>NW_015165841.1:240726-264233 GCF_001447785.1 Gekko japonicus | reverse complement strand
TCACCAGGTCTTGGGCGTTACTTAGGATCAAATCCAGGATCGCCTCTCCCCTGGTAGGTTCTGTGACCATCTGTCCCATAGCACAGTCATTGAGAGTGTCTAGAACCTCAATCTCTTTTTCCCAACTTGAACCCAATCAATGTGTGGGTAGTTAAAATAACCTATTACGGCACAGTTATTTCGTTTAGTTGCTATATTTAATTCATTCATCATTTTATAATCCTCCTCTATCTTTTGATCTGGTGGGCAATAACAAACTCCCAGTGTTGAGCTTTCTTTTGGGCCCACTATTTCAACCCATAGCATTTCCAGAAGTGAATCCAATTCTCTTACCCTCTCAGTCTTACTGGACTGTATACCCTCTCTGACATACAGAGCCACCCCACCTCCAACCCTTTCCCCCTTCCTTCCCTTCCAATCAGATCAGAGAATCTGATTTGGCTCAACTAATGCGTGAATCATGGTGATTCAGGTATTGATTCAGCTCAGAAGCACCAAATGCACATCTCTAGTACCCATCAAAAGGTTTTTGGGGGAGTGGGTAGGTGCAGCTGTTTGGTGGAGGGGTTGATCAGAAGCCCATTCCCAGCTGATCCCCCATCATCTGTGAGTTGGCTTCTGATTATCCTTCAAGCTTTCCTGTGTCCAAGTACAACAAGGTTAGGCTACAGGAAAGTGATTGGAGATCATACCCTGACTCCCAACTGATCTTCTGACAAACAGGATCCCTTCTGACAAACGGGAAGCTGCTAACTCATTCAGTAACTGTTCAAGTTGCTCAACGCAAGCTGAACATATCCTTGATTAGCTCACAGTTGTGTTGAACAATGTATGTTCAACTGCTGAAGAGGTTTGTTGTGAAATTCACAGCACCCCACATTGATAGTGTCATGTTTATGGTTTGGAATCAGACTACGAGGGCCAGGTCTAAGAGCCTCATCCCCTGTAAGCAGAAGGTGACCATTAAAAATGCCATGGACCAAAAAGGTTATATCAAATCATCACCAAATTCTTGAGGTAGATTCTCAAGGTGGCAAGCTAAATCAACATGCCACATGGTCATGATAACCTTTATATATAAGTAAGTAAATGTGTTGTGTGAAAACAGAAATCTCAACATGACAAGTCTATCATTTAGGCTGGGCTGATGTCTTCATGTATGCTACACAGAGATCAATCAAAGAAAGAATTTCCATGTAATAATTAAGCTTCTCCCTAGTGCTTCCTATATAAGTACAACAGGGAGAGCAGTACTATACATTCTAGCTTGAAAAGTAATTCATCAGCCATTTTTGGTAGCTACTCTGTGAAAAAAATTAATAGTCAATTTAAAACTCATCAAGAGTTTGCCATCTATGTGCCGACGACCATCTGAAGAACTCCCATCTGAAGAACTCCCATCTGAAGAACTCCCATCTGAAGAACTCCCATCTGAAGAACTCCAAAATAAAGAACACATTGTGAGACAATAAAAAAACAATTACACATGTTGCAACATTAACCATAACTCCATGCTATGTAATGTATGAAGTTAAGTTGCTTCTTGCAGCCTCTTCTCTTGCACATCTCTTCTTTTCCAGGAATATTTCTGTTATTAAAGAGGACAGTTCACTGGGACAGGACCACAGCTTAGGTGCAGAGCCTCTGCTTTGTATGCAGAAGGTCCCAGATTCAATCCTTTCCATCTCCCATTGGGGGGGGGGGAACATTATGTGAAAGATCTCAGCCTGACTTTGAGAGCCGCTGCCAAGCAGAGTAGATAATACTGAATTTGATAGATTAGTGGTTTCACTCATTATAAGACAACTTCATGCGTGAAATAAGGAACAGATAACAAGTCTAGCTGATAAGGTTAGCAAGAGTATGAAGGAAGGCATTCTAGCTAGATGTTCCCTGCTATAACTTTTCCTCTCTACTGAGATACCCTACCCCCGAAAACCATGAAAAAATATGTGTTGCTGAGACTGACTTTCGAGAGCCATTGTTAAGAAATATGGCACTTCAGCATCTTCTATGACTCAGCACTTTTTGATGGACAAGTGACTTGCATTTTTAATTTTTCACTACCTACCCCAAGTCTTTGGGGAGCTGCACCCCGAAAGATAAAAGTCAAAACAAGACTTAGCTCGCTTTTCCTCTGGAAATGTGTGCCACCTGGCATATGTTTATTTTATTGGGCTTGACATAAAATATCCACAACTAGAGTCCTTGCCAGCTTTTGTTTTCCCTTTTGTACATAATTAAGAACACGATAATTCTTCCAGTAGATTTTGGGACCAGCAAAGTATTTGCACAGCTTCATTTGTTTTCTAAATAAAGGAGGTGTGGCTAATATGATCCAAAGAATGCATGAGACCCTCCCAATTTATGCTGTTCTGTGTTTTCAAATGAAATTATTTCATTAGTTTTTTCTTTACCCCAAGGTCCATAGCACTGAAATCCACATGTCCATTTACCCAGGATCCATTCCTTCCTGCAGATGCAAATAAATAACCATCAGATGGCTCCGAAGATCTTCCCTGGGACATGGATGAAGCAGAAGTATGCAGTATGTCTTTTGGCAGCGATAAACAGTGTATTTTCCCACAGAAAAACAACAGCACAGATGAAATGTTGGGACACATGCAAATCCCAAAGGAAACATTCTATACTTAGGAGTGAAGTCTAAGAGTATAATATTTAGCAGGGTTCAAAGACTGGAAACACAACATTAGAGCAATGGAGGAAAAGCACGAAAGCAATCAAAGCACAAATCTAAGGGCAAAATTACCCCTTGAGCCTTATGGAACTGAATTCACCAGCTGACATGACTGAGGGCCAGTCTAGATGTGATGGCATTTCCCATGAATGCTGCTGCCATTTTAAAGCTTAATGAGGCGATTTAAACATGCCCATGAAGGTCTTATCCAAATCGGGCCTACAGCATGAGAGGATGAGGTGCTCTTGTTCCCCCACTTTACAAGTGCCAAACCAGCCATGGGGGGGCAGCCCTATTGTGGCATAGGTTGTGAGCAAACCAAACTACTGCAGAGCAGCAAGATAGCTAGTTATTATGCAGCACCCTATGTGTTCTCTAGGGTTTCATAATAAAAAGTAGATAGGTACCAGTCCCAATTGTGATAGAGAATTTATAGAAAACAATACAGTTAAGAACGAATTAATATTTGGAAGAAGCTATGTTATGGTTGTTGGCTGCTGTCCTGTTGCAGTTAGGCCCACTATGCCCAATTTGTATATATGTAAGTAAAACCTGTTCAGTTTCTTGTCAACCAACTGGGATCAGTTCTTTGTGAAATCTGGAGGGATCTTCCTAAATTCTTATTACAACCCCAATGAGCTTAAAACCTAAAATCAACAGCAAGAAAGACAAGAGAGGGTGGGGTACGGAGACAAGGCTATAAAGGGATGAATGTAAACAAATGGAGCTACAAGTACTTAAGTTTGCTACAGTTGGAAAGGCTAGAAGGGGTTAAGTAACAGGCCTTTCAAGAAAGAAGGTTTTGAGAAGGAAATGTAAGAAAGAGAGGCAGCACTGCATACATGTTCATGTAATGACCTTAACATATAGAGGAGAATATGGGAGAATGGGCAGAGACCCAGAGACATTTGGGAGCCTGAGTATGGCAATGTTACAAGACTGAAGGTCATGGGCAGGGATATAATGGGGAACACAGGCCAAAAAATAAAGTGGGGCACGAGTCTGAACACTTATAAGGGTAAGAGTTTCTCCTGGATACAGAAAGGGATGTGAAGCTAGTCAAGAAAGACTGGGGCATAATCCAGGAAGTTCTCCCGTGAAAGCCCCATTAAAATTGTTGGGACACTGTAATACACTTCTCTAAGGAAAAAAATACCCTTCTCTAAGTAGGGCTGCCAAGTCCCCCCGGGGGGGCGGAAAACCCCTCGCCCCAGAGGCCCGTTCCCCGATGCCGGGGAATCGGGCCCCGGGGGGAACCTCGCCCTGGCGTGCATGTCACAGGGAAGACACGTTATGACACCAGGCATGCTGGGGGTGGGGCCACGGCCATACAAGGGAAAACTCTATGGTTTTCCCCACACACACCGGGATCCACCCAGGAGTCCCCCACCAGCAAGGTCAGTCACACTTGGCAACCCTATCTCTAAGGGAAAAAGCTCAAATACTTTGGCCACCAAATGAGAAGGGAGCACTCACTGGAGAAGACCCTGATGCTGGGAAAGATTGAAGGTAAAAGAAGAAGAGGACGGCAAGGGATGAGATGGTTAGATAGTGTTATTGATGCAATGAACATGAAATTGAGCAATCTCTGGAGGATGACGGAAGACAGGAGGACCTGGCATGATGTGATCCATGGGGTCGCAGAGTCGGACTTGACCGTGCAACTGAAACAACAACAAGGAAAAAGAAGAAGATTTGTAATTTTTATTCAAATTAAATGTATCTACCTACTTAGCTAGTTGTTTTGTTTTGGTATTTGTGGGAAGAGGCAATGAGTAATGGTGAGCACTGAAGTACCTGACAACTGGAAAATCCACATGGCTTCCCTCTGACTTCAGAGACTTCAAGCATTGTCTACATACTAAAATAAAATGAAAATAAGATCCTCAGCATGCTGAATCCTCTGGCAACTACCAGTGTCATGTGTTTTATTCACCTGTTTGTCAGCTGGCTGTCATGCTTTCTTTGTTTTCTTTCGTCCCTGACTTTTGCGCAGCCACAGATGCTTGCTTTGCTTAGCTACCGTGGGTAACGTAAGGGAGGCGCTCTTTCCCCCGTGTGGACTGGTTCAGCCAGACAGCGATATCAGTATAACCTTGAAGGGAAGGGAGGGCTTGAATTCCACTACGGGTGTGAATATTTCTGCTCTCAAGGGATTGGGGTGAGTCTCCCGTTCATGATGTAATATCCCGCTGGGAGAATTCCCCTCGCGAGCTTGGATTTCATTTGCTTAGCTAGATGCAGCATCAGAGTATATGTATGGAGCCCCTTGCACTAGTCGTTATTCCTGACAATGTACCTGTATCACTTGGCAACAGACCAGTATTCCAATAAAACATAGCCTTTTCAGGAGAGTGTGTTTGGACCTGCTTGCTGTTGACCCTGACACTGTTGCATACCCAAGTATAAATTCCTGATATTACAAACTGTTAAAGCATCTCAAGTTTGGGTTTAATAAAAAGGACATGATCCAACCAATGAGTACCACTTTCAAGCTTTATTAGTTTTAATGGAAGATATTTAGACATGTGTTTAACTTTACTAGTGAAATATAAGTCTAAATTCAATGCACTAATTCACCTTTGGTTGGAGCATAAACAATGAAATGTAGGGAAAAAAACTTGCAGTGTAGTTGAAATCTTCTCAGTGATCATTCTTACCCAAAAATACATTACTTCACCATTGTAGACCTTTATCTTGATGCACAGATAGTTCTTTTCCTTTATCTCCAACTTTTCAAAGTTATAAAGACCCCATTTCCAGAAAGGTCACCACCTGCTTGTGGGAGCATTAAAAAAAAAAGACTGACACAAATGTGCTCCTAATTTTGCACAGTGGTCAGCCAACCAAAGCCAGATGTGAGTGTCACGTCAACTCATCCCTCTCGACAGCCTCACATCAATGTTCAGCTGTTTCTTATGGATATTTTGCAGGATAAAAACCATGAGCAGATAAACGATTATTCATATCAAACTGTGCAGAAATTCAGAGTAACAAGACTAAATTTGGACACATTGACTCTTCATATATTAATGATTTTGATAGTCATTCCTTTTCTCTAAGAAGTCCAGAGAATCATAGTTCAAAAGCAGGGTTGGCTATCCAAAAAATGTCAGGACCCTCACCAAACTACATCCCCACAATTCTTTTCAAAGGAACCATGATAATTAAACTATGCACATGAGTATCATTCCTATATAATCACACTTCTACTTTCACACTTTAATACTTCTACCACACCTTTTGACAGATAAAATAGTATTTATGGTAGCGAACTGCAAAATTTAAAAGAGAAAAAACTATACTAAAACAAAAAACAATAAGACTGCATACAGTAATAAAGGCAGCAATCAACAATTCTAAAACATATAAAAAGTATAAAAAACCAAAAGCTTAAATATAGTGTAAATCCAAATCACCTTATTCCTGTTTACTTCCCTCACTGAAGTTTGCTTGTTTTTTCTGGATAATTTAGCAAGTTTTAATTAAATTTGTAACAAATGAAAAAAGACCAGTGTGAGAATCAGCAGCCAAATATGCCAGGCAGTAATACAGATGGGGGGGGGGAGAGAGAGAATGAGTAGTTTGAGAAGCTGAATTTACCTATTTATTTGCTTTATAGTCCATCTTTCTAACTAAGACTCAATTTAAAAAATAGCAAGCAATGCATTTTTTAGGCCACCTGAATTTTTTAAAGAAAATATCGATTGGTGGGTGCCCTTCCTTTCAGCCCTTTTCACTTTTATTGATTCTTCAGGTCTTATACCCTCAGAGTGGAATACGGCAATAGTGGTCCCCGTATTCAAAAAGGGCGCAAGAGAAGAGAAAAATTATTGGCCTATTAGCCTCTTAAATATATGTAGTAAATTATATGCTAAACATCTTCTGGTAAAGCTTGAGGATTGGCTGATCCAAGAAAACGTGATTGCAACAGAGCAAGCTGGTTTTAGAGAGTTTAGATCCACTTTAGACCACTGCCTTAAAATTCAACACCTTATAGAAAAATATGCTGCTAAAGGACCTAACTCGCTTTTTGCTGCTTTCATTGACTTGAAAGCTGCTTTTCATTCAATATCAAGGCAAAATTGTGGGCCGGTTTAGAAGCTTCTTTAATTGACATAAGGCTCCTCCTTTTGTTGCTTACTAGCCCCTTCCCTGTTTAATCTGTATATTAATGATATAGTACATTACTTGGACACCTGCAGTTTACATCCACCAAAACTTAAACAACAACATGTGTCTATCTTATTGTATATGTGAGGACATATGTGAGGACTGAATGTTAGGATATTTAATGAGATAATGAGATAGGATTACATATGCTATTTCATTCAGTCCTTACATATGTATTCGCAACAAGAAGGACTATAAATCCTCTGTATTTTAATGTATTTTAGCGTATTTCTTTTTCAGAAAAGTATATGAATGTATGCAAGGGATATTAGGATGTCTGCTGACATAACAGCATTTTTTGGAGGGGGATGTATTGTTATGTGCCCTCCACGCCTGACAGGAGAGAATGAAGATTCCCAGACACTTCTGCACAATTAGAAAAGACACCCTTAGACATTTATCTGCTAGTTTGACATATTTATTGCTTTACAAATGTTGACCTTATAACCTTAACTTGTTATTTAGTGTCACTTTGCATATCTTGATCATCATCATGTTGCATGTTAATTTGCTGTTCATTCTCTGAGTATAAGTTTGAACCCTGACTGCCATTCTAATGTATTTGATAAAGTATGCTTGCACACGAAAGCTCATACCTTCAATAAGCCTTTGTTGGTCTCAGGAACTGGATGACTGATTCATTATATGTAATTACATACATGGTCTATTTCTTTGAAAAATTCAAACTGTTTTCAAAGATAGGGTTGGGCGATAGTGTTTTATAAAAGAAGAAGCCTTCTTTGCTTCATGAAAAGAGGCAACTGACCACAGGTGAATGCAGAGTTTTCAGTGGAAAGGTCAGAAACCAGATGCAGCCAGGATTTCTTTTTTTAATGTCAGCAGCTGGTTTTTACCCGGGTGTGCCGCATGACGAAGTGAGCTCCCGTCTCTAGTTCCAGCTCCTGCCAACCTAGCAGTTTGAAAGCAAGAAATTGCAAGTAGATAAATAGATACCACTTCAGTGGGAAGGTAACAGCGTTCCGGGCACCGTGGTGTTTAGTCATGCCGGCCACATGACCACGGAAATGTCTTCAGACAGCGCTGGTTTTTCAGATTTGAAATGGAGATGAGCACCGCAACCCTAGAGTCGGATTCGACTGGCTTTTGAGCAAGAGAACCTTTGCCTTTTTTAGCTGGCGCTCCCCTGCCAGACTGCTGCCATTTCCCCTCTATATGAAAAAGTGGAGAAAGTGCATCAAGTGCACCTACTCGGGGGGAGGGGGGAGGTTGTGAAATTGAACCCCTTTGTCCATTCTGCTTGGGATATAGAGGGTCTTTAGATTAGAGGGAGGACTGCACTCTGTGCAACTTTGGTGCCATTATCATTAAAAACAGCTGCACCAAACCATCAAATTGTTTCCTCCATTGAAAATAATGCTCCTGAAATTCTGGATTTTATTTTTTAAAAAAACTATTTGAATCTTGGACTGGTACTCCCTATCTCAAAATCAGAACCAACAATAAAAGTGTCCTCCATAAATCCCATATCCAAAACTATAACAAAAACATTCTCAGAGCACTTCCTTATTGAGGAATGATAGTTCTTCTGCTTGAAAATACCCCTGAAAAGAATTATCAGATTAATGTCTATCATTTGAAGAGCTATGTTCTAGTGGCACATTGCTATGATGAATTAAGAGCCAGTTTGGTGTAGTGGTTAAGTGCGCAGACTCTAATCTGGGAGAGCCAGGTTTGATTCCCCACTCCTCAACTTGCACCTGGCTGGATGACCTTGGGCAAGCCATAATTCTGGCATAGCTGTTCTTGAAAAAGAGCAGTTTCTGTCAGAGCTCTCTCAGCCCTACCTACCTCACAGGGTGTCTGTTGTGGGGAGGGGAAGGGAAAGGAGTTTGTAAGCCGCTCTGAGACTCCTTTGGGTAGTGAAGGGCGGGGTATAAATCCAATCTCTTCTTCTTCTTCTTCTTCTTAACTCATACATATGCTTTCAGCAACAAGAAGGCAACATCCCCAGTGCCACGTCACACTATTCATATCTGTCTTTGTTCAATGATGTGCAGTGATTCCCACAAAAGTACAAAGAACATCTTGTAAAAATGCTAAACAATTAAATTTCAAGGTTTCTAAAAAATCAGGTCCAGACGAGAAACAAAATTAAAACAGGATTTCTGAACGGAAACACTAGGCCTGTTACATTCAGTGGCACCTTTAGACTGGAGACAGAGAAAGAGCTGAAGGTGGTACAAAGGAAGCAGTGTTGCCCACTGTATGCACATTGTTCTTTTCTTTTCTTTCAAACCACCTGCAACTCTTGGTAAAAACTGTCTTCAGTAAGTGTTAATATGTAAATCAATTCAAAGAAGAAATGCTTGATTTGAAAAAGCCCTAGAGGAAATATAGGGATGGCATTATAAAGGCAATGTTGTGGGCAGTGTTCCCTCTAAGCTGAGTGAGTGTGAGCTAGCTCACAGATTTTTAGCCTCCGGCTCACACATTTTTGTCCTAGCTCAGGCAGGATGGCTCCAGAGCAGACTAATTTATGCAGTAGTCAAATCGCTCGCTCACAACTTTAATGCCAGTAGCTCACAAAGAAGTCTTGCTCACAAGACTCCACAGCTTAGAGGGAACATTGTGGGGGGGGGAATCTTGGAATTCAGGCCTAACACACATTATGCTTTTCTTGGGTCTGTTCCCAGAGCTAGTGACTGGACAATGTCTGGGAGTTCTATGCTCAGAACTCAGTTCCCAGGTCCATTGGAGCCCAACTTGGTTTGGAAATATGACATGCACAGAGCCTCCTCCCAAGCTCCAACAACCCCTGTGAGCTGCCCCACTAAGGAAGCTTAAGGTGTATAGGGTTGGACATGTATTGCAGGTAAGTTTAGATTCACTCAGTGTTGAATGCGGATCATACCTGACTTTAGACAAATCTTCACTGTTTCAGCTAATCATTTGCTTCCTTGTCAGTGTAATTTATATCAACATAACCATATAGCACTAGTGTTCTCAACCAGAAGAAAATTGGAAATATAATTCTGACTGAGCCTTTGGCAAATCGTTTGATTACATTGCCTGATCCTCTACAGATGTGTGTGACCCACATGGCGAGCAGATTGACCTAGTTACTATTTTCCTATAATGTTGGAAATGAAGGAGCCATGTATAATGGAAATTAATTGCCACATGCACACACACACACACAGAAACAAAGTAATCCAGTAGATACAGGCAAAGAAGAAAAATAAGAAGAGAAAGGTTTTTTTAACCCCACTTTTCTCTACTTTAAAGAGTCTCAAAGTGGTTTACAATCACATTTCCTTCCTTTCCCCACAAGGGGCACCTTGTGAGGTAGGTGGGGCTGAAAGAGTTCTGAGAGAACTGTGACTGGCCCAAGGTCACCCAGATGGCTGCATGTGGAGGTGTGTGGAATCAAACATGGATCTCCAGATTAAAGTCTGCCCACTCTTAACCACTACTCTATGCTGGCTCTCTTGATGCTGCAAAAACAAGGCATCAGTACAGAAACCAGTGATGTATTGGAGATTTGGAGAAATTGTTTTCTTGACCACCATGACTGCTGTTTCCAGGGGAGTGGATATATTTCATCCAGGGCTGAGTGAAACTAGCTGCTCAGCCCCACCCTCTCATAAACCTACATGGAGAAAAGAATGAGAACTGTTATGCAAGGATTATTATAATTCCTTTTGTATTGTCATGTCCCTTAAGTATGAATTATTGTAAGTTGCCTTAAGTGTGAGTCATTGTAGGTTGCCCGCTTGCGGGGAGGGTGGGATATAAATCCAAATAAATAAATAAAATTGAATCCTGCTAAGTGCGAGAAAGGCAGGAGAGTATTTTAAAAAAATTAAAACCTCTGTGTTATTTTCTTTACACCTAGGGTATCTGCTTCATCCTTGTAGTGGCTGCTGCAAGCAAAACCTGCAATTTTTGCATTTAACTATTCAGTCTACAGCAATGTAATTCATAGTGAAATAATAAGTGTGGGGTGTTGCTTAGAGTGCTGGACTGGGAGAACCAGATTTGAATCCCCACTCTGCCATGGAAGCTTGCTGGATGATCTTCGGCTAGTCACACACTCTAATCTACTTTGCAGGGTGGTTGTGGCAATAAAATGGAGAAGAGGAGAATGCTTTGGGTTCTCATTGGGAAGAAAGGCAGGGCATAAATGAAGTAAATAAATAATGCTATATTGCTGTTTACTTGCAACCAACTGTGGAGGGAGGGAGAGAACTGGGGTTTATTATTTTAGTCTGTTTTTAACTGGAGATGTTTTAAACTAGGGTTTGCCAAGTCCATTTTAGCCCCCAGCGGGGGACTTTTGGGAGCGTTCCCGGAGGAGTTGGGGCATCCCCGACGTGATGATGTCACATTGGGGACATCTGACTCTCACCCCACCCGCCCGATGGGTGCGTGGGGAAACGCCAGCTCCCTGCACTTAAAGGGGCCCCTTTAAGTGCAGGGAGAAGGGAGAGTGGTGGCTGCAGGTGTTGGGGCTTGGGGGCGGGGCTTTCCCATTGGCCAGCTGGGCGGCGGTGGGTAGAACCCCCAAAAAAGTGGGGGACCCCTGCCAAACTGGGGGGTTTGGCAACCCTATTTTAAACCTATTATTGTAGGCCGCCTTGAACCACAAGTAAAGGTAAGGCATAAATGTTTAAAAAAATGAAAAGGTACAGAAGAAGGCAACCTGTCAGGACTAACTGAAGTTCCCACATGTCTTTCAAAGACAGTCCCACAAATAGCCATTGAAGTAATCTAGCCTAGATGTGATCAGACTATGGCTAACCATGTCTGGATCTTGATTTTCCAGACAGAGGCACAACCGCGGAACCAAGTGAATGTGGTTAGAGATGCCACATGCCACATAGGAAACCTTAATCTTTATTTGTAGTTGTGGATCTAATAGCATTTTCAGGCTCTGAGTTTGCTCTTTCAAGGGGAGTGCAATCCCATCCATATCACTATGACATTTCAATACCTGGTTAGCTACCTGGTTGCCTAACCATATCTCGGACTTATCTGGACTGAACATCTTGTATTGGCCCCCACTCAACCCTTTACAGCCTTTAAATGCCTATTTAGCACACATATCAGTTTTTTAAAAAAGAAGTAGAATGTCAGCAGAGTACTGGTGAAACTTCACTTCAGATCTCTGTGGGCATGAACCACAAAAATGTGGTTTGGTTCGGTTTATGGTTCATGGGCAAACCACAAACTGAACTACAAACCCCACAACCCCAGCTGACTCACATATGAACAAAACTGGGTTCATGGGGTTAGTGCCTGAAACAGCTGAGCCATGGGGGCAGCCTGCTCCCACGGCTCAGTTGTTTCAGGCTCTAAACAGCTGAGCCACATGGAGCAGGCTTCCCCCATGGCTCAGCTGTTTCCAAACTAAACAACTAAGCCACGTGGAGCAGGCGGCCCTGCTTTTTCCTACCCCTGCTTTTTCCTACCCAGAAACCTCCACGAACTGCCTTAAAAATTTATGGAGGTTTGTGGCCAGGTTGCAGTTTGTGAACTTCAGTTTGCAAACCACGAACCAGTCAAAATCAGTCATGAGCCAGTTCATGAGCCAGTTCATGCCCATCTTGACTCCAGATGACCTCTCTGGATGTTTTGCATGGAGGTGTTAAATAGCATAGGAAACAAGAGGTCTGGATGCTTCATCCAAGAAAGACAGGAGTTGGGCAGCCATATACCTGGTCCCTAGAGAAGAAGGTTTCCACCAGTCTACAGTGATGATTTAATTTTCATTGGTCTTTGGAAACAGGAGGCGATCCTTTCACTGGGCAATAGACGGTATCCCAATTGAGCAAACCCAGACCTTTAAATATCTGGGGATCACCTTCAGCTCATATAAAAACAACAAAAATAACAGCTCTCCGCTCATTAGGGGCAATTTAAAAATTTTACTGTACAAAAGGGGGCTTTCTGATAGATCCGGCCCTGAAGCTTTTCCAGAGCAAGAGAATCGCCCAACTTCTTTATGGGGTCAAGGTATGGGGCTGGAACGATTCCACCATTGCCAGCCTGGAGAGAATCCAAAACCTCTTTATGAAAAGGCTGCTAATAGTACCAACAAACACCTCAGCAGCATTGTTAAGAGCAGAATTGGGCCTTCCCTCTCTACAGGCACGTACTCATAAAGCTTTTTATAACTATTGGCATAAATTGAAGAGAGCACCTACAAATTATCTTTCAAGCAGCTGCTTCCTAGCTTGCCTAAAAGACCCTAAATGGGTATCCAAATACAATAGTATATTGCAAATATATAACCTTCCGGATGTAAACCATGGACCACTTTGGACCGACTTTAACGGAAGGGAGCAAATAGACATCCAGGACACTGCCCAAGATAGAAGAGTCATCCAAGAAAATAAATCCTCACCATGGTACAAATTGATCAAATCAGATAATCAAAGGGCCCAATACTTAACAAAGATCTCATTCAGCAAACTACTTTCTGCTCTAACTTCAATCCGCTTCCAATCAATGCAATCAGCACTGCTTGAAGGTCGTTATACCAACACGCCTGTTGCCCAGAGTCTCTGCCCGTGTGGAGATCCAGGGCTAGAAGATCTGTGCCATTACCTGTTATTCTGTCCATCCTACCAATCCCCTAGGAAGAAATTTCTAGACCCAATCTTAGCCTCCTTAGGTACTAGAACAGAAACTGAAAAAAATTCTAGTTCTACTTACCATAGCTTGATTACCAATGGAAGTCTGGATGGGAGAGAGAATTCTTATAATGTTTCATTGTGTCCTAACTTAGTTTTTAATTCTTCTGGTTTTAGTAGTTTATATAGATATTATTGTTATATTGTTCTGTCATTGTAAAGGCCTGTGGCTAAAGACAATAAACTGAAACCTGAACCTGAACCCCGATTTAATTTTCATAAATATAAGCATTCAAAAATTTAATTTAACTGTCAAGGTGAACATCCTACATGATTGCACTGATGCTTTTGATTGCAATGTAAAAGTAGCAGTGTTACATTAATAGTTGCCCAGTTGTCCCAATAGATGGACAAGACTATTACAAACGTCTCTGGGCCTCCCCACAGCTTCTGCTGATTCATGGCAAGAGTTCATTCATTTGCCATTTTCCTAATGTTTAGCCGAAAAGTCTTCTGATTTTATTTCAACCTGTTGGTTCTGAGCCAACCTTCTGGAGTGACAGAAAACAGCTCTGTCCCATCCTCTATATGACAGCCGTTCAAGTACTTGAAGATGATTATCACATTACCTCTCAGTCTTCTCTCCAGGCTGTGATAAAGGGGAGAAGCTTAGACAGGTGGTAGTTGGAAGATGGATAGAGGTAGTGAAGGGGTTCTGCTGCTATGACAGCTGAATTCTGCAACCTTTCAATAAATAAGGTTGTGGTCACATGGCAAGTTCCCACAATAGATTTGATTGGGATTTTTTTTTTTTTTGCATTGGGATGTTCACACATCCCTTCCCCAACTGCTTGCATCACACAATGAGGCTCTGGGCACTGTCCAGATAGCTGTGCTGTCCAAGTAGAGGTGGTGGAGAGCAGGGCGCTCCGTGCAGGCTCAGAAACACTCTCACCCTAGGCTCGCAGCTGAAAGCAAGCCTCGAGGGAGCAGTGTGGCCGCCCAGGACCTTCCCAGCACCTCTGCTGCCCCCCCAGGCCGCTTCTGGTGCTACAAACCCGGCTAGGTCTGGGGAAGCGCGTGGCTGAGTCTCGCGGGCAACCAGCGGCCACCTGGATGTGGGCACCTTTGGGAGGGGGAGAGTAGGATCAGCACCTCCAGCACCTCCTCTCCCTGCTGCCAAGTCCTCTGGCATGGCTTCTCATCTCCCTGGCTGCCAGGATGACACATCACTTCCCAGGCTGCCCTCTCTCCCTCACCCGGGTCCAGTGGAGGAACTTGGGCTGCCGGTATTATTTATGCACAGTCCTGCGCAGCCCAGCCAGTGGCAGGTTTTAATCACCAGCCCCAGAGAGAGCAGAGAGGGACTTTCCTCCCCACCCCCAGCTCCCTTTAATGGGGCAGCAGCAGGTTTCCCCCCCCGAACAGCAAACAACATTACTCGGCCACATACAGTCAAGCGCTTGAAGGTTTATACATTGCATTGCTCTTGCGCACGACAGTGGCAGCTTGGCAAAAAAAATGTGTGAAGGACGGCCTTCCCCTGCGGTAACTGGGGGGGGGGAGGAGACAAATGAAGGTTCCCTCTCGGCGTTTGGGGAGGGAGGAGATCAGCTTTGGGGATGAGAGGGGAAATAGTTGGCTTCTCTGCCCCATTCCTGGTACCATGTGAAGAGAGGGGGTGGAAAGCAGGTTTTGGTGAAGGTGCACAGGATCGGGGAGGGAGGCAGCAGTGGACACTGGAGTGGACCCAGCAGAGAAGGAAGCTGGTTGGCAAAAGGAGGCTCACTGGAAACCAAGAAACCCATTGACCGATGGGGGGGCAGGAGAGAGGAGAGGAAGAAGTCTATGTGCACTTGAACGTTCATGCAATGAATGTATTCAGTGCAGGATTGCTCATGCACTCAAAGGAGGAAGCTGGGAAGGGGGGGACCTCAAGGATGGTCAGACGACTTAAACACAATCATTGCATGAGAGATGGCTGTCTAGATCGGTGAAATTGTGGATTCAAAGCGCAAATATCCAGAAAGTACTTGATTTTCCCAGTGTCAGAAAACTCACTAGGGAACCGGGAGGATTGCGCGACTGAGCCCACTTTGGTGCGGGAGGTAGATGCGGCATCTGATCAGCAATTTTAAATGCGAGAGAGAACAGTGGTGAAACCCGATCAAAATGACTGTGTGACCACAGCCTAAAATTCTAAATAAACAAATGACTCTCCAAACAGAAAGCTTGTTTTAATGGTGTATTGACTTAACTTTTAAAAATAATGTATTGGCTTCCCTTTTTATTGTTTTATTGACTTGACTTATTGTTTCCGTGACTTGTTGGTACTGGTTTCATTTTTTTCTGGAGCAGCACCTTAAGCACTGAACAGGTTCTGTAAAGGCAGCTGTGACGGATTACACAGAAAAGCAGGCATTTTAAAATGCTGCTTGTGTCAGAGAGTCAGGGAGTTCAAGAGTTAGATCTTCCTTGGAGAGAAGAGCTTATATGATCGGCTGCTCTATTCACTCTTGGATTGGGTGTGTAAGAAAGAGCCACAAGAACTAAGCACTGATAGAACCCTTCCTGCTCTCCCTTTCATGATCTGTCTAAGTTCACAGAATCGGCATTGCTGTCAGATGGCCATCTAGCCTCCAAAGAAGGAGAGCCCACCATTTTCTGAGGAAGCCGGTTCCACTAAGGAACTGCTCTAACAGTCAGGAAGTTCTTCCTAATGTTTAGCCGAAAAGTCTTCTGATTTTATTTCAACCTGTTGGTTCTGAGCCAACCTTCTGGAGTGACAGAAAACAGCTCTGTCCCATCCTCTATATGACAGCCGTTCAAGTACTTGAAGATGATTATCACATTACCTCTCAGGCTTCTCTCCAGGCTGTGATAAAGGGGAGAAGCTTAGATAGGAGTTAGTGAAGACCTGTAATATCTAAAGGGAAACCTAGAACTCTGAAGGAAGAAATCTAGAAACTTTAAGCAAATGCTGTCCTCCAGAAGAAACATTAATAAGAACTGTGTTAGTGCTGAAATATACTAAGCAAAGTACCTCTCAAAGAAAGAACTAGAAAACCTTGAAACAAAATTACAAATACACTGTCTTGAATGTTCTAAGAATTCAACTCTTTATATATATTAGAAAGTTTTTACCTCAGCAATCTCAAAACCTTAACTATTCCTTTTATACATAGATTCCCTGCCTGTTTAATAAAATCTTTATTCTGTTTTTGAAAGTGAATCTGCCTCAAGTGCCTGTTAGCCAAATTGCCTCAAATTATTAATGATTATGGGGGGCTGTGATATTACACAAGGCAATAGGCAAATAAGAGAGCAAGCAGGGGTATACAGGGGTCCCGCTTCTTCCAGATGCACCAGAAATAGACTCACAGGCTGGCTTCAGTATAAAATGGTTTAGTTTACTGAAGATATATTACAAGCATACAATAATTCAAACACACAGTTACACAGATCTAGGAAAATTAGAGAGAAGAGGATAGCACATTCGCATTAGCAGGATGATCGTTGAGGGGCAATACCTGTCTTTGGCGGGATGAAGCGATCCTTAGGAAAAATAAGGGACACTATGGCGTAATAGGGTCATGTCCTGAACCAGCAGAGACACGTGGAGACTCTGGCTGCACAACCAAGAGTCATGGAGTTAGGATGGGTATAGGAGAGAGAGAGCAAGAGAGAGACCATGGCAGGTTGCCCCCTTTTATGAGGTGGCATGGGGGGTCCACCAGGATGTCCACCAGTGGGGCCAGGACACTAGAACTCTCCCACTGTTGCCCCCCCAAGCACCAAGAATACAGAGCATCACTTGCCCCAGAGTTCCTATCTATACCCTGTGGCACTGATGGATCTCTGCTCCATATGTTTATCTAATTCCTGCTTGAAGTCATCTGTGTTTGTAGCCACCACCACTTCCTTTGGCAGTGAATTCCATGTGTTAATCACTCTTTGGGTGAAGTACTTCCTTTTATCTGTTCTAACCTGACTGCTCAGCAATTTCATTAAGTGCCCACTCCACTGAGAAAATGTCCCATTTATACTCACTCTCTGTTTCCTATTAATCAGCCAGTTTTTGATCTACAAAAGGACTTGTCCTTTTATCCTGTGACTACTGAGCTTACTTAGGAGCCTTTGATGAGGAACTTTATCAAGAGCTTTCTGGAAGTCAAGTTAAACATCTATTGGGTCCCCCTTGTCCACATGTACCAGGTATTTTCTTCAATGGGAGGCATTTGCACACCTCCCACATGTCAATATAGACTCTGGCTCTGCCCCTTCTCTTCCCAACTGTGATCACAAATTACCCATTTTCAGAAATGAAGGTGAAATTGTCAAGATACTAAATTGTGTATTCAGTACCAAATTTTGTACTGAAACAGAATCACAGAATGCAAACAGGCCTGACTACACTTCCCCAAATTTTTGTGTCATTTTGGTTAGCCCTAATAAAACATATTGTGTGTGTGTGGAGGGTCCTGTTTGAAAGACTATGTGATGTGATTGAGAATCAGTGTGCTGTAGTGGTTAAAATGTTGGACTAGGATATAGAAAAAAGATTCAGATCCCCACTCTGCACTGGAATTTTGCTGGGTGACCTTGGGCAGTCACACACTCTCAGCTTAACCTACCTCACAGGGTTGTTGTGAGGATAAAATGGAGGAGAGGAGAGCAATATAAGTTGCTTTGGATTCCCATTGGGGAGAAATGTGGGGTATAAATGGACTGAATGCATGTAGTACTTAATGTGTGAGATTAAAACCAGATATACCAAGACTCAATTTTTCTTTCCGTTATTAAGCTTCTGCACACATTACAAAGTACACAGGATGGGTCTGAGTCTCCACTTTCTGTCAGAGGTCACAATCGCATATGAGTTGTGGGTTCTTCTTAATTTCTATACATGCAATATCCAATTATGATTAAGACCATGGTGAGCATAGGAAAGGCGCTTCAGCCTGCCTTCCTTCATCATTTTTTCAACCAGAAACAATCCCAGAGAACATGTGGGTTTCCCCCAACTGCTCCCCCTGCCCTGTTGCAGTTTAGGAAAATGGCAAATGAATGAAGGCTGAAGGCCCTTCTCTATGTGTACTAGGGATAGGCACAAACCAAACCACAAAGCAAATTCATAATGAATTTTTCCCTGTTCATGTTTCACGAACAGAAGTTCATGATGGGTTCAACCATCACAAATTTCCATGAACTTTTAGAGCAGTTCGTGAGGTGCATGGTGGTACACAGATGGAGCAGAAAGCAGAGGTTAAAAGGGATCCCAAGTCCCTTTAAACCCCTGCTTTCTGTTCCCCCCAAAAGTAGTAAAAACAGCTGAGCAGTGGGGAGGTGCTCCTGCCACTCAGCTGTTTTGGGCTGTCCCATCCCAGATGTGTACCATGTTTGTTATCCTAAACAAGCATCACATGTGCAGGAATGGAAGCGAATCCACAACTTAGGCATGATTATGTTATATTTGACACATGGTGGGGACCCCAGACACAGTATGTATCCTCTGCTTGTTTCATTTTGAAGATATAAATGAGAGCTGGATTCAACACTCTGACTGGATAAGGGTGGCAAGATTTAAAACACTGCACTTCTCTTGCTATGCATTCAGTAACTCTGGGGACTACTCTGTAGTTAGTGTCACTGACAGCTGCAGGTTTCTTTTGTATGACCTAAAAAAGCAAAAAAAGAAAAGAAAAAGAAAAGTGTGCCCGTGTGTTTGTTGTTCATTGCATTTTTTATATTATTTAAAACCAAGTCCCCAACAAAACTATATTTAATTGAACATCTCTAGTGCATTCCCCATTAAACTACCCATTCATCTGAATCTCCCCAGTCCTGTTTGGCTTTCCCAAAGAGTTCTGTTGGTGGAATATGCCCAAAATCTAGTGGCCAAATGAACCAGCAGACACAATGAACTAATTTGAATCACTTCTTAAGAAGCCTTAGCTGTGAATCATTATTTATTATTAGAAACACCTATGGGCGGAGGAGAGGTGTGGATTCAATTTCTTTCCTCCTTGAATGCCTTCCATACTCCCATAGGTACAGCACTTATGATTAACCTGTGCTCACCTGACTCAGGACGTTTTGTGGGTATACAGGGCAAAAATTCAGATTAAACAGTAAGCAAACCTGAAGACTCAGAGATAAATATTTTATTTCTGCCTAGCATTGACTAAGAACCATGGATCTGTCAAGTTTAACCAGCACATTAAATGGAGTGGTCTTAAAGAAATACAATCTCTCTTCCTGTCTCAGAATATCTGCTCTTGAAATCCACATGTGGTTTATATTTCTCAGGCATCTGGTCACCACCTGATATATAACTGCAATTGCCAATTCTATCCAATTTGTCTTTAATGTTATGATGCAAAAGTTTCCAAAATCATGTGGGTGAATTAAATACCCGTTTCCCCACTCACCTAAAATGTTTTGGATTTCCCATCTGTAGTTCAACCCTATTGGTATGGCTAACAAAAACATTGTTTTCTGGGAGTCAGACTAAATGTTAGTGTAATATTGCCTGTCCCCTGGTGGCAGCAGAGAGGAATTACTAAACTATAACATTTCTTGCCTTTCCAAATACAAATATGTATGTGATTATTAATGCACAAAGACAGGTAAAATAAATGTATTTAAATCTCTTCCTTTGAAATCAATGGGGCTTAAAAATGCTTGATTTTTCCCTGAATCATGTTCAGTATAGTGTGCATTTTCATACTGTTCATCTTGTCACTCATCCCCCTTGCCTCCTAAGTGGCCAACACCATGTTAACCAGAAGGGTTAAGCTGACCATGTAAATTATAAAAGTACAAAATTTATTAGGGTGTACACATATTAAAATATATTCAGGTTAAAAAAATTTTTTTCAAGTATCAGACTAATAAAAGCATATCAAATATTAATACACATGATGGGTCAACACTTTCCAACTGAAGACCAAATGCGTTTCGGCCTCACAGGGCCTTCCTCAGTGGTCACTATTACAACATAGTATAGACACACATTCAAACATATGTATACAAGATCTTTAGTACACTTATTGTCCCACCCAGGGTCGGGACCTAGGGAAGGGGGGCAGCTCGAAACGGGTGAGAAGGGAAAGACCCCTGCTCGCCCCCGCCCCCAGGAGCCCTGGCACGACCGGCATCGTGGCCACAGGACAGCCCAAGGGTAACCCGAGGGCTCTCAGCCGACGCAGAGACAAACGCACCTCAGCCCCCTTTCCAGCACCAGCAGCCGATGCGCAGCGAGGAGAATCGGACGAAGAGGCAGACGAGCGGCGGGGTCAGGGAGGAGGAGCGGAAGAGTGGAGTTGCTCCCACGGCCGGCAGGACATGGGCCGAGGAGGCACAGGAGCGGCACCAGGAAGGGAGGAATCTGGGGGAGACGAGGAGGCAGAGAAGAGCACAAGCCGGATGATCGGCGCAGTTGGAACCACGCTCCGGAGCTGCTGGGCGGGGTTCCCGGAAGCAGCCTGGCGTGGTTCCATATGAAGGGAGGCGGGGCCAGGAAAGGGGACAGGATCACAGGGCCGAGGGGGTAATAAAAGGAGAAGCAGGGAGCGGACCAGGGAGGAAGCGTTGGGACTAGCTGGGAACCAGAGAGAGAAGGAACAGAGAGAAGGATCCCTTGGACTCTCAGGTGAGAGTACTGAAGCCAGTAACCCAGGGACGGGTAAGAGTGGCACGGACTGCGCTCTGCTTACCCCGTCTTCTGAGGCCTTCCTCCCTCTTCTCGGCAACCCCGTCCCTCGGCCCTTGGGGCCTGATAGGCCACCCCCCCGAGCACCCAAGCAGAAGACCCTGTGGTGGCGGCCAGGAGGGGAAGACCCTCCCCTGACAAGGACAGGCGTGACACTTATATAAAGACCAGATGTTGTATCCTTATATGTTTGTAATTGTGTTACTGGTATTAATGATGGGCCACAGGTATAGCCATATCCATTCCAATTATTCTGGTAAATGAGATTTCATAAGTCTGAATGTGTGTCACTCCATCAAGGTAAGGAAACAGCCCATCATTAATACCAGTAACAAGTATCAGATACCAGTAACCCTTCTGATACCAGTAACCCTTCTGGTTCACAGTGTTATCTTGGGTTGAGTTTTCCCCTCCCCCCCTTTTTTTCTCCAGTTTTCAACACCATGTTAAAACAATATAATACAACATATAAAATCATAAACAAAACCATTAAGTCCTGGAAATACTAAAACGTCAGAGGATAAAAAGTAGGGCAATTTCTGAAAACTATTAAAATGTGAGAGAACAAAATAAAATTCAGCATAAAAAGCAGCAATGGTCCACAAAAGCACCAGTTTGAAATTTACAAAGGAGAGTAGGGTTGTCAGCTCTGGATTGGGAAATACCTGGAGATTTTGGGGGTGGAGCCTGGAGAGGGTGGGGTTTGGAGAGCAGAGGGATCTCAGCAGGGTATAATGCCATAGAGTCCACCCTCCAAAGCAGCCATTTTCTCCATGGGAACTGATCATGATTGTCTGGAGATCAACTGCAATAGTGGGAGATCTCGAAGTATTACCTGGAGGTTGGAAACCATAGAGGAGATGGAAAACCCCATTCATTTAAACTCCTCATAGACCAGATAAGTTTTCACCTGGCATCAAAGGGATGCATCGAAGGGGAGGACATTCCAAAGTTGGAGCGCCACTACTGAAAAGGGCCTATCACTGACTAGCTATGAAAAAGGTGGAATACTGAAGAAGGCCTCAGAAGATGAACTCAAAAGGCAAATTGTTGTTGTTCAGTCGCACAGTCGAGTCCGACTCTTTGCGACCCCATGGACCAGCTCCCGCCAGGCCCTCCTGTCTTCTGCCGTCCTCTGAAGTTGGCTCAATTTCATGTTCGTTGCATCGATGACAAATAGGAGCATACAAAAGAAGACATTAGGACCTTAAAGGTAATAATCAGAACTTTTTAATTAGCCCTGGAAGTGAATAGGAAACCAATTAAGTTCTTTAAATACCAGCAAGATGTGATCTCAGTAATGGAAACCCATCAACAATCTCACCACAACATTCTCTATACCAATTGCTGTTTCCAAGCACTTCTTAAAGGCAGTCCTACATAGTAATCTAATCTTAATGTGATGAGTGCTTGGATAGCTGTGGCAAAATCACACCTTTCCAAGAAGAATTGCATATGCTGAACCAGTCTAAGCAGGTTTAAAATGCTACATACAACAGAAGAGATCTGCATCTCCATCTGTAGGCCTTGATCTAAGAAGGAGGTTACTCATAGTGGGAAAGAGAGGCAGCCGAATGTAAATAGATTACTCTCCCATTCGATTTGACAACATGTTTGCTTGCCTGCCTGGTCCAAGGGTTGAAAACTTCATTTGATGTCCAGATTGGCTGGTGGGTAGCATGAGGAATTTTCCATTGGATATAAGAAAATGTCTGAGGTTTGTTTTTTGTTTTTTAGGAACTGCAGCATCCCTGCTAGCAAGGAAAGCTGGCTATGACCCTGGTTCCAGAATTGTAGGTATTCTGTTAGATAATGCTATGTATTAAAAAACTGAAATTCAAAAAATTATTGCCAAAAGAACCAGATATAAACTTCTATAAAGGTACTTAAAGGGAAGGGATGTGAGAAGAGACTATCTCTAAAGCAGGTTGCAAGTAAATAAGTCTCTGGAGATTAAGTACAACTCCATGAAATGGAAACCCAGTATAGAAAAGGCAAAGTTTGTATAAGGTTCAGATAACTGGTATTAACACCAGGGCTCTAGTCGGGGGGGAGCTCTCAGGTATGGAGCTCCAGGATGTGAGAACAGACTATCTCTAAAGCAGGTTGCAAGTAAATAAGTCTCTGGAGATTAAGTACAACTCCATGAAATGGAAACCCAGTATAGAAAAGGCAAAGTTTGTATAAGGTTCAGATAACTGGTATTAACACACAATTTGAGATCCAGTGCCCCTTATGGGATTTTTTCCCAGTAACTGAGCACACTTCTGACAAAGGATTTAGGTCCTGGTCACACGGGCTGGAAAATGCGGGGGGGGGGGGGCGT
>NW_015165841.1:238363-240603 GCF_001447785.1 Gekko japonicus | reverse complement strand
AGAGTGTTGGACTGGATGGGCCTTTGGCCTGATCCAACATTGGTGTCTCTTATGTTCTCTTATGTTCTTATGTTCTTATGGCGGCGGGATCAGATGGATCCCGTGAGCCATCGCGCAATGTCTCCCCGGCACGATCAGATGCCAGGGAGAAAGCTACGGAAGGGAGCGCGAGGCAGCCAGCTGCGCATGTGTGCGCATGGGCAGTTCAGCTGGGAGCCTTGAATGCTCCTGAAGACAGGCGTGCCGGCGATCCCGCTGTGGCGTTTCAGGTAAGTCCTCCTCTTTTGCCGGTTCTTTTTTTCAGCGCATTTTCGGCCTGAAGGGCCGGATCGGGGACGGGTGCGTGCCGCTTCCCAGATGTTGCGGTGTGATTGCGCACTGAAAATCCATGTCTTTGAGCGCAGCAACCTCTCCATGTGAACAGGACCTTAGTCCTTTGGCCTGATCCAACATTGGCGTCTCTTATGTTCTTATGTGCATGCTGCCTTCTTCTGGCAATATTCCATCCAAAGAAATAGACTTTGTTGGTCTTAAAGGTGCCACTGGATTCATACTTTGTTTTGTTAACCACAGTTAGTCTTAAATACGGTTCTGCATTCTGTACAAACATGGACATCGTAGCTTACTCCTGGCTAGGGACATATGAACACCTGCCAGTTTGGCTCATGCTCTGTTCACTGATCACAAGCAGGGACGATTTTTCGAGGACTGGTTCAGTAAGTCATCAATCTGTTTGCCGGTATTCAACATGTTGCTTCACTGTATTTATTCCTAGCCATGCATTGCGACTGAGGGGTGACATGATTGAGGTTTATAAGATTATGCATGGGAAAGAGCAGGTAGAGAAAGAGGTACTTTTCTCCCTTTCTCACAATACAAGAACTCGTGGGCACTCCATGAAATTGCTGAGCGGTCGGGTTAGAACGGATAAGAGGAAGTACTTCTTCACCCAAAGAGTGATTAACACTTGGAATTCACTGCCACAGGAAGTGGTGGCGGCTACAAGCATGGACGGCTTCAAAAGGGAATTAGATAAGCATATGGAGCAGAGGTCCATCAGTGGCTATTGGCCACAAGGTATAGATAGGGACTCTTGGGCAAGTGATGCTCTGTCATCTTGGTGCTTGGGGGGGTCAACAGTGGGAGGGCTTCTAATGTCCTGGCCCCACTGGTGGACCTGCTGATGGCACTGGTATTTCTGGTCACTGTGTGATACAGAGTGTTGGACTGGATGGTCCATTGGCCTAATCCAACATTGGCTTCTCTTACGTTCTTAAATCTTTCTCACCCATTAATACTCAAAGGAAAAAGAGAGGCAAGAGAAGTGCCATTCTTGTTTCCTTCTAGGAATAATAGCAGTGCAGGGAGGGTAGCATTGATAGTCATACAAGGGACAGAATGGCAGATCCACCCTCTCTGTCTCATCTAATATGACTCAGATTCTGATTTAAATAGTTACAGTCATTTGTAACTGGATTGTCTTATCCCCAGAGGAAAATCCAGTTGCAAATTATTGCTGTAGCTCAATGATAGCACAGTATCCAGTGATGTGTGGAGGCCCCTTCCATTTCTGAGATAGCTCTATAATTCCAGTCATGGAACTATCACTAACTTTGTGGTAAATGGATCATCCTTTGCTTGAAGAAAACTAAGGACCCCCATCAGAAGTCCCACAAACATATCTGAGCTGTGTGATATGGAAGTGTAGAGAGTATATGTTCTTAGTGCCTGGTTCTATTTTGAATTGTGAAATGCAGAGTTTTTTTTTTAATGATGTCATAATTTATATAATGTAAACAAATATCTTAAGTTTCTTTGATCAGTACACCTGCTGGCTGAAGCTGAGCTTGGGCTGAAAGCATGAGATCATCAGCCTCCTTAAAGAAAAACTTGCTTTTCAGAGGCTGACAACCAAGAGTACTTGAATGTATACACTACAAAAATGTCAGCCTCTGAGCTACCTTGTTTTAGATCTAAAGAAGGAAACAAAAAGAGTTCAAGCACCATTATAGATGTGTGTTATGCAACTATGTCTTTGCGTGATGCTGTGATTGCCATTTTTATTTGTATTATCTTTATTTGTTTTCTTTGAGTCTTACCTTCATTTTGAAACAGAAAAGGTGTGTGGGGTGGTGTATATATGTTCAGGGCATGTATTCAGTTTCCTGCTTGGCATAACATAAGAGAATGAATAATCCTGTTTCCATTTCTTTAGACCCCTTTGTTCTCCCCCCCCCCCC
>NW_015165841.1:218653-238192 GCF_001447785.1 Gekko japonicus | reverse complement strand
TGTTTCCATTTCTTTAGACCCCTTTGTTCCCCCCCCCCCCCGCAACTTTATCCAGCCACATAGCTAGGAATCCTTGAGTCAATATTTTGTTGGCTGTGTTTCAAGGCTCACTTCTTTATTCTTGGTTAAAACTGATTAATTGTAATAGAAACTAACTTATACAGTGATGGCATACTTCATGTTTGATGAGCAGAGATGTTCAATACATGGACAGAGGTCTGAAAGGACTCTTCAGGCATCAGGCCAACTGTTCTCTCGTGATAAATGATGTGCTGCGCTCAAAATATGTCCTGTTGCCTGTCTCCCCACATACACACAAACCAGGGCTAATAGCCACAGAGAGGGAGCAATTTCTTCAAGGAAAATGCCATAGGAAAAAGGTTAAACGCCTCCCATAGAACTGCACCCCAATCCAAATTATCTCCCTGTAGCTGTTTTGAAAGAAAATCAAACATGTCAGGATTCAGGAGACCTGAGCACACTTCTCCTATGTCTCATCTATGTGTGCTTTGTATCTGTGTCCGTTCCTCAGTACACTGTCTCGCTGTAAATCCTGCTCCTACCACATTGTCTTCTACTTATGTAATACCATCTCCTGCATTGTTAACATATCCTAATACTTTTTGCTTTATTTCAAATTTGTGTAATCCTAATCTGACTAATCTGACAAAGGAGCTGCGGTGGCTCAAGTGGTTAAGACGCTGAACTGCAGGCTGTGGAAGGTCAGTAGTTCAGCAGTTCAAGACCCGGGTGCCGCAAGACGGGGTGAGCTCCTGTCTCTAGTTCCAGCTCCTGCCAACCTAGCAGTTCGAAAGCAAGAAATTGCAAGTAGATAAATAGGTACCACTTCAGTGGGAAGGTAACAGCGTTCCGTGCGCCTCGGTGTTTAGTCATGCCGGCCACATGACCATGGAAACGTCTTCGGACAGCGCTGGCTCTTCGGCTTTGAAACGGAGATGAGCACCACAACCCTAGAGTCGGATTCGACTGGCTTTCGAGCAAGGGAACCTTTACCTTTCCTTTAATCTGACTATTATTGTTTATTAGATATCACATCTAATTGTATCAATTGCATTGATTTACACTATGTAATCCACCATGGATCTCAGTGAGTCTCAGTGCAAAAGGCAGACTATAAATAATGTAAATAATAATAATAATAATAATAATAATAATAATAATTTCTCTGACATGTTTATTCATCTAGTACACACAGGCACACACATGCTGCCGCCACATTTAGACATAGTCACAAGCAATGCTCCCTCTAAGCTGTGCAGTCTTGTGAGCAAAAATTCTACTTTGTGAGCTACTGGCATTAAAGTTGTGAGCGAGCCATTTGGCTGCTGCATGATTAAGTTTGCTCTGGAGCCATCCTTCCTGAGCTAAGACAAAAGTGTGTGAGCCGGAGGCTTAAAAACTATGAGCTAGCTCACACTAACTCAGCTTTGAGGGAACACTGGTCACAAGGTAGTCACCACCCCAGCCAGTTTGGTGTAGTGGTTAGTGTATTGGACTAGGACCTGGGACACCCAAGTTCAAATCCCCACTCCGTGACAGAACTTTGCTGGGTGGCCATGTGCCAGTTACTCTGTCTCTCTCAGCCTAATCTACATCACGGAAATGTTGTTATGAAGATAAAATGGATGATTTGGGGAAAATGATGTAAGCTGCTTTGGGTTCCCACCAGGAAGAAAAGTAGGGTGTAAATATCTAAATAAATTTGATTATTTATTAAGATAGCACTGGATAGCTTACAGAACATTAAAATTAAATTTGCATGGCAAACAATCCAGCACTCACTCCCAATCTGCCAAGAGAGAAACAAGAAAATTAAAACCAGGATAAGAATCAAATACAAACACCACCATCAGTCTTCAATTTTTGCCACAAACTCTCTTACATAATACAAATTTACAAGGCTTCCTAACAGCTGGGCAGGCCGAAGTCTTCTCCGCTCTCTCTGGAAGCCCATTCTACAAGGTGGGGCAACACTGGAGAAGGCTTTTGAGTGAATGATAATCAAATGAGCCAGCTGCAGTAATGGCACTGCCAAGAGGAATTGCTAAGCTGTCTGGAACTGGCATTCATTTCTTTTTGTGTGCCCGGCTCTTGTGCAACTTGGGGAGCTGAATCTCTGTTGGTGCTTGATTCTGATAATGCCTGAGGTTCAGTAACTTCCTCTGCTGCTGGCTCACTGTCTGGGAATTTGTCAGACATTGACAGGCCTTGATCTGTGACTCCTGGAACTCATCACCAGCTTTGATTGATCTTTATCCCTAGCATTCGACTTTCTCTCCATCTTTCCCCTTATTAGATCGCCGCTAACAAAGATCCGGAGAGTGATTTCAACAACAGTGATCAGCTTTATTGTAGGTACGAATAAGCGCTTGAAAGAAGTCATAACCAGAACAACTTAACATTGGGAGCTAGGCTCCTTTTAAACATTCCCGGGCTAACGTAGCCACGCCTATGTACAATAAACAACCAATGAGGTTGTGTGGATAACGTCCAATGAAAGTCCTTCCCTCGCAGGGACTTGGTATAGTTCTGATTGGTCACTGTTGTGGAGCGACCAATAGCACGTTGGCCCGGAGGAGCCTTCCTCTGGCTCGAGCTTACCATGGAGAGTTAATGCGGCGATTCATGCAAGTCTTTTCGAATACACCACACCCCTGTTATTGGGGGAGATCAGTTGACCCTTCCTATGTGGGGAGGAAAAAAATTCACCTACTAGAATGTCTGTGAGAACTGGGCAGTGGGCATGAAGAGCTTCTGCAAGGTATCACATCCATGCCATCGTTTACAAGATTTGTACAACGATGGTAACATCACAAAGGCCACACAGCCTGTTTGTGTGGCCTATTTTGTGAAAACATGAATGGCAAATTTCTACATTGGTATGTAGCTGCATATTCCCAGTCAGGAACATCTTACTTGTGCTGTAAGAAAATTGAAAGTTCTTTTTCACGCCCACACCATCATTATACTCCTGAGTAGGCAGATACCCACAGCATCTCTCTGGACAGGTGTGAATCTGGAAAGGGCAGAGGAAGAGAGAAAGTCTAGTAGCTCGTTGGTGAGCAGAACCATAAGCCTGCAGATCGAGCTCTGTCTATGTCTGACATTCTTGTTGATTAAAGAAGCACACAATCACAGAGAAAGCAGTGTGGTTTTTGAAGCACAGCTCAGAGAAGCTGTTAAATGTCCTTTGTTCTGTAAAGGAGGGGATATCTCTACCCTCCCTGTCTGTGCTGTCTCCACCTTCCTGAGTTCTGGCAAGGAAACTGTCACTTCCATTTTAAATAGCACAGGGATGTGCTGGAGACAATTTAGACCAGGATATTCCAGTTCCATTCATTTCTGGCATTATAACTCCCATGATCATCATCCTGAAGCCGCTGGCCAATTTTGAAACTCCTAGATTTATTTTCTGATAAGTTATGCCTGCCATACATGCTTTTATGAGTATAGATGATTACTTGTTGTTGCTGTTGTTGTTCAGTCGCACAGTCGAGTCTGACTCTTAATGAACCCATGGATCACATCACACCAGGTCCTCCTGTCTTCCGTCATGCTCTGGAGTTTGCTCAGTTTCATGTTCGCTGCATCGATAACACTGTCTAACCATCTCATCCTTTTCCATCCCCTTCTTTTTCCTTCAGTCTTTCCCAACTTCAGGGTCTTCTCCAGTGGGTGATCCTTTCTTTCTTTCTTTCTTTCTTTCTTTCTTTCTTTCTTTCTTTCTTTCTTTCTTTCTTTCTTTCTTTCTTTCTTTCTTTTTATTTTATTCTATTTATACGCCGCCTTCCCCACAAGTGGGCTCAGGGCGGCTTACAGAATTGGTACCCAGTACCATAAAACCATACAAAGATTAAAACAGATTAAAACAGTCTAAAACATTTAAAACAATCCAATAAACAAGTGCTAGTACTGATGATTGTCTATCAGTAGTTCAAATGGCATATTGTATAACATACAACCAATGTTTCTAATTCCATGGTCTTTGGCATTGCGCAAAGTATTTGGTGGCCAAAGTATTTGAGCTTCAGCTTCAGTATCTGGCCTTCCAGAGAACAGTCAGGGTTGATTTCTTTTAGGATTGACTGATTTTATCTCCTTGCAGTCCAACGGACTCTCAAGAGTCTATTCTTCGGTGCTCGGCCTTCTTTATAGTCCAACTCTCACAACCATACATTACTACTGGGAATACCATTGCTTTGACCATACGGACTTTTGTCGGCAGGGTGATGTCTCTACTTTTTATTATGCTGTCTAAGTTTGCCATCGTTTTCCTCCCAAGGAGCAGGCGTCTTTTAATTTCATGGCTGCAGTCACCGTCTGCAGTGATCTTGGATCCCAGGAATGTGAAGTCTGTCACTGCTTCCATGACTTCCCCTTCTAACTGGCAAGGAGTGATGGGGCTGGATGCCATGATCTTAGTTTTTTTTTGATGTTGAGTTTCAAGCCGAGTTTTGCGCTCTCCTCTTTGACCTTGAGCAAGAGGCTCTTTAGGTCCTCTTCACTTTCTACCATTAGAGTGGTATCATCTGCATATCTGAGGTTGTTGATGTTTTTCCCAGCTATCTTAATTCCGGCTTGTGATTCATCCAGGCTGGCATTTCGTATGATGTACTAGTATGATTACTAGTTATCATTGATACAGAATAGCTATCCTACATGATTTTTTTTCAAAAAATCCCAGCTAGTGGCCATCATCACATCACACAGCAGTGAATTATGTTGTTGTGGACAGTGGCTAGTTGGAATAACAAGGTGCAGTCCCTGTTCTGTCCTATATGGGCTGCAGTCACACACACTAAACAATCCACTTTCAATGCACTTTCCAACTGGATTTTGCCAGTTCACACAGTAAAAATCCAGTTTGAAAGTGGACTGAAAGTGGATTATTTAGTGTGTGTGACCGCAGCCATGGTAGTATATAAATTCATGGCCCAGAGTGCCTGACAGCTGTGGTTGGGTCCTTGCAGTCTAGTCCATCCCTTTAATATTTCATGTTGGAACAAGAAACAAGGCAGCTTTAACTCTTTTAGTCTGGTCCCTTGCCAGTCCTGTCATCAGCCATCCCTTACTTGCTATTTAGGTATATGACACACTGCTTCCCAAATAAGGTGATCTAAGTGGAGACAAGGTTTGCAAGAGAGAGAGAGAATTCACTGGAGAAGCTTCCCTCCTAATTCTCCTCACCAAGGCTTCTGACCTCAGATGCTCACAAATGATTCTGAATTAGCCCAGTTATCCTAGGTAACTAACTGGCAGTAGATTTCATGGACAAGAGAAGGGGAGAGGGAAATGACCACAGCTTCCTTGTCTCCCTGATCAATGGGAGATTTAAGAGTTTGTGAGGTGGCATCCCTACCAACTGCTGGATTTGGGGCAAACTTTATTGTTCTCCAACAGAGCATTTCTTTGCCTTCTTATGGTCCTGTTCTCACTAGGGGTTTTGGGCCGGGAGCGGGACGGATCGGGGGCGAAGCAAACGGGCGCGATCCCATGGCAACATCTGGGAAGCGTTGCCTGCCCGTCCCCAATCTGTCCTTTCCGCCCGAAAACCCGCACTACAAAGAACCACCTACCTGGGTGGTTCTTCTGCTTGAAGCGCCTCAAGCCGGGCCATTGGATCGCCGGCGCGTCTTTGCGCCGGCTCATCCACAGCTCCTAGCCGAACTGCGCATGCTCCGACATGCGCAGTTCGGCAGGCTCCTTGTCTGAACTGTGTTTTCTCCCCGGCATCTGATCGTGCCGGGGAGAAAAGGCGCCGCGGCCCAGGGGATCGTGGGATCCCGCCGCAGCATCTCAACTTTGAGCAACTTATCCCCTGCCATGTGGCAGGGGCCTATGTTTTTCAAAAGGGTCTCTGAGTGACAACAACAACAGAATTACAGAAACAAGGGGATAAAAAGGAAGAGACACGGGCGGCTTTGCTGCTTACTTCTGCCACCAGGCTCAAGCAAAGAGCAACAAAGGTTACTCCAAGTAGCAGGAAGTGCTTGCCAATTATGAAAAACAGTTCTAAACATAAACCAGCAGGAGGATTTCAACCTTTCGGGATAAAAAGGAAGAGACACGGGCGGCTTTGCTGCTTACTTCTGCCACCAGGCTCAAGCAAAGAGCAACAAAGGTTACTCCAAGTAGCAGGAAGTGCTTGCCAATTATGAAAAACAGTTCTAAACATAAACCAGCAGGAGGATTTCAACCTTTCTTTTTTTCCCTGTGAGCTAAAGTATTCATCCCCCTCAGCAAATGGAACATTTCTGCTAGGTAAGCCCAGCAGTTGGTTTGTCTATCTTTTTACCTTCAGCTCCATATATACAGTGTTGCCTTTCAGTTCTGTAACAGAAGAATTCCCAGAGGAGCCTTCTCTGAAACATTAACATTCTCCAAGAAGTTCCCGGAACACCGTCTTACTATAACTTGACACCAAGTTAGGAGCTACCCAATAAATGTTTGCAAGGCTGCAATAAACTCTGTTCCTAATAGTGTGTTTCATGCTGGGCTAGCAAAGTGCTGAGGAAATAACCAAGCGGAAACTCTATATTCAGTACTTAAATATGGCACCAGCAAGAATTCCAGTTACAGGACTTCTTTTGTGAATTCAATCCGGCTACCTATTCTTTTTTAATCTGAATGTTGCATTCAGAGTCTGCCAGCTCTAAAAGCTCTCAGTAGGACTTGGGCTGACAACCGAAGGTATGTCAAGAATGGATTCCACTACCCCCAGCTCTGGCCAAAGGGAAGTAGAAGTATACTGCTAAGACAGCCTCTTTACACCAGTAGGCCTGAGTCGGCCAAGACCAACAGATTAGCAGAGTATGGCAGCTTCATGAATGTATTGTCCTTGACTTCACCAAGCTGGGAGTGATACCAACTCATGCTAATAAATAAAATTTATAAATCTATTTGCTAGAATCCAATAAGTGTTTGATTAAAAGAAGAAGGCTTAGTAATTCCAATAATTTATGAGGACAACCACAATGTTTAATGGAGCTCTGGGCAAATGGGGGGAAAGTCTAGTGGCTCAACCCAAGAACTTTATAAACTTGCATTTAACTTTCAAAGTAAGATTAGACCTGCTTTCAGAATTTGGTGGGCCATGTGGCAGAGTTCACATGTCCCTATCTGGTTTACAGATAAACACCTAAAGAATTATTTACTTATTAAAATTCAGTACTCACAGATCTTACCAAATTCTCAAGTTATATACAGGGTGTTCTCTTACAGTCACTAATGAGGAACCTGAAATGTTTCTCATAAGTGAATGCATAAAACAAAATTGTATAAAATAAATGTATAAAATAGAAATGTGCTAGGGCAATAAAATGCCTTCCTCTTCTGTATGTTCTGTTCTCATAATTGCTTTCTTCCATTAAAAAGAGTAGTCAGCCAGTTTGGGGCAGTGGTTTCAGTGTGGAAGTATGATTTGGAAGGCCAGGGTTCAAATTCCTACTGTCAACATTGGTCTGATTCACATGCTTTTCTCTCTCTCTTTATGTGATACATATGTTGGAATAAAATCCTCTGGTGTATTTGAATGCTTTATGTGCAGATACTGTACTCAGTTTTGACGACATAACATCTCACTTGCACATGCAGCTACAAATGTGAATTGCAAAAGGCCTTTGAAATGGCTCAGATGTCCTAGGTCCCCAAAGCCATGGAGGAATCAGAATATACAGTAGATGTCAATGTCTGCTAAGTTAACTTAGTGGTGCAGTGTTTGTACAACTTGTATCCATGCGTTAGAGTGGCTCTCCCACATTCGGGCGGGGGGGGGGAGCTGGTGTCCTACTTGTTGCAGCAAACCATCCAAGAATATGAACCAATGAATCACAGCAACACAACAACACAGGGAGGGGAGTTACAGGTCATTTCCCCCCCCAATGTACTTGCCTGCCAGTCAGGTGCTGGTAATACAAGGTGTGCATGTGTGTTTCCGTGTGTGTAGAGTTTGTGTCAAAATTTGTCTGTTGATTCACAGTTGCAAAACTTTTTTGTATGTGTGTCGGAGGGATCTCTCTCTCTCTCTCTCTCTCTCTTTCTCTCTCTCTCTCTCTCTCTCTCTCTCTCTCCCCCCTTCTCTGCCAACAGTCTTGTCTTGTCCTTGAATGGCCCATGGGGCAAGCTAATCACTGACCATCGATCTGCTGGACTATTTTGCCAATACTGGAAGACATGAATTGGCTTTTATTAGATTAGACATGCATACAAACAATGAGTAATGCTTGCTGACAGAGCAGCACTAATAGAATGGTTGTTAGCGATTACTAATAGCTGTCTTGAGTGTTTATTTTACTCATTGTTCCCTGACCCAATGTAAAATAATAACTGATTGGACTCTGGACAAGAATTATGAACCAAGAGTGGAAGGTACGGGAGATCTGAGAGTATCCCACCCTTCAACTGCAGCCAAATCTAAGTCACCTCTTAGAACTGCTTTCAAGTTTGACGTTCATTGTTGTTTGAATGTCTGGTAAAAAATATTTTTATGCCATTGTGGTCATCAGATGACTTTGTGAATCATTCTGTGCTATGGTGGAAAAAAACAACACAGATAATATTCTTGGGAAACTTCTGCCGGGTCTGGAAGCAAGTAACTGATGCTATGACCAATTTGCCCTATCATTTGGAAGAAGGAAACATGAGCTATGTGCCTCAGCATATAGGTAGGTCATGATCCAGTTGAATGTCATATGCAACACAAAAAGAGGATGAGAGCATGATTGGATGTCTCTAAGAGACTGGATCACAAACTTTACATGCATACATTTACATACCTTTCCAGTTAGAGTCACCCATCTCCTTTTATCATTGTCTTCAATCAATGAGTGGGTGACAACTTTTATGTTTTGTTTGACATTCCCTCACTGACCTAACTACCGGTTTATATGTGTTGCTTTCTTATAGAATCATAGAATCATAGAGTTGGAAGGGATCTACAGGGTCATTAATCCAACCCCCTGCACAATGCAGGAAATGCAATATTCCCCCCTCCACACCCCCAATGACCACAGTTTCATCCCCAAAAGATGACAAAAAACCTCCAGGATCTCCAGCCAAACTGGAGAAAAATTGCTTCCAGACCCCAACATGGTGATCAGCATTTCCCTGGGCATGTAAGAAAGGGCCACAAGAACTAAGCATGGAGGCAACCCTTCCTGCCATCTCTCTCATGATCTGCCTAAATTCACAGAATTAGCATTGCTGTCAGATGGTCATCTAGCCTCTGTTTGAAAACCTCCAAAGAAAGACAGCCCACCACCTCCCAAGGAAGCCTGTTCCACTGAAGAACTGCTCTGTCAGGAAGTTCTTCCTAATGTTTAGCTGAAAAGTCTTCTGATTTAACTTCAACCCAATGGTTCGCTGAAAATTCTTCTGATTTAAGTTCAACCCATTGGTTCTGGTCCAACCTTCTGGAGCAACAGAAAACAACTCCATACCATCCTCTATATGATAGCCCTTCAAGTACTTGAAGATGGTTATCATATCACCTCTCAGTCTTCTCCTCTCCAGGCTAAATATACCCAGCTCCTTCAACCTTTCCTCATAAGACTTGGTCTCCAGACCCCTCACCATCTTTGTTGCCTTCCTCTACACACGTTTCAGCTTGTCTATATCTTTCTTAAATAATGGTGCCCAAAGCTGAACACAATACTCTAGGTGAGGTCTAACCAGAGCAGAGTAAAGCAATACCATCACTCACGTGATCTGGACACTATACTTCTGTTGATACAGTCCAAAATCGCATTTGCCTTTTTAGCTATCACATTACACTGCTGACTCATGTTCAGTGTATCATCTACTAAGACACTGTCCCAGTTCAGGGATCCTGGGACTTAACCCACACCCCCCAGAGACCCCAATGACCACCAACTCACCCAGGGAACCGGCAGACCGAGGAAGACCCTGCCTCGCTGAGCCCCGTCAGCACAGCCAGGACACAATGGTCCGGCCCCGCCCGACCATGGAGCACGGAACCGCGGGCAGCAGCAGGAGAGGCTGATGGCACTGGGAAGAGGCTGACGGCGGCCCCATGACCTCACAAAACCCTAAATGCTGGTGCCAGCAGCGCGGCCCTGGGCCACCAAGACCACCGCCAGCGTAGCTACGACCACACCCCAGCCGCGGGGAAGGCGTCGAAGCTTATCAAGGGGGTGGGGCTGGGAGGAATGAGAGGGAGGCAGGGACGGGAGATGGCGCTGGGTGAGGGAGATGGGTATAAAGGAGAGGGAAGCGAAGGGGCCGGGGAGGAAGGATGTGCTCAGAACCACTGGATGCAGAGAGAGCGAAAAGGAGTCCAGGAAGGATGCTGAGAGGCTGGGGAACCGAAGCATGGAGGTAGAGGGACCTGCGGAGTGGCGTTCAACTACGTCCCCTACCCATCTGAGGCCCCAACACTCCCCCTCTTCTTTACACGCCTCATCTCCCAGAGCCGTCGGACCTCCCCTGCCTTGAGACATCACGGCCACAGGAGGGTCTGCCCCCGGAGCCCAGGGCAGGCTTGACAGACACCTAGATCCTTTTCACATATACTACTGCCAAGACAAGTCTCCCCCAACCTATAATTATGCATTTGATTTTTCCTACCTAAATGCAGAACTTTACATTTATCCCCATTGAAATTTATTTTATTTGTTTTAGCCCAGCTCTGCAGCCTGTCAAGGTCATCCTGTATCCTGACTCTGTGTTCTACCATATTTGCTACCCCACCCAATTTAGTATAATCAGCAAATTTAATAAGCATTCCCTTTATTCATCCAAATAATTAATAACAAAACAGGTCCCAGGACAGATCCTTGAGGCACTCCACTTGTCACCCCTTTCCAAGAGTAAGAGGAACCATTCACAAGCACTCTTTGGGTATGATCTCTCAACCAGTTACAGATCCACCTAACAGTCATAAAATCCAAACCACATTTTTCCTATTTGTCAACAAGAATATTATGTGGAACCTTATCAAAAGCCTTTCTGAAATCAAGATAAACTATGTCTACAGCATTCCCCTGATCCAGCAAGGTGGTAATTTTCTCAAAAAAAGGATAATCTGACATGACTTGTTCTTGAGAAACCCATGCTGGCTCTTAGTAATCACAATCGTCTTTACTAAATGCTCAAGGACTGTCTGTTTGATGATTTGTTCTAAAACTTTCCCTGGTATAGATGTCAAGCTGACGGGTCGGTAGTTACCTGGATCCTCCTTTTCCCCTTCTTGAAGATAGGGACAACCAGGGGCCATTTCCTGTGGGAGTGCACATGAGAGGGAGGGCAGGAAGGGTTGCCTTAGTGCTTAGTTCTTGTGGCCCTTTCTTACACGCCCAGGGAAATGCTGATTGCCACTTTGGGGTCAGGAAGCAATTTTTCTCCAGGCCGGGTGACCAGGGATCCTGGAGGGTTTTTTGCCCTCTTCTGGCCATGGAATAGCAGTCACTGGGGGGGAGGTGTATTTGAGAATTTCCTGCCTTGTGCAGGGGGTTGGACTAGATGACCCTGGAGATCCCTTCCAACTCTATGATTCTATGCTCTTTGAACATAATGTGTTTGTGTGTATATAAGGTTTTAATTATTTTATTGACTGCTGCCTTGGGGACCCTAAACAGGGTGGTTTATTGACTGCTGCCTTGGGGACCCTAAATAGGGTGGAAAGTGACATAAGAATGTTTTAAATAAATAAATAAAATTCCCGGTGAATTGTTGAGCCTTTAGGTTCTTACAGCTGATGGGGACCATTGTGGACTCTGGTGCTGGTATGGTGCCTGCCATGACCTGAATAGCCCAGGCTGGCCCGGCCTTATCAGATCATGGAAGCTAAGCAGGGTTGGCCCTGGCTAGTATTTGGATGGGAGACCTCCAAGGAATACCAGGTTTGTGACACAGAGGCAGGCAATGGCAAACCACCTCTGAATGTCTCTTGCCTTGAAACTCCTATGGGGGTCGCCATAAGTCAGCTGTGACTTGACAGCACTTTCCACCACCATCGCCACCACAACCATGGTGCCTGCCTGGGGAGAGATCGTTTCCATCTAAGGCAGAACTGTTACCACCGACTCCACTCTCTTCAGCCACCCTGTGGACTAGTGAGTTGACATGTTGTTAGGTAATGTGCAGGATTCGATGTGGGGTTTTTTTGTAAGGCACTTTGAGTCCATATTGTATGGAGAAAATCAGATTTAAAAGCACCTAAATAAACAAATAGGCCTGATTCCTGTGATCTATTTTTTTTTAATTTAGAAAATATATAACCTACCTTTCAGTGCAATGACTATCAAGGCAGGGTGCAACTATTAAAATGCACAAATTGCACCCTAAAACATCTGTCAAAAACATTAGCTACATTCAGACATCAAGACAAATCTCCATTTGTCCACAATGAATGTAGCTTTTAGCACTACCCGCATGCTCTCTCTGTCAAGTATCGAGCACAATTGAAATCATCCGGGGGGGGGGATCTGAATGATGTCTGAATGGTGGTACCTGGGCAAACTAGAGTTTGTTCTCTCCCCCAAAACTGGGATTCTAACCTGGGATTAAAGGGTGTTTTAGAATTGTTGCTTGTGTGGATGCAACAAATTTGAATTCGTCCAGGCACCTGTCTGGCACTCAGATGTCACAGGAAATTTGAATGTGATTGAAAGCTTTCCAAGCAAGAATTCAACCTTGCTCCATGCAGGAGGGAAGGAGGGAGGTGAAGGAAGGAAGAAGTATGCAAACACGGCAAAAAAACCCCATGCCAGCCATGTCATATGAATATAGCCAGTGAGCGGAAGACTTCACTGCAGTCAGCCAAAAGCTGGGCTGAAAGATGGTTTTTTAAACTGCCTGTTTAAAAGGAACACTCCCAGATCTGGCACACCTCATCAGGCAATCTTAGGTGGTTACAGATATTATTTTTTTCTGCAGCAGCCACAAATTTGAGGGATGAGGAGACCATGAACATTTTTTTCCCTCTGTGCTGGACTTCGAAGAGGTAATCTGGGAGAAAACACTCCTTCCTTTCTACTACATAATAAGCATTAACCTCGTAGTGGCAAATATAAAAAGATAGAAAAAGGAGAAGCCTGACTTCATGAGGATATTCTTGTATTCCTGATGTAGCACCACAGCACCCATCTTGGGAGCACAGGACATTCAAATCTGGGTCTACTATCACATCAGAATTCTGGCCTTGTGTAATGATGATCTACCTCAGTTGCTATGAGAATAAGTCAAATAAGATATTATCTACCCAAAATGTTAAGAATAGGAAGTGGCCATAATGCTTAGTGAACATGCACTCAAATCCCTTAATCAATAGAGTAAGGATTGCGGTTAAAGGAGCATTTACACTAGTGCACAATTCTTTTGCAAACCTTAAAACTCTTTACAAAAAAGTCACTTTATTTATTAACAGAATATGGAGGACTAATTTAGTAGCTTGGAGGTTTGGGGCACTGTTTTAAGTGTTGGATTCAGATGTGGAACACCGAGGTTCAAATCAGTCTGCTAGGAAGCCCACTGGATGGCCTTGGGCCAGCCACTCCCTCCCTCTTGGCCTAATTTACCTTACAGGGTTGTTGTGAAGGGAGAAGGGGAGACCAATGCCTATTGTCCTGAGCTCCTTGGAGGGAGGCTAGGATTAAAATATACTGAATATATAAATAAACAGCACAGTCCTAAGGGGGGGCTGAAAGCAGGGAGCTGACTGACCCATATGTGGGATATCGCCAAGATTTATATTTATTTATATTTATTATCTAATTTATACCCCGCCCTCCCCGCTTTACAGCAGGCTCAAGGCAGCTTACAGTAATAAATACGGCATAGTTAAAATCACATAAAATCATCTCAAAACAATTCGACAGTAAACAATCATAATTTATAAAGTGCTGCCTAATAAATAGTTAGTTGTTATAAGATGGCGTTCTTAAGAGTGTACACAGATCTCACCATCGTTCTGCTCAAGTTCTTCCTAACAAACAGGCAGCGCAGGCTAGGTGTTGGGAACCAAGGGCCAGGGTCATAGTTAAAGCTGTTAACGTGGTGGCGGCTCCAAAATAAAGGCCTGGTGGAAGAGCTCTGTCTTGCAGGCCCTGTGGAACTGCAGAAGATTCTGCAGGGCCCTGATCTCTTCCGCGAGCTCATTCCACTACTACGGAGCTGCCACTGAAAAGGCCCTGGCCCTGGTAATAGCAAGCCTGGCTTCTTTGGGACCCGGGAGGCTGGCATAAGGGCCAGTTATGACAGCACAGGCTCCCAGTACCTCTCCATGGCTCTCAGGCACCAGCAGAGGCCCACAACAGCAGCTCGTTGGCACAACCAAGGTGCAGGCCCCTGTGCCAGCATAGTTGTGGGTGGTTTCAGGGGTGTGATCATAGTTAGTTGGCTCCCTGAGCCCTTCCAGCCTGGGAACATACCCTGTCCAAGCCACAAAGTTATGCCAACAAAAAAACACAGCATGGCCCATAGGTACCAATTGAACTGAAAAATCAAGTGATCCCCACTGCTGAAACCATACCAATTGGGCCCAAAGGAGCTCAGGATGCCAACTATAGGCTTGACCAATCACCTCCCTTCCCAGGGGTGGCCAAGCTCCCTTTCCCGGCACCCAATCACAACCCCCTCCACCCTCAGCCATGACATCTTAAAAAACAGTAGTTAGGGTGCACAGCATGAGGCTCCATCTCAGAGCTCCCTGCTGTGCAACCTTAGAGCAAGTAGCGAGACAGTTTGGTGGTGTGAAAAGCACAGAGAGTGCACTTAGTACTGCAGGTGAGCACTTAGTACTAACACCCAAGGTTCATACTCTGTGGCTGACCTCTCCCATTTCAGAATCCTAACAGGTTTGAAAGCTCGACCCAAAGGGGCAACCATGCACTGACAGGTAAGCAAGAGCAAAGATCCCAAACTCACTCCCCTATTTCCCTCACTTGAGGCCAAGTACCGTGATGGCACTTCCTGCACTCAAGCCCAGCAGTGAGTTCATGCAGGGACAACACAAGCCATGGCATCCCAGCACCATGGTCCCCGACATGCCATGGGAAAAGATCCCAAGAAAGTTTCCTGGCAGAGCTGTGTGTGTGTGTGGGGGGGGGTGTTTTCAGTCCAACACTGAGCTGTAAGATTTGCATGGTGGTGGTTTGGAGGGGGAGTTGGCAGCTGCCCCACTGTACACAGTGAACCAGCTTGCCAGGTGACACTTTGACTCATTTCCTGGCAGGATCAGAGCCCTGAGCAGCAGCTGCAGGTGCTGCTGTGGATGGATCACCAGCAATCCCTGAGCTCTTCAACACATTGAGTATCACCAGCAATCCCTGAGCACTTCAACACATTGAGTATAATTCAGTTCGTACCATCATGTGCCTCAAAGTTCATGGCGATGCCTCCCCCCATGGGGCTGCATTTGCAGAGCCTGCCAGGACAACACATCAGTGGCTGAGCCTGGCATGGCACTTGTGCCTGGCTGTCATCTCTGCATGTACCTTTGTTTTGCCTTCCTGCAGGTGAAGATCCAACAGGGACATTTGTGGGTGTGGCTTGTCCCACCTCCCCTCCACATGCCTCTGCTCAGTCTGCTGTTCCAGCCCTCCTTTTGGAGTGGAGCATTGCACCCAGCCATCCCTTCCAAGTTCCACTTGCAATTCCATCCCACTTAGACACATGCCACACCACAGATCCTCAGTCCTCCTCTCCATGGACCCAGGGAGGTATATTTATATTTATTGATTTGATTTGATTTGATTTTTATCCCATTCCTTTCCCCACCCAGCAGGGCTCAGGGTGTCTCAGGGAGCAAATGGAGTCTTCACACCTTGCCATGGTTTTCAATTCAATAAAGTCTGTGTTGTGTAGGCTTGCCAGCCCCCAGGTCTGGGCAGGGAATCCCCCAATTTTGCAGACTCCTCTCTGCCAGTGGCCAGCTTGCCAGTGGGGCAGCTGCGAATGCCTGTGAGGCAGACAGCTCGAACCCTCTCCTCACTATCAGGAGCCTGGATCAACTAACAGGTGTTGGTCCCTTTAAGGGGATGGGGGTGTGCTGCTGACAACGTGGAACTCCTGTGGCCTGCCCCTCTCCACCTCCTGCCTGAAATGGACACTGGACTCCACTTCTTGGCACATGGCCCCTGGTTTGTTCTGGTGGCCCTGTCCATCATAGGGCCACCACCTCCACACAATGTCTCCACTGACTGCAGTGCCATGGTTGCTACAGATGCTGTGCCGGTGACACTCAGAAAACACTGTGAAACCATCAAATTATTTCTGCTGGCTGCTGCATAACGTATCCCCGTAGAGAATGGACTAATGCCACCATAGCTATACAGTGGCTGGCCACTGTGCTGCAAGTGCAGCACAGGATTGCTAAAAGACAGAATCACTGATTTCAACAAGCCTTAAGGATACATCACTGGAGCCTGAAGAGAGAAGATAAGAAGTCTGCTCCTCTGCCTTAAGAAAGAGGATAAGCCGTTATACAGCTTTTATTTTTTAAAGTGTGTTCTGGGGCAAAGAGGAAAGGCTTGGGTCCCTGCTTGATCCAGCACAGATTATAGGGAGAAAATCCTAAGCGCATCTGACAAAAGTCCCTGTCCCAACCCTGGGTAAGGATTTTTGGTTACAAGGGGGATGCGACAAAGCAAGTTTACAAAATACCAGAGAGAGACTAATTCTCACCCTAGTTTTGGTAGGTGCCACCAGTCCTTTCTGATCTATCCCAACAGCCCAGGAGGAAAAGGACAAGTCTCCCAGCTGAGTTTCCAAACACAAAACAATTAACTGGTAGCTGGTCAAAAGCCAAGGCTCTCGATACGCAGTGCACCGCCGTCGCCAGGATGTGACGCTACGCGTCGCTCTGGCAACGGGACTCCAAACAGCCCCATTGCTAGAGCGACGCGTAGCGTCACATCCTGGCGACGGCGGTGCAACGCGTATCGCTGTCCCCCGCGGCGGGGATCCTGTGAAGACGCACGGATCCCCCACCGCGGCTTGGCAGCCCTAGTTCCAGTTACCATTCAGATTCATCACAGGCAGTTCCAGCAAGACGAGATGGTCAGGCTTTAGCCCTTCCAAGCAGCAATCATATGGGATGCCAAGTCTGGCACAGTACAACTTCTGACATACTTCTGTACCAAGTGGTCACCCAATTCTGCTGTGTCATAGTGCATAGACTAACTAGATTTATGGAAAAGGTCTCTGATTGACCCCAGGCCTGTTGGACCAATCAGACACCTGAGAGGTGATATAACTCTATTTTGGTTGCTAGGAACATGACATCCAAGGGTGGACAAGAGGGAGGGAAAGAAATGAAACTATACTGCAAATAGGTTATGCCCATTCTCACACAAGTGCCCATAGCTTTAGTTGTTTGGAATGTGCTAATTGGAACTTGGTACTCCCTAGAACTTCAGCTGCAAACAGTTAGGCTAGCAAGGTCACTGCACTCTAACTGTCTCCGACTATCTCTGGGAAGATTTTTGTAGGCCTCTCTACAGCCTGAACCAAAGATTTTATTTCTCAGAGCAAAGCAAGGAACCATTTTTCTTTACAGCATCTACTTAGAAGTGTCCCATTTGATTCCTAGTCCCAGGAAAGATGGCAGCTCCTGTGTACAGTGAAAACAGGAGAGAAGATAAACTGCATTTGCAGCAAATAAGCTAGGAGGGGCGGATAGGATCTCCACTTTGAACTCCTTACTCCCAATGGCTTTCTCCATCCAAGCATCCATAGAGCAGCCATCAGACTCCATACATTGGTATGTGATGTGTAGTTTGGGCCTCAGTGTTCTAACCATGGGAATGGGCTTGGGAGTTTTTTAATAAATACTGAACTGAGCATGTGAACAGCCCATCTGAGAGAGGAAGTATGGGAATTCTTCTGTGTGGCACAAAATAATATAAACAGGTTTCCATGCCGCTTCAAATGAGAAACTGTGCTATGTGCCACAGTCTGGAGAACGTACTTGATGTTGTCTGTTTCAAAGCGCATGCTAACGTTCGTTGTTAAAGTCTTGTTAAAGTGTGGTTTTAATTGCCAGTGAAATGTTTTTAAATGCCTGTTGGTTTTAACAGTGAACTACTGCTTCCAAATAAACTCTAACAATTACAACCGGCTGTTGAAACATTTGGTGAAGATAGATTCTCTCTACAATCAGTCTGGAGTTGCGTGCCCAGAGAAGTCCAGAGCAAAAGACTTGCACTGCGTTTGGATCTGATGCCAGATAAGATTATTGGCAGAGTGTATATTCGGAGTCCAAGAAATCTAGCAAATTGACAATGACACTGTCAAACAAATAACAGATCAAATTACAGATATAATGAATCACTTTTTCCTGCAAGAATTGTGGTCAGCAAACCCTTTTCAGTGCTGTATACAGCAAATTGCAGATAAGTCTTAACAGTCAATGATACCCAAGTCATTTTTGGCAAGTTTTTCTGAGGGTAAAGCTGCACTACAGATTTGAAAGCAGCCTAATCATCATTGTTTCTTTTCAGGCAGTCCGGAGAATTGTTATTTTGCAGGTTGGAAAGAAAGGGCTAGGGATTTCTAATAGGACATTCTCAGCACTCCACCATCTTTTAATTCCCATAATTCTTGAATGAGTTGTGACTATTAAAATGGTACACATGGGAAACCGCAAAGACTTGAGAGAGGCATTTCACTTGCTCCCTCCCACAATTTTTTTCTTTTCTGAAAGCCCCCATAGAATCTTCCCCTTTTCATGCTTCCCTTTTTCCTTCTAGGGTTGCCAGCCTCCGAGTGGGGGCTAGAGATCTCCTGGATTCACAACAGATCTCCCAACTACTGAGATCAGTTCCTCTTAGGGTTGCCAGACTGAGGTTGGGAATTCCCTAGAGATTTGGAAGTGGAACCTTGAAAGGGTGAGTTGTGGGGGAGGGAAGTAATGTCAGTAGAGTATAATGCCAAAACGTCCACCCTCCAAAGCAGCCATTTACTCCAGGGGAAGTGATCTCTGTCATCTGGAAAGCAGTTGTAGTTTTGGGTGATCTCCAGCCCCACCTGGATGTTGGCAACCCTAGTTCCCCTGGAGTCTATGGCACTATAACTCCTCTGAGGTCCCTCCCATCCTCATCAATACAAAGTGAAATGCTGCATAAGTTCACACAAAGAAATTAATGCTGAAATACAATTTCCATGTTGTTTATAATTCTTGTATTTCAACAGGTGGACATCATCCAGACACCAGAGTGTCGACAAGATGTACAGAACGTGAAATAATAATGGTTGGTGATAAGAGCTGTTAGAAGCCTTCCTAAATGTTTGGATACCTTAGTGGTGAATTAGACTGTGAAAGGACCACTGGAAATTGAAGTTTGATAAAGATTGTTCTCGAAACGAACGGCAAAACTCGAGACGTTCGTCCCGTTCTGTACATCTTGTCGACACTCTGGTGTCTGGATGATGTCCAGCATTTCACTTTGTATTGATGTTATATGTATTGCTGTGCCCTTAGTTTCTGTTCCCTCCCATCCTCAAACAACACCCTCCCCAGGCTCCCCCCAAAATTTCTAGGAATTTCCTAACCTCTTTCCC
>NW_015165841.1:205805-218637 GCF_001447785.1 Gekko japonicus | reverse complement strand
TTTCCCTCCTCTTAACAATCCCTATGTCCTTTCCCTGCCTCATTCTCTCCTTCTTAGCCATCCACCAACCTACTTTTTATCTTCCTCCCATCTTCAGCTATATTCATTCTTCATTTACTTCTTTATACACAATCTTTCTCCACAGTGAGGCCCAAAGCAGCTTACAGTATTCCCTTCTACTTCTTTTTATCCACACAATAACCCTGTTAGGTAGGTTAGGCTGAAAGCATGTGACTGGTCCAAAATCACCCAGTCGGCTTCCACAGCAAGATCTGACCTGAAGGTCTAAGTGCTACACCACACTGGCTTTCATAGGGTGGCTGCTGTTGAATAGTAGCAAGCAGCCAGGCCTACTTGAGTTATGCAAGCCAGGTGACATCCAGTCATCCATAGGTTGTTGCCAGGCCTAGGGTTGCCAGCCTCCTGGTGGAACTTGGAGACCCCCCCAGAATTACAACTGAACTCCAGACATCTGTTTCCCCTGGAGAAAATGGCTGCTTTGGAGGGTGGACTCTGTGGCATTATACCATGCTGAGGCCTCTCCCCACCCCAAATCCTGTATTCCTCAGACTTCAACACAAAATCTCCAGGAATTGCCCAACCTGGAGCTGACAACTGTAGCGAGACCTGGCCCCAATGAGTTCTCCCTCAAAGGCCAAAATTGGGCTGGAAAGGGCCCAGCCCCACCCCTGCCTTTTCTGACAGAGCCAATCTTGGAATGCTGTGGTTGCCTAGCAACAGCCACTGAGGGACTCCATTGCTTAAAGCTACGGGTGCTCCTTTTTCATTTCAGAACTCTTTAAGATGCCCAGTGTATTTTTTTTTATTTCACAATTTCCTGCAAACCTAGGGCCCTTTTCAGGTTTGTGGAAAGATCTGTCTTACCCATTCACAGCTCCAGTCACCAGATTTTAGGATCCAAAGATATCCTGACTTCCCAATTAGGAAATAAGATAAAACAAACCTAAGTCTGCAGTGTCGGTATGCCATCATGTTCTAAACTAAGAAAAAGTAGTATGATAGAGCTTTTGAGTTGGATCCTAATAATAATTTCTGCTATTGGAAGGCAGTTCCTTAGCAGAAGAAAACTTCTCTGCCTCTCCTCTCCCTCCATAGACCACTTATCTCCCCAAAATGCTGCCCCTGGAGAACAGGGAACCCCTAGGGGAAGAATGAAGGGCAAATTGGAGGTCTACAGTGGGAAAATTTACAAAAACAGTCTAATTCTATTGATTTATATGGAAATGCACAAACTTAAATTACTATATCAAACAATGGCAATTCAATTCCTTATAAATTTATTATGGAAGTGATAAGGTTGTTTGAGGATCTTGCACATAAAAGGAAGATCACTCGTCTATGCAGGAAGGGGGAGGAATCTATCTTTTTGTGTATGTGAAGAAAGAGAAGGTGGATTAAAAATTCTGTCCTGCTTAGAAAAGAAGTTGCCACTAGTATGGCCCCGGTCACACGGCAAAGTTGCCGCGGGAGAGGCACGGATGGTGAGCGGATTGTCCGGGCGCGATCACACCCCAACATCTGGGAAGTGGAGTGCACCCGTGGCTTACCGCCGACAATGCAAGTTAAAAAACTAGTACCTCCAAGGTACTAGTAAACGTTTGCCATGGGCTGCCTCCAGACGCCCATGGTGTGATCGCGCCGGCACGCAGCATTCCCCTCCGGTCCCTCATTTCCCCGCCAGTGCCGAGGGAAGGACCGGTGGTGTGCCGCCGGCACGTCTGATTGCGTAATCGTGGATCAAACTGCGCCGGGGCAATTAGCCACGTCTCCCCCCCCCCTCCGGGGCAATTACCCCCCCCCCCCCCCCCCCCCGCGATATCTGGCCCATGTGATCGGGGCCTATGATTAGCAGCCATGAAGTGTTGAAGAAATGAGAAGAGAAAATGAGTTTAAAAGAGAAATGGGTGATTTCAAAAGCAGGAGAAGCAAAAGGAAAGTATGAGTCAAGGCATACGATCTACATGATCTACCCGAAGGAGGAGTGGCTTTGATCCCATCCCTTTTCCCATGCTGAATCATCTTCAACTTTGAGACAGGCTTTCAAATTCAATTGACACAGCAGTGGAGTAAGTTGTGTAAGTGAGTGGCTATTGGAGCACTTCACCACTATCCTTCTAAAAAAGAAACATCAGCAGACCAAAAGGTATGGAAATGGGATGTGGTAAAAGGAATATGAAAACTAGTAGGATGAAGATGGTTGGTGTGAAGTGATTCCAGCACATGTCAGCCTTTGACTCACTTGACCTCCTTCCCAATGTTATTTTAAGGATTTTCCTTCTTTTGCTGCTGAATATGCATTGCTGTTACACAACACTTACTAAGTCAGTTATGTAAAATGCTAGAGATAAAACCTCAGTTCAGGGGCCCATCTTTGAAGGTTTTCAAACTTCCTGAAGGTTCTGGGAGCACATCCAAGATTTTTATTGTTCCCAGAAGGTATGTGGAGATTATTTGTCATTTGGAGAATCAGAATATATGGGGAAGAGAGTGGAGAAGAAGGTAGGATTCAAAGGAGACTCAAAACAGATGTAAGAAAGGAAACTCAGAAAGTGGCGAGAGAAGCAATATATGTGGGAAAAATGCTACCTTTATTAACAGCTCAATCCTGTGCTGAAGTAAGCTTCCCTGAGTTTAATAGGATTTACCCTCACGTGCACGTTGTGTAACCTTTGTGTGTTACAAACTTTACATGGATTGTGATTTGAGCCCCCAACTCAGCCTTGCAGTAGTGCCAAGTTCTAATGTTTGGGAGAGTGACACATGCATAGTTTTTTATAAACCTTCAGTATGTCCCCCTGCTTAGCTGTCTTTTTTTCTAAACTAAAAAGTCCCAAACTTTTCAGCCTTTTCTCACAGCCTTTCCTCCTCCTTTGATCATCCTGGTTGCCCTCTTTTGTACCTTTTACATATCTGCAATATCCTTTCTGACATGTGGTGACCAGAATTGTACACAGTCTTCAAAATGAGGGCACACCATTGCTTTATACAATGGCATTACAATATTGGCTGTTTTATTCTTAATCCCTTTCCTAATTGTAAAGTACTGGGTTCGCCGCATGGAGGACTCGGACAACGACATGCTTTTGCACATGTTTATTGTACTTCACTCCAACTAAGACTAACTCTAACTGCCAGATAGGGCCAACTATATACATATCCACCCAGAACCCCCTATTCCCATTGGAGGGTTTGAATGTCCCACAAAAGTGGCTATTGGTTGGGGCTGGGGGAACCAGGATCCAAAGTTTCCATTGTTCCAGGACCCAAGCTCCTGCATGTGCCACGGACCCTTGGTGGTGGTCCACGTACATAACACCAATAATCCCCAACATGGTTTGCCTGTTTCACTGAACATAAGAACATAAGAGAAGCCAATGTTGGATCAGACCAATGGCCCATCCAGTCCGACACTCTCTCACACAGTGGCCAGAAATACCAGGTGCCATCAGGAGGTCCACCAGTGGGGCCAGAACACTGTTGCCCCCCCCAAGCACCAAGAATACAGTGCATCAACTGCCCCAGCCTGTGAGTTCCTATCTATACCTTGGGGCTAATAGCAACTGATGGACCTCTGCTCCATCTAATTCCCTTTTGAAGCCGTTCATGATTGTAGCTGCCACCTCTTTCTGTGGCAGTGAATTCCATGTGTTAATCACTCTTTGGGTGAAGAAGTACTTTCTTTTATCCGTTGTAACCCGACTGCTCAGCAATTTCATTGAATGCCCACGAGTTCTTGTATTGTGAGAAAGGGAGAAAAGTACTTCTTTCTCGACCTGCTCTATCTCATCCATAATCTTATAAACCTTGATCATGTCACCCTTCAGCTGTTGTTTCTCTAAGCTAAAGAGCCCCAAGTGCTTTAACCTTTCTTCATAGGAAAAGTGTTCCAACCCTTTTATCATATTAATTGCCCTTTTCTGCACTTTTTCCAATGCTATAATATCCTTTTTGAGGTGTGGTGATTAGAACTGTACACAGTACTCCAAATAAGGACGTACCATCAATTTATACAGGGGCATTATGATACTGGCTGATTTGTTTTCAGTTCCCTTCCTAATAATCCCCAGCATAGCATTGGCCTTTTTTATTGCAGTCGCACACTGTCTTGACATTTTCAGTGAGTTATCTACCACGACTCCAAGATCTCTCTCTTGCTCAGTCTCTGCCAGTTCGGACCCCATCAACGTGTATTTATAGTAAGGATTTTTGGCTCCACTGTGCATCACTTTGCACTTGGCCACATTGAACCCCATTTGCCACGTTGACGCATACTCGCCCATTCTTGACAGATCCCTTTGGAGTGCCTCACAATCCTCCCTGGTTCTCACCACCCTGAACAACTTCATGTTATCTGCAAATTTAGCCACTTCACTGTTTACTCCCAACTCCAAATCATTCATGAACAAGTTAAGAAGCATCAGACCGAGTACTGATCCCTGTGGTACCCCACTGCTTACCACTCTCCACTGAGAAAATTTCAAAGATTTCTAGATAAATTCAAAGATTTCAAAGATAAGTAGATTAATCCAGAACCTTCATTGGATAGTGGATTTATCTATTTATGCCCCACTTACTTCCACCCAAGGCATCTTACAACATTGCTCTCCCTCCATTTTATCTTTACAACAACTTTGTGAGGTAGTGTTAGCAGATGAACTGAATATTTGCTTTTATGTATTTATGCTTGCTGATACACACTCACTGCCATGGGACTGTGGTTATGAACCTCTATGTGTTGGGAAAAACTGCTTACACTGGATGCTGGGACTGCATCACCTGAAAGGCTTCCCGCCTGCTGTTTATGCTAATGAGGTTTGCACTCACACAGCCCCAGCCTGAGGAAGAAGAAAGCATCGCCATTGTGGGTCAACACAAACAACAACTTTTATGGTTTCAACCACCATGCTTGAACTGTAAGGAGACACGTAACCCTTGGTATCTGGTTTGCATCAGAAAGGACAGTTCCCTGTTGAGGACTACTTTATTGCTTGGGACCAAGCAAGAGCCATCTACACTTCAAAGGTTGCCCTGGTACCCATCCTCACACCTTGGACAGATGCCTTCCTTGAGTTAAGGGTTTAGATTTCAACATTGCCCACTCCCTCTAGGTAAAAGACGTCATTCTATATAGCCAATAGTGTTAGTTCTTGCCACGGACCACAGTTGGAAAGGGCAAGGAGGATGGCATCAGTGCCAGCCCCCAAGAGCCCCCCTATATAAAGTGAGGTTCAACAGCTTGAACCCCGCTAGCCATCTTCTTCCCTTAGCTACTAACTTACAGCCTTGCTACTCTTGTAATCCTTTGTTTCCTCTTTGACCTTGTGGACTGCAGCCAAGAGGTCCACACGTGTTTGGCAGGTTCCAACCGTGTGCATTAGAATACTCATAATTATCCTGTTTTATTCCATCTATTCTTCGTTGGGAAGATCAAGCCTCTGATCAGATAAGTATTTTGCTATTCCCTTTTCCCCATACATTTAGTGTAAAAGCAACAATTTGCTATTTCTGTAAATGCTGAAGGTCTTGTGTGATTGTGTGTGAGAATCTGTTTTTGTATGTGTGTGGATTAGACGTTAGGAAATAAAAGGAACCAACTGCTTTCAACATATCAGACTCATCTCCTTTCATAACTGGACGTTCCTCAGGAGGTTATTTGAATCCTGTGTACACTGGTCAGCACCACCGAAAAATATATAAAGCCTCTGCTGTAGATAAAGCAGTTAGGCTAACAGTAGGTTAGACTGAGGGACACCTAAAGTAACTCAGCAAGCTCCCATGGCAGAGCAGGGATTCAGACCTGGATCTCTCCTATCCTAGTATCAAAAAACTACTATCCTATCAAAAAACTACTGAGCTATTATAACATGCACTATTGTTATTGCCAACCCCCAAGAAGAGTGAGCCACAGGAATGGATTAAGGAGATGAAGAGGAGTTCGCTCTATGAACTGTAATGGGGCCACATGATTGGATGTTCAGTATATAAAATACAGTCTCTACAAGGAGGCATGAGGTTATCAGCCTATCCTTATGCCTGTTTACTCAAGAGTAAAGCAAATAGAACCCTATGCAAAGTAAATGGACACAGCATAAGGAAAGGCCTGTTAGGTGCATGAAGACCACAGCCACAACCTGTGCCTTGTCCTCAATACCTGGTATTAAAAGATGTGCCACATCTGAGAAGTTTCTCTTGCCTATGAACATGAATAATCCAGAAGGTTAAAAAATGCTATCTTGAAATTGATTATCCTCTCTTGCCAGTCCTTCATGGCTCTCTGGAAATTCATATATAGTGGGCTACACCATAACCAGGATGTATGCTGCACTGGGCAACTGGACGTAATGGCTTACAAGCTAGACTGAGTCACAAGAACTCCATCCAGATGTTCTAGATACAACATCATGGCCGTTTCTATCCAGTTGTTTGGGAGAGTTTCCATCACCACTTAGGATATCACAAATGATCTCTCCCAATGCCTTAACAACTAGAGTTTACTGTGATGCTTTTTAAAAAAAAACTAATTAGAAGTTTCTTGCTATGGATGGTGGGGAGAGCTTCATCTGTATTGTAAAGTGCAGCAAGACCCCCTGTTAGATACACACACAGCTACTCAGGTCATCTTTTCAGATGTCAGGTAAAAAGCTCATTTACTCTGAAAGAGGAAATAGTGAGAGAAATATTGTGAGGTAATGTCATAAATTTCCATTTTAGGATGTTTGCAGTAACAATACATCATGTCTGGCTCTGTTCAAAGTTCCACGGTTGCACATTGGAACAGATGTGAGCAGAGCCTAGAGCCTATATACCTTCAATTTATGACTTATTTTAAGTTGGCAGGCTGGAAATTATTTTTCCTTTAAAGAAACAGTCTAGGTTCCTGTTCTCATCTTGCTAATAATATGCACCCAGTCATAGTGAGACTGAGATGTATAGTAAGAAGCAGTTGTCGATCCCAGTTTCCAACTGATCAGTATTCAGCTAGAATGAAACTAAACGGAAAGTCATAGACTTTTCTTCAAAATGTTATTTTGGTGAATTTATGCTTATGAGGAAATTAGTGACCTCAGTACATTATCCACAGCTATGGAGGATTATAGTTCCAAGCCTGCAGTCAAATGCTTTGTTTTAGGTATTTGACTTATAGTCTACTTTATCCTAAGGGCTCAGGGCATTGGGCAGGGATGATCCACCTACCTCTGCTATGTCATTGTAATCCCACCCTCATAATTCCATTTGTTTTCATGGCATGGTCAACAGCATATCTCGCCAAAGGGCACATTTTGGAACACCTTTAGAGCACATTTGTAGAATTCAAAGAGATTTTGGAAGACGGCTTCTAAATAGGCATGATTAAGAAGAGTCCCTGAAGAGAGTGCTGAAGCCAGCCCTAGATTCCTTTGTCAAGTGACTAGAACAAAGGAAAGATTATCCTTTGGCAAACCAGCAGGTATCACCAAGGGATACCTTAGGCTATAGTTGCCAAACTCCAGGTGGAGTCAATCAACAAATATATACACTGCAAAAACCTTTTTTATAAGTTAAAGTGTTCTATATGTTCCATCTTATAAAGTGCATTGTGTATTATTCATAATATTATAAAACAGGTATATATTCATTACATGCAATATCAACAATAATAATCAGTTTGTACAATCTAATAGCTACCAGTGAATTTACATCCTTTTTACACAATCAACCCCAACGGGAGTTTCTAGAATTATACACCCGCTTCTCCTTGCTTGAAAGTCTTCGAAAGGGAGAAGTTTCCTTTTGTGGTTACATTGAAGTTTAAATTGATGTTTGTTGCTGGTCCTACAAAAGGCTGTTAAAAGACATAATTCATGAGTCTAAAAATTATATAATATATCTAATATAACTTGGCTTCATGTAGTTTTCTTACCCCATCAAGACAGAGAAAGACAGGAGCGCCACAGATCCCAGAAGTAAGTGCATTTTCTGTGCGTGTGCAGGGAACACTCTGTTACTTTTGGGGGGATTTAAGTATCCCCCATATAGTTTTTTTAAAACTTTTTCAGATTTTTCTGCATACCTGGGGACTGCTCCAAGTGTGCAGGAAAATTTCTCTGCCCCCCAAGTGTCCCTGATGTGCGGATTTAGATATCCACACGGAGGAAGCAACTTGGCTATGCAGGGCTCTTTTTGTAGAAAAAGCCCAGCAGGAACTCATTAGCATAATAGGCCACACCCAACATCAGAAACTCATTAGCATATTGTGCCACACCCCTGACAGCACAGCTCATTAGCACATTAGGCTGCACTCCCATGTTACCTGAAGTGTGCTCATCCAGCCACACCCACCTTTTGCTTGTTATTCTGTTTACCTTGTTTGTTGTCAAAACCCAGGGCTTTTTTTGTAGCAGGAACTCCTTTGCATGTTAGGCCACACACCCCTAATGTAGCCAATCCTAATGAGTTCCTGCTGTTGGGTGTGGCTTATTATGCTAATAAGTTCCTGCTGGGTGTGGCCAACTCGGGAGCCAGCCGGAACTCCGTTCCTGCCCCAAAATAGCCCTGGCTATTAGATATATCGATAAGACTAACACATGGGACATACGTTTCTGAGTAGATCTAGTTAGGATTGCTTCCTAAATATAATGAGTGAATAAGAACTGGGTTTTAGTACTTGTAATCCTGTCTAGATTGCATCCTATGAACCAACCATGCTGCTCAGAAGATTTTATCTGGCTAGCATTGGCTGTCAAAGCCAGGGGCTATTGGCACCCCAGTGTTTCTACCTGTTCACTCATTCCTCTTCCACCAGTACTTTTCTAACACCAGAGAAGGCAACAAAAGTTGTGGCCATTTCTTTGAAAGTGGCCAGGTACTCATGGAAAGGGAATGAGTGATTGAATGGAAGGAAGTTTCCTGGAGCTGCCTGTGAGATGCTGAACATGTGGTGGCTGATTTACAGGGCTCTTTTTGTAGCAGGAACTCCTTTGCATATTAGGTGACACACCTCTAATGTAGCCAATCCTCCAAGAGCTTACAGTAGGCCCTGTAAGAAGAGCTCTGTAAGCTCTTGGAGGGTTGGCTACATTAGGGGCATGTTGCAAATGAGTTCCGGCTACAAAAAGAGCCCTGCCGGCACATTTTGCTGTGTGAACCAACCATGCCTGGATTTTTTCAGGCATAATTATATCCCCCCTCCTTCAGATTATCCATTAAAATATATCTCTGTAAGGAAAATGTGAATGAGTGATGATGCCCACCAAGAAAAAGTGGTTCCAGACCAATGAATATTATTGATTTACACTTCCAATGAAAGAATAATGAAATTTTAACATTGTGCACATTTAAATTTAAACATGAAAAAGCTAATGAAATTAATGTAATTCTTTTCATTTGTGCAGACTGCTTAGTATAACCCCAGGCATGTCACATGGTCCCTCTTTTTTTAAAAAAAAAGGCAAAAATGTGTTTTTACAACTTCAGCCTTGGACGAATCACTGTTAACATACAGCTCATGGCACTCTCAGTATCTTACAACATTTGGCTATTATGAAATTACTTGAGACCTGAGAGTAACAATGGAGTTTCTGATTGGTCATTGGTGATGTCATGCACATGTCAATATTCCCCTGGAAAAGCACAGGTATGACCTTTTTACCTTGAAGTTTCCATGTCATAATGGCTGTGAGGCGCTCCCGTTTAATAGATTTCTAAGGGATTATTGCACACTTTGAGAAGCTGAAGTCACTTGGCTTTTGGCTTCTGCTTCATGCTGCACCTGAGATGTGTGATAATCTCTCAGAAATGTGCTGCTTGTTGAGTATTATGGCCTAATTATAAACATTAACAAAAGTCAGTTAGAGCTTAAGTGGCTTGCCCATCTGTTTCTGTGCATGATGGATGGTTGTGGTAATTCATGAAAAAGGATCCTGATCTTGATGAAATCCCTGTGGTGGGGTGCATTTTTTATCATGGGAAGAGGGCTAAGAATAAAAACAGACTCTGTTTTCACCAGGAGAGCGATAGAGATCATATCAGTGTACACAATACTTTGGCAACTTTACCTCTGGCCAGTAAGTATTTAGCAGAGAGAGGAATCAGATAATAATCAAACATACACCATTGATCCACTTAGTTTAATCACCTGGGTCTTATCTTCTAAAGATCATAGAAATACTGTGGCAATGGAATTTCTTCAGTTTAAAGGTCAAAGCAACAACAGGCTACCACACTGCATTTGAGGGGCTAATTTAAACACAGTGATTATAGTTCAGTCCTGGATTCATTTGTTGTTGTTGTTCAGTCGCACAGTCAAGTCCGACTCTTCGTGACCCCGTGGACCACATCACACCAGGCCCTCCTGTCTTCCATCGTGCTCTGGAGTTTGCTCAACTTCATGTTCATTGCATCAATGACACTGTCTAACCATCTCATCCTTTGCCGTCCCCTTTTTCTTTTTCCTTCAATCTTTCCCAGCATCAGGGTCTTCTCCAGTGAGTGATCCCTTCTCATTTGGTGGCCAAAGTATTTGAGCTTCAGCTTCAGTATCTGGCCTTCCAGGGAACAGTCAGGGTGGATTTCTTTTAGGATTGACTGATTTGATCTCCTTGCAGTCCAACGGACTCTCAAGAGTCTTTTCCAGCACCATAATTCAAAAGCATCTATTCTTCGGTGCTCGGCCTTCCTTATAGTCCAACTCTCGCAGCCATACATTACTACGGGGAATACCATTGCTTTGACCATACAGACTTTTGTTGGCAGGGTGATGTCTCCAGGGGTCATTTCCTGCCGGAGCGCTCCAGAGCAGCGCTATGGCAGTAAGGAGCCCAGGCCCCACCCCCGGGCTTTCCTGGACACCAGCGGAGAGACTTGGAGAGGATTTAAATCCCTGGGTTCCCTGCCCGATCTTCTCCAGGTGCCCCGCAGCCACATGACCCCTGGAGAAGATCGGGCAGGGAACCCAGGCATGTCTGCCTCCCTGCCCTTCCCTTCTGCAGCCAGCCCATCATGACAGTTTGGCTGGAGAGGAAAAGGGGAGGCGGGCAGACATGACTCCTTTCCCCCTGAGCCTCTCCGCTTTTGCGGAGAGACTCAGGGAGGGGGGATTTAAACTCATTTGCATATGCCTTAACTCATTTTAAACATGCCTGCCCTTTGTCAGTGGGTGTGGTATATGCAAATGAGTTATGCAAATGAGCTGCTGCACCTCTTTTTCTAGGAGATGACTCCTGGATGTCTACTTTTTATTACGCTGTCTAGGTTTGCCATCACTTTCCTCCCAAGGGGCAGGCGTCTTTTAATGTCATGACTGCAGTCACCATCTGCAGTGATCTTGGATACCAGGAACATGAAGTCTGTCACTGCTTCCATGACTTCCCCTTCTAATTGCGTAGGAGTGATGGAGCTGGATGCCATGATCTTAGGGGTTTTTTATGTTGAGTTTCAAGCCAACTTTTGCGCTCTCCTCTTTTACCCTCAACAAAAGGCTCTTTACATCCTCTTCACTTTCTGCCATTAGAGTGGTATCGTCTGCATATCTGAGGCTGTTGATGTTTTCCCCGGCAACCTTAATTCCGGCTTGTGATTCATCCAGGCCAGCATTTCGCATGATGTACTCTGCATATAAATTAAATTAAATTGTAGGGAGCGGTGGCGCAGGCTGTAAATGCAGCCTGCATTAAAAACATCTGGCCGAACAACTGTTCGAGCCCCACCGTGGCCGGAGTGAGCTCCCGGCCCACGGCCCAGCTTCCGCCCACCCAGCGGTTCGAAAGCCCGTTAAAGGGCGAGTAGATAAATGGGGACCTACCCTTAGTAGGGTGGGGGGCACCCTCCTCTCCTGAGGTGTGTGGTGTGTGGCAGAGGACCAACGGAGGAGCAACGGTAATGGTGGTGAAACGGCGACGGCGGAGTCCTGGAGTGGAGCGGAGACGAGGTGGTGCGGCGTGGTGCGGCGACTGAAAGCCAGAAAGAGTGATCCCTGGTGGCCAACGGTGAAACAACAGAGGCGGCTGTCGCTAGCAGCAAAGAGGCACGGAAGACGTCATCTCCCGGTGCGGCGGAGCTGACTGGACACTGCCGGGGCCAGGGAGAGCGGATTTGTGTGCCGAAAAAGCAGCCACCCACCGGAAGCACCAGAGGAAGGAGAGACGTCCCGCTGGACTGAGGGCCGAGAGACATCTGCAGCCGAAGAAGCCGGAGGCCGGAGAAGAACCGTCACCACCTAGGGTGCTGGTAGGATGACCCAACCCCTGTATAAATTGTGGCCGTAGTTAGGGAATGTAACAGGTGACTAGCACTACTAATTGTAAACCGCCCAGAGACCCCCATGGGGGGGTTAGGGCGGTACATAAATCGAATAAATAAATAAATAAATAAATAAGCAAGGTGACAATATACATCCTTGTCGTACTCCTTTTCCTATGCTAAACCAATCAGTTATTACATATCCAGTTCTGTCACTTCTTGACCCTTACACAGGTTTCTCAGGAGACATGTGAGGTGGTCTGGTACTCCCATCTTTTTAAGGATTTGCCATAGTTTGTTGTGATCCACACAATCAAAGGCTTTAGCATGATCAATGAAGCAGAAGTAGATGTTTTTCTGGTATTCCCTTGCTTTCTCCATAATCCAGTGAATGTTGGCAATTTGATCTCTAGTTCCTCTACCTCTTCGAAACCCAGCTTGTACTTCTGGGAGTTCTCTATCCATGTACTGCTGAAGTCTATCTTGTAGGATCTTGAGCATGACCTTGCTAGTGTGTGAAATGAGTGCAATTGTGTGATAGTTTGAATATTCCTTGGCATTGCCCTTCTTTGGGATTGGAATGTAAACTGACCTT
>NW_015165841.1:170047-205156 GCF_001447785.1 Gekko japonicus | reverse complement strand
TAATAATAATAATAATAATAATAATAATAAATGTGATGTTTAAGAACTTAAGAAGAAACGTACTAGATCTGAATGTGTTTACAGAAGTGATTACACACTCATGAGAAAGGCTGAAGGGAATGGCTGTCCCATGTTGCCTGATCTGAAATGAAAACAGATTCACTAAAGAAAATGTTACTTTATTGAAGAAAATGATTTACTGTCATTAAAGGCAAAGAAACATAAGACAATCCCAACTGTCATTCTGGATGAAGGATGCAAGCGGGACCTGGGGCATAATGTCCTCTGGACACGGAATGTTCTTTTCAGCTTTTAGCCCTTTAGCATCTATCAGCCCAGTTCTCGGTTTATAAAATGGGGCTAACAAATAACATCTCAGCAATTGTCTGGCATTAGCAAAGATAAGCGTGGGGGTGGGGGGAAAGCCAAATGTCACATTACTTTGTCCAAAAATGGAGTAGTAAAACCAAGGTGGGGTCAAGTCCAAAGGCTTCAGTGAAGAATCAAAAGCGCCCCAGGCATTTCTGCAGTCAGAGCCAGGCAAGGGTTAAAGCAGCAAATCCACAAAGGCATCATACTTTGGGGGTCACTGTCTTCTTCCAAGAAAAAAGTTATTCAGAATGAAAACCAGGCCCAGGTCTTTATCAGGGCTGGTGGAGAGGGAATAACCTCAGGTGTCAGCTGACCAGTTTGGCACTGCAAACAAGATAAGTGCCATTGAAGCCCAGATCTCAGTCTGTCAAGCTTGCAGTGAACACAGACTGCCTGTGGTGCAAATGGGAAAATGCTGGAGTCTTTCCTTTGGCATCCCAGTGCCTTATAGGCTTATAACTTGTTTTATACACTCAAAATTCATTAATAATAAGTGTGTGCCTTCAAACTGCATCAGACTCATGGTGACCCCAGGACCACAGGGTTTGCAAAGCACTAGATGAGCAGAGTTGGTTTTCCATTGCCTTCCTCTGCATAGTAACCCAGGTCTTCCTTGGTGGTTTCGTGTCCATGTAGTAAACATGGTTGACGCTGCTTAGCCTCCAAGCTGTGGATGAGATTAAGTTAGTCAGGGTTATTCAGACATTATATAAATTGAAAGTCTAATGAATACAGTTCCTTTGTTTACAGAAAATAGAGTATTGATTTTGGAGATTTTGGAGAATAGAGCTTTATTTGAAATAAGGAACAATTCCATTTGTAAAAAGAACCTATTCATTTTCTATTATATTTTTAAAAAGGGTCCTTATATAAGGATATAAGATCCCAACTGAGCATTAGCAGGCAGGAATGTAGCTGAAGAATTGTGATATCCAAAGGTTTTACCTCTGCCACAAAGACTTTCTCATATAAAGAGGAATTTATTAAAGGAATGGTGTTGTTCCTATATATATGGCATCTATTTTTCATTACCTGCTTCTTTTATGGGTTTTACTTTGGGTATCTGACCTCATGGGCATACAAGGAATACTTTCTTTGATCTTTATCTTTAAACTTGAGCTATGACTCATACTTGGACCGACTGGTGCACTGCAAATTAAACACTGTAGCCCGTTTCTCTATACAATTGAAAACCATTGGGTTGGGTGGTAGAAATTGTATATACCTTTATGACTAAACACAAACATGCATACATCAATTGTGACCACGTGTAAGATCTTTGAACAGATTCTAAATTTGCTAATTTTTAAAAGTAAGAATAAATTCAGACATTTAACTAAATTTTCCCAGTTGATTTCAGTTGAAAAACTCGAGTGCTGTAACATATAACATGTTAAAGTAGGGCACTGGCAAACATCAGTTTAAACGTCTATTCTGTTTTTTTACTAGCTGAAATCTATAATTGGTAGGGTGGAAAGAGGAATGGAGAGTTCCAATCCTTTCCTCAGCTTCACTTAATGACTTAATTTGCCACTCCCACTTGGTGCTGGGTAAGGCCAGTTAGACTTAGCCATTATACAGGTGGAAGTGCAACCTACTTTCCAATCTGGCCCAAATTCACACAATATAATACAGTATGGTTTTATACTACCCTTCATCCTAGGAGCTCAGAGTAGGTTACATGGTTCTCTCTTTCCCAGTTTGTCCTGAGAGGGAGGCTAGACGGAGAAGGTGTGACTAGCCCAGGGTCGTCCAGCAAGCTTCATGGAAGAGTGGAGATTTGAATCCAGTCTCCCAGATACTAGTCTCACACACCCAACACTTCACTGGCTCATGACAGTATCTGAACGAGAACCTCTTTCCTGCCACCTGTCACTTTTAAGAGCTGCTCCCTTAGCTGTTACTCTTAACATAAAGAAATGTTCCCAGTCTGGACAGTGACCATACAAATGGCAATAAAAGGATCTGCTGACAAAGTGGCAAAGCTCCTCTACAGGCTTGGAAGGAATACTTAGGATCTAGAAAGAGTGAAACCAGAAACAGTGTACATTGAACAGCCTAATGCACTCAATTAGCCTGAGAGAATTAGCAAAATGAAGCAATCATAATATCAAACATTCCATGGTATACAGAACACTAGAATGCCCAGATTGAGACTCAAATATTTCAAGCATACATGCTCACTGAACGTATCCTATTGTCAGACTCCTGCAGCAATCAGATCAGGCCCGTAGCTAGTGCGGGGCCCGCGGGACCTGCCCCCCATGATTTTAACAGGCCCCTCCCTCGATCCTCAGCTCCCCCTCCCTCCTCCCAGCCCCCTCACCCCTGATCTATCACCACCTCACACAGTCAGGACTCAGGAGAAGAGCAGGAAGAGGGAACAAAACAAAGAGGAACGGTGCCTGAGTCCCCGCCCTGACCTCGGACCATTGGCTGCCTTACCCTGCCTCTCATTGGGCTTTTGGAAAAATGGATGGGCTCTAAGCAAAGAGCTCGCCAAATACAAGCTTAGCTAAGCCATGCTGTCACTTCCTCTTCCTTGCAAACTACAGCAGCAGAGAGCACGTGAACCTTTCTGCCTGTCCTGCACAGCCCTGGGCCATATAGCTCCTCCTTCTCCCCCTCCACTGGACCATCAGACCCAGCAGCGCAGCCCAGCTTCTGTCCACCTTCAGCAGCTCAGCAGCAGCAGCCAGTCTTGGAGGTGTTTTGCTGTGGGGCTGGCTGGCTGGGGTTTGTGGATTAGAATTACCCCCTCATTTTTGTGCTGCTGCATTTCCAGAATCCATTCCTCCCTTCACTGATGTGCAGCCTGCAGGACTCCAAGTCCAGGTAGAGACCAGAGGGTCTCATGTGGGGGTGGCAGGGGGAGGGTGGGGGTCTCTAGTTCTAATTGCAAAGTTGATTTTGACATGATTGAGGTTTATAAAATTATGCATGGGAAAGAGCAGGTAGAGAAAGAGGTACTTTTCTCCCTTTCTCACAATACAAGAACTCGTGGGCACTCCATGAAATTGCTGAGCAGTTGGGTTAGAACAGATAAAAGGAAGTCCTTCTTCACCCAAAGAGTGATTAACACTTGGAATTCACTGCCACAGGAAGTAGTGGCGGCTACAAGCATGGACAGCTTCAAAAGGGAATTAGATAAGCATATGGAGCAGAGGTCCATCAGTGGCTATTGGCCACAAGGTATAGATAGGGACTCTGGGGCAAGTGATGCTCTGTCTTCTTGGTGCTTGGGGGGGGGTCAACAGTGGGAGGGCTTCTAATGTCCTGGCCCCACTGGTGGACCTCCTGATGGCACTGGTATTTCTGGTCACTGTGTGACACAGAGTGTTGGACTGGATGGGCCTTTGGCCTGATCCAACATTGGCATCTCTTATGTTCTTATGATTTGGCTTTAAGTTCCTTGGTTTCTGTAAGGATGGAAGTGGATGGGGGGTATTTCCCCTGAATCTGCTCCCTTGCTTTTTTTCCCAGTATGGCATGTTGTGAGACTTGGCTTAGCCTTGGCCCTTGTTTCAATGCTGGCCTTGGGCTTCTCTAGTTGGATGGTGGATTGGGGGGGGAGTATTTCCACTGAATCTGCTCCCTTGCTCCCTCCACTTACACTGTCTGCATCCCCCATGATTCCACTTTGTTCCCTCTCACCCTGCTCCACTCATTTCCTCCTGCTACCTCCTCCTTCTCTTCCTGGCTCTCCTTGCTCTCCCCCCACTCTTTAGTATCTTTCACTCTTATTCATCACTCCCATTATCTGGGTGGCAACATCTGCTGCTATCTGAGGTTGCTCTAGCATACCAAAGTACCACCTGAATATCCTTTCTGCAGCATCTGTGCTTACCCACCACATCTGTCTATTGTGCATTTAGAGTATGGGAAAAACAATCTGTTCAACCACAAGAACCAGTGTGGGGGGAGGGGGGAGGCTTTCTGCTGAAGAAGAAAAAGTTCCTTCTTCACTCTACTGTTTCATTCATATGTAGGAGGAGGGCTGAGGAAATATGTACCTAGTTGTAGTCTAGTCAGCTGGTTCAGCTCATCTAGTTGAGGGCTGTCTGTGTGTGTTGGTGGGAATTGGTTTTGGGGTGATTTGATGGTGGCAGTGTCGTATAGTGGTTAGAGTGTCAGGCTAGATCTGGAAGACCCAGTTTCAACTCCCCACTCTGCCCTGGGTTGCTGAGTGAGCCTGGGCCAGTCACAGCCTCAGCCTAACCTCCCTCACAGAATTCTTGCAAGGAGAAGATGGAGGTGGCATAACATAAGCCACTTTGGACCCCTCTTGGGTGGGGGGAAAGGCAGGGCATAAGTGAAGTAAATAATAATAAATTATTTCCACTGAATCTGATCCGAGGCAAGGTTCAAACTTATAGCCAAAGAATGAACAGCAAATTAACATGCAACATGATGCAACATGATGATGATCAAGATATGCAAAGTGACACTATAGAACAAGTTAAGGTTATAAGGTCAACAGTTGTAAAGCAATAAATATGTTGAACTAGCAGATAAATGTCTAAGGGTGTCTTTTCTAGCTGTGGGAAGTGACTGGGAATCTTCATTCTCTCCTGTCAGGTGTGGAGGACACTTAACACTACCTCCCCCTCCCAAAAATGCTGTTATTTCAGCAGACATCCTAATATGTCGTGCATACATTCAGTATTTTAATATACTATCCTGAGAAAGAAATACACTAAAATACATTAAAATGCAGAGGGTTTATAGTCCTTCTTGTTGAGAATACATATGTGAGGATTATAATATGCAATAAACCAATTGTATTCATTATTTAGTTATTATTTAGAAGTATGAGCATGGCATGGCAGTACCACACAGACATATAATGGCAGGCCCCCCGAGCAAACCATTGCCCCCCCCCAAGCAAAAAGTTTAGCTACGGGGCTGAATCAGATCCAACAACTCTCTTCTTCAGAAGTATAGTTTATTGGTACAGTATTGGCAGAGCATCTACATTCCAGGATCTGTGTTAAGACTAACGGAAAGAACGCAGGGATGGGAGATATACTGGGTTCAAAGGGGTACCCTGATGGCGCGTAACCAATCAAAGCGTTAGGAGGAGCCTGCCAGAAGTAACGGACCCGGCAACAGGATAGTTCTCAAGGAATGTGTTACAGCTAGGCACTCAAGGTCAGGCACATAAAATATATAGATAACAGAGTATTGTCAGGCAGTAAGAAAGGAAAGTTAAAATACCAGGCAGTGGTCGCTCCCCTGTTCCACCCTATATGTCAGCTCCCTGACACCTATTCAAGAGGTAGGGATCTGACCATAGCTACCTGCTTGTGCTGATCTGGCAAAGTTTTGATCCCCAAGATGGTCCAGGCAGCAAATGACCCAATGTACTCCATGGGGAAGAGCAAAAGAGCGTGATGAGAGGAAACATGGTCCTATTCCTTCTGATAGCTGTTAGCCTTTTGGGGAACTAATTGCCAGCAACTCTTTTCTTGGCCTTATGTAAGTAGCATGAAGAAGATGACCAGCTTAATTGAAAATGGAGGTAAGCAAAAGACCAAACAAAATAAAGGCTTGCTGGCAACATATTTCCTTATTTCTGTGTCTCCCTTTTCACTGCTGTACAGGTAGTGAGGCCAATGCCTTAGTCAGCATTGCCCCATGGAATTCAAAGGGAGATGCTGACAACTGTATCATGTCCTTCTAGCAGGGTGATTATTTGGATCCTTTTGGTCACTTTAGAATGTGATGGACCATGGGAAGATGCATGGTTTTTAACATTAATGTGGTTTTAATAATGTTATCCTACCCCAATGATTCTCAAGGCAGCAACTTTTTCAAAGCTGTCTCTTCATTTCACCCTGAGTGTGTGGGTGGGTAGGGGGGTGTTATAAAAATGAGAAACCATGGAAGGAGTAATTTTATTTCTTACTTCAGGGTGAGATATCTCTATGAAAATGAATGTAGAAAATCAGCCGATAGTGATATCCATAGTAAACATACTGTGCAAGCGGAATCCATTACACTGCTGTCTGGAAAGTATTTTACTGTTTACTGAGATCTAGAAAAATGCTCAACAAGTATTTGAACTTATCACATGTACCTGGTCCTCTTTATGGGTTGTTGTTGGGTTGTTGTTGTTTTTGCACTGGCTTATTCTGTTAAGGAAAATAAATCAATGATCTACCTCCAATACTATACGTTGTTAAAAATTTCCTTATTCTTTTTTTTTTAAGTGCTCTGTTTTGAAATTCATTTTCTGGCACCTCTTTGCTTTCTTACCAGCTGTGGTGTTTCATCTCCAGAGGAGTACAAATGACATCTGAACATCCAACACTATTGTGCTTAGAGACTCCACAAACAACCCCACCAAATCCTGCATGATAAATTTCCCCCTGATTAGTTAAACAGATATTGTAATGCACCAACGGAAGGAGGCTTTGTTGACACAGCATCTCTGGAGACCGCTGGTTATGTTTTCTTTGAGTATTTCAGCATTCAGCAGTTGAAGAAGCCAAAAGACAAAAAAAAATCATCAGTCCACATTATTCATTCCCAATGATTTTTTTCTTTTCTTTTTTTTAACTGGTTTTCATTATAGTGCCAGATAAAATCCTGTCATGTGGGACTGACTGCAGCCTTTGAAGAGAAGAATATGAAAATATTGTTCGATCCAATCACAATATGCTTTTTAAGAGTCTAATCCATAAAGTCAGTTCTCTGTATTAAGGCTGAAAAAAACAAACAGTGGTATGCAGTATTTTTAAAGTTATTTTTAGCTCTTGGTCTTACTGTCAGTGAATCACTGAGGCTTCCATCCTCCAACAGTTTTAGATGTATTTAGAGTGCACAGAATGAATGAGACCAAATAATTTCTTAACCCCCCCCCCCTTGTACACACGACAGGCTAAATAGCCACAACAGTTCAAAGTGCTAGGATGCACAAATCTATGCTTTGGTTGTTTTTTGTTTGTATACGGTCCATTTCAGCCTTTCTACTTTACCTTCTTTTGCTGCTGGAGTTCCCAGATGGTTGTTTCTTATATGCCATTTTATAAAAAAAATTAAACCACCTCTTCTCCTCTCTCCCTGAAGATCTGTTGTGAGATCCTGGGTCTTCCGCCTTGCAGGAGTGCTTCTTGTCTCCAGCCATAGTATATTTGTAAATAAAACAAATATTACAACTGCAGTAGAGGGGAGATGCAGGGACTTCCATTGGGGGACACGATTGGTGTCCCTGTTGTGATGAAGTCACTTCCAGTGTAACTCAGAAGTGACATCATCACACTGGGAATGATGCTCTAGAGTATGCCCCTAACTCTATGGTTTCGAAGTCAAGATAAACAATATCTATTGGATTATCTATGGTTTTATCATAGAGTTTTGGGTGACTACTACAGTGTCACCATGGGCAATGGCATCACTTCTGGGTCATGCTAGAAGTTAAATCATCCCACCAGGGATACCAATTGCACCCCCATTTCACCCATGAATTTCCTCCCACCACCCAGCCAAGTGTGACCTGGAAATGACATCATTATACCTGAGTGATGGTCTAGCATTTATCCAAAACTATATGGTTTAACCAGAGTTTTGGCTGAATACTACAACATCACCCAGCGTGATCATGTCACTTCAGGATGTGTCAGAAACTGGGTACACCAATTGCATACACACAAATTTTGCCTGGGAATTCTCTCCTGTCACCCAGCTGAGCAAAGGCAGGCAGTTAGAGCTGGAGACAGGAGATCTACCATCACCAGCAGGGGGATGAATTACAGTCCAGGCTCAACTGATCTTCATCAGCAGAAAACTGCACTAAGGAAGCATATCCTCTAAAAGTACTGATCAGTTGGGGAAATTGGGAACACATAACACTGTTATTCAGAGGGAAAGTTGTAATGATTGCTACTTAAGTGAAATTCCTGGGTTATCCGATGTATGTAATCTGTGAGCATGATGATTTATTTAAGGATGCAAGTAAGTATTTCCAGAGAATGGGAGATTATTGTCACCAACCATGTTGTGTTGTGTTTTGTTTTCATAAATAAGCTCTTGGGTACTATGACAGCATATGTGGGAATATCCTGATTCTTGGTTAAGGCTGCTGTATCAGCTTTCCCAGCACACGGGAATAATTGTGTCCCGCTCCTTCCTCTCCATTCCCACAACGCTTACTATACTTCCACTCATACAGTGGTTTGATGAGTGGTTTCCAAAGGGAAACAAATGAAGCATGGATGAATTTAATCACTGTGGCCTTCTCATATATATTATTATATATATAATACAGACCCTTTGGATCTATTTCCAGCAGAGAATGACATGGTGCCGAATGATGGCAATTTACAATAAAGTGTCAGTGAATTACAACTGAAATGACCTTGTGCACTAATGTTTTTTCCATGCAGCAAGAGAGCTTTTTAGAAGTTAGCTTACTAAAACTAACCAGGCTGAAAGAGATAATATGTCATTAAAACTGTATTATTATTATTATTATTTTTGTATTACCTACATTCAAAATCCAGGGCCCTTTCTGGAAGTGACTAGGAAAGACCTCATGGACGGGAAAACTCTGATAACTCAGAGTGGGATCCTGACACTAAGTGGGGAGCCTTTCTCCAGTGTAGGAAGCTCAGTCCAGTGCAAAAGAGTTTTTTTCCCTCTGGAGGACTACTCTTTATGCTGGAGGAAAGCACCACACTAAACTTGTTGAACTGGAAGGATCCCATATGCAGGTGAGTCAAACTCATTTGTTATGAAGGCTGGACCTGACATAAATGAGACTTTGTCGAGCCGGGCCATGTGTGTCATAGCAGAGATATAAACCTTATTAAGGACACAGACAGACACAATTAAAGATTTTTAAAACTTAAAATCAAAACATGCTTAAAAATTAGCACTGTTGCAATATTTTGTTTATTTGACAGTCTCAGATAACTGACACCTCTTGCTCTGAATTATTTCATCAAAATATCTGTGCTGTAGCAATCTTGAGTATGCTGTTCAGGTGCATATCTGTAAACTGCAAATTTACTTTTTATTTATTGGCATTCATTACAGAAATCTCATGGTCAGTGTTCTGAGCATAGGACCCAGGGGAAAACATGAAATGGCTGGCCATTGCGAGCTTTTCTACATAAATTGCTTCATGTGCTGGTCAAGAACATGTGAAGGCCTCATAACACAGAGTGAGGGCTATATGTTTGTCTGCAAAACTACAGTCTTCCCATAAAAATAACTGCAACTCCTATGAGGCAGTGCAAGAATAGAGAGATAGCCATGTATAGTGGTCAGTATCAGCCTGCTATCTGGGAAGTCTAGGTTCAAAATCCCCAGACTACAAAGGAAATGTGCTGGGTGAGCTTGATCTGGACATACATTCTCAACCTAATCCACCTCACTGGCTTGTTGTTATTCCTCATCTAAATAGTCCACATTGCTTTCCTACTGAGAAAGACTGGATCATGAGGCCATGAATACAGTGATACAGGAGAGGCAAATCCAGTTGCACCCAGGAGAGCCACAGCATAACAAGCCCAACAACACACACACACAAACACCATAATGAGCCCAACAAAATACACACACACGGTAGCAAGGCACACAAAAGCTCATACCTTGAATAAAACTTTGTTGGTCTTAAAGGTGCTTTGTATTTATCCCGTGTGACTGAGGCAGTCGAGCAAAGAAAAGGAAGGGGAGAAGCCTAAGCCAATGGAAGGGAAGAAAGGCTTGCCTTAGTTTTCTGTGTGATTGAGGGAGCCTGGACACAAAGCAAGCTCTGGATCATTCCCTCCCTCCCTCCCAGAGGAAGGAGGAGGGGGAGGAGCCTCAACCAATGCAGAGAACAGAGGCTTGCCTATCTATCTCCCCTGTGTGATAGAGAGACTGGCAAAGCAATGCAGCAGTAGCAGAACTGGAGAAGGAAGCAGGAGAGAGCCAGTTGCTGAAGGGCGAGATAGGAGCCCTGCCACAGCTGGATATGGCCTTGACACCCCTGCCATACCTATCTTTCATGGTCCACCAGATTGGGGCATTAGTTACAGACAAGCAGGGGACCTGCACATTTTCTACTTCCTCTAGCCTCTTCCCTCTAGCCTCTTCCATTTTTTCTACTTCCTCTAGCCTCTTCCCTCTAGCCTCTTCCATTTTTTCTACTTCCTCTAGCCTCTTCCCTCTAGCCTCTTCCATTTTTTCTACTTCCTCTAGCCTCTTCCCTCTAGCCTCTTCCCTTTTTTCTACTAACCATGAAGGTTAGACCCAATGTGTGGCCCAAATTGTACTCTCTCTCTCTCTTTTTAGCACAACCTTAATGTACCCCATTGTTAAGACGACATGATTCCTGGTATCAAGTTATGTCAATATTCCTACCGATAATAGAAATAACTGAACAGTATCAAAAGTCCCACAGGACCTTTAAAATACATGCAAGACTAAAAATGCCAAAAATATTGGTATGTATATATAGACCCAATTGTATGTGATTCGTAGGTATATATATCAACTTAAATATACCCATTTAAGTGAAGGCATTTAATTTCTTCACCTATAATTGTACCTTGTTCAATGAGGACAAAGCAACCCATTATTTTGGTTATACTATTAACCTTTTAAATGTATTTTTTACTTTTTGGTGGGCACACCCTCCTCTGTGTCCTTTTTTCTGAGGTAATTTGCAACACTTTGGAAACAACTCAATTTGAAAAAAATGTAGGAAATGTGTTGTTTTGATTGACCAAGCATATTTCCTTGTGGAAGATGAATTCAGTGCATAGTCATCTTTGATTCAGTCATACTTGGCTCTGGAGCACTGTATTTATTTTATTTAAATGGGAAAAAGTAGTCTGCTTTGGGGGGCATGGAGTGTTACGATGTTCACAAATCTGTAAAGTTTGGTGCATTCTGATAAGTCAAACAACAAGGATAAACATTTACAGAAACTGCAGTGTTTATTTATCATTCCCCCCTTATTTTAACATCTAAAGATACAAACCCATTAAACCCTTTAAGGATTTTGAATATGTTTTGGTTACAGTATGAACTCAACTTTGTGTGGGAAGTAACAATATCCATAAAGCCAAATGTAGAGTCCAGAGGAAATATTTCTGTTTATTTGGATTAATCAGCTGATCATTTTTCAGTTACCTATTATAACAGAACTGATATGTATATATTAGCCAATAAAGAGAATATGCTCTTGAAAAAGCAAATGTTGGACTATATTCTATAAACAATCTGTACGTTCTAAGCTAAAGTTACATTTTATAGGGCATTTTACTGCTCTTAAGTTAATCTGCCAAGAATCTCAGGTGCTTATGTCTCTGGAAAAATAAGCTACTGTCTGCTGAAGTTTCAATAAAACTGTCCAAAAATATGGATGTTGAAGAAAAAAACCCTGACATACAAAATCAATATTATGGTAAAAGACTCAAAGGATATTTTTTTTCCTTATTACATTCTATTTGGTATATTAGATACTTTTCTGTTTCTCTGACAAAAAAGTCTGGGTTTTATGAGCTATTTCCCACTCTAAGCAAGTACACAAGATTGAGATAACTCACTAGGATTGACCTGGAACTTCTCAGATACGCTATCTATGGGTGTGCAAGGATGCTATGAGAGCTGCTCTTGGTGGCTATCCTGCAGCTTTGGAATTCTCGTATCATGGAGACTTAGCAGTTTTAACTTTTTATCTTCTAGAAACGATGTAAGATTTTTAAAATTCAAACTAGGACTTGGTGATGAAGGCTGAGGAATAATAATTGGCTTAGGTACCCCACTTTCAGCCATTGAAGTAGGGCAGGTTAGAAGTTCAACTACTTAGCTACATTTAAAAAATGGGAACTAGTGAAATGACACAGCATTTACTTCTCTTCTGACATAATCGAGTAACACTACTTTGCAGGGGGTGGGGGATGAGTATCACCAATATGAACAATGAAAATGAGTACAAAAAAGTACAGAAGAGCAGGATAGAAATGGCCCTGGAGACAATCACCTATACACTATTCACCAGATGTGGTCAGGCTTATTCCACAAACCTAATCTTTTATACATATAAGTCCATTTCCAGTATTTCCTTGCGCTACAGTATGAACAAGAAACACAGCCCAGGAGGTGACTGTGTAGATGAAAGGGAAAGGCTATGCAATAGAAGCACATTTGATTCTCTTCTGCTGAGGTTGCCAAGAACAGAGTGAAAGTTTAAGTGTCACCCCAAGTATTGTCCCTGGGTGTGCCAAGGATCTGCATTTATGTGCAATATACAAGTCTTCTTTTCCTGCACACCCCTCCAATCATAATGGTGGGCATTCTTGCTAGTATATCATAATTGTCAGCTTTATTTAGAGCTGCTCAGATACTCACCTAGGGTTGCCCCCCACCCGTGGCCCTATTCCTCCATCCCCAAGAAATTTAGAAGCAGGAAAAAATGGTCAGAAAATGGCCTCTGTAGTGACATTATAAAAACATTGTAAGAATTTCTCCTTGTAAAGACCACCACCACCCCACCCAGCACTGTCCTCGAAATTTCCAGTACTGGCAACTCTACACCCATTTATTCAGCTCATAGTCATTCAGCCTGTTAATTACATTACTTTTCATTTATTTATTTATTTATTTATTTTAACTTTCGATTTAATATACCGCCCTAATCCCTTGGTAGGGGTCTCTGGGCGGTTTACAGGATGGGGTGCTAAGCACATTGTTCCTTACTAGGGGCACATTATATTGGGGTGGGGCTGCCTACCGGCACCCTGGTGGAGGCTTTTCTCTGTATCAGCTTGGCTCTCTTATTTCCCGGTGGTTCGCTTGGCTGGTTTTTTTATATATAAAGGTTTTATTGACTCTCCTAAAAAGGAGAGGTATTTCGCTTAAAATAGAAAAATTGGGAGGGTATATAGTGGGAGAAAGAGAAAGCTGAGTGATATATTAACTGGTAAATTAAACTGTTAGTAATGTCCAATCATTCTTCTTAGGCTTCTTCTGTGAGCAGTCAAACATCTTTTTTCAGTCCGGTTTTAGGTATTATCTGTGTTAGTGTATTAGTAATGTTCCTTTGAATTTCTGTTAAAAAGCTTCTTCTGGGCGCCTTCAGAACCGCTTCTATGTGTGCTGGTTTCTTTTTCACTCCCGTTGACGTGGAGGAGCTTCATCTGTTTTCTTCTCCTTCCGGCTTTTTTTCCCATCCTCCTTCGGGTCACTATTAACACTTTCAGTTCATATGCTATAAATCCTCTTTCTTTCTTGCCATTTCAGGAGAATTCCAGCTGGTCTCTTCCACCTTCTGTTTGGGAGTAGCATTGGCTCTCTATCCGATGTCCTTATGATTCATTGGGGCGGCAATGACTTGGGTTTCATGAAAGGAAAGGCCCTTGTATTGCAAGCCCAGGATGACCTGAAAGTTATCCAGCATTGGTGGCCAGACACAGTGCGTGTTTGGTTGGCCATGGTTCCTCGCCTGGTGTGGCGCGGCGCTTGGAATCCCAAGGGGATCGAGAGAGTTCAGCAAAAAGCCAATGGGGAGCTTGGAAATATCCTAGAGGCTGGGTTGGGTCATTATCTGCCTCACCCCCAGATCCGACTTGATTGTCCAGATCTGTACAGGGGTGATGGCATTCACCTTTCTGAAATGGGGAACAATATTTTCCTACAGGATGTGTGGCAAGGGCTTCATATAGTTTTATTTTTTATTTTATTTTATTTTTTTATTTTAACTTTCGATTTAATATACCGCCCTAATCCCTTGGTAGGGGTCTCTGGGCGGTTTACAGGATGGGGTGCTAAGCACATTGTTCCTTACTAGGGGCACATTATATTGGGGTGGGGCTGCCTACCGGCACCCTGGTGGAGGCTTTTCTCTGTATCAGCTCGGCTCTCTTATTTCCCGGTGGTTCGCTTGGCTGGTGTTTCCTCTTTGGCGCTCCGGCGGTTTGGCACACGACGCGTCCTCTTCCGGCCCGGCCACGTCCTTCTGGCTCTGCCGCGCCTGTTGATGACGTCATCGCACGCCTTCGTCTTTGCCTCGCTGCTGCCGACAGCCGCCTGATGTTACCACTGGCCACCAGGGATCGCTCCTTCTGGCCTTACTGCTGCCGCCGCCACCGCTGCATCGCGCCACGCCGCCTTCACCGCCGGGATATAGCTGCAGCCGATGTCTGTCGCCGTCATTGCCGCCGCCGTTGTTGCCTCCACACACCTCACAGGAGGAGGGTGCCCCCTACCCTTCTAAGGGTAGGTACCTATTTGTCTACTCGCAGTATGGTTATATTTTTAGCTTTCGAGCCGCTGGGTGGGCGGGAGCTAGGACTAGGGTCGAGAGCTCACCTCGACCGCGGTGGGTCTCGAACAGCCATAGTGGCTGCACGAGTGATGTTACATGCAGGCGTTTAGCTGCCTGCGCCACTGCTCATGTATTCAAAGAGTATAATATAGTACAGTGCAATCAGCAGTATTTCATAAAAGCTATCCCACAGACCTGTTGTTGCTGCATGCCAGTCAGCAGCCAATTCTGTAAACAGTGAGCAATATAAATACCCAGCAGTTACAAATGAACACTGTATTTTTAAAAAAACTTACTATTTGTTGTTCAAGTTTGTATTATTGACATTATTTCACACATGAATATTGGTACACGGCTCAGCTTCCAGAATACTGTGCAGCTACATGGAACTCCTGCCAACCTAGCAGTTCAAAAGCAAGAAATTGCAAGTAGATAAATAGGTACCACTTCAGTGGGAAGGTAACAACGTTCCGTGCGCCTTGGTGTTTCGTCATGCCAGCCACATGACCACGGAAATGTCTTCAGACAGCGCTGGCTCTTTGGCTTTGAAACGGAGATGAGCACCGCAACCCTAGAGTCGGATTCGACTGGCTTTCAAGCAAGGGAACCTTTACCTTTTTACATGGAGACACCTATGACTTTTTCAGCCCACACTCCATTGGATACATCTTATACTGAAATCTAGAAAGAATAAAATAAAAACAATTCACCCCTCAACTGTGTTAGAAAGTGCTTGTGGAAATACATAACACAGCAGCAAAGTTTCCCTAGTGCTTTAATTTGCAGTCTAGGTGTGAGCTCAGTTTTTTTCTGCATCAACTGGACATAGATGTTCCCACATGTAAGAGAGAACATAAGAGAAACAATGCTGGATCAGGCCAATGGCCCATCCACTCCAATATTTTGTCACATAGTGGCCAAAAATACCAGGTGCCATCAGGAGGTCCAGCAGTGGGGCCAGGACACTAGGAGCCCTCCCACTGCGCCCCCCCCCCAAGCACCAAGAATACAGATCATCACTTGCCCCAGACTGAGAGTTCCTATCTATACCTTGTGGCTTATAGCCACTGATGGACCTCTGTTCCATATGTTTATCCAATTCTCTCTTGAAGCTGTCCATGCTTGTAGCTGCCGCCACCTCCTGTGGCAGTGAAGTCCATGTGTTAATCACTCTTTGGGTGAAGAAGTACTTCCTTTTATCAATTCTAACCCAACTGCTCAGCAATTTCATTGAGAGCCCACGAGTTCTTGTATTGGGGCCATTTACAATCACATAACACTGATTTCAGTGTATTAGTCTCCTTTAGCATTAGTTTTTTACTTATAGTGGTTAAACAGCAACACATTTCGGGGGGGAAATTATTTTATTTATTTATTTTATCAGATTTCTACCCCACCCTTCCAGCCAAAGCCTTTTATATATACTAATATACCTTTTTGTTTCTTTTTGTTTCCATAGGTTGCCATAGTTGCCCTTTCCTTTTGCCCATTTTTGTTGCTGGTGTTCCCAATTTCTTTGTTTTTTGAGTGCAGTTGTTAAGGCAACTGTTGCAAAAAAAAAGTAGTGTTTAGAAATGGCATACATTTAATAAAGAAGAAGATTTTTTATCTTAAGGAGTCTCAAAGCAGCTTACAATTTCTCTCTCTACAACAGGCACCTTGTGAGGTGGGTGGAGCCAGAAAAATTCTAAGAGAACTGTGACTGGCCCAAGGTCATCTAGAAGAAGAGAAGAGATTGGATTTATACCCCGCCCTTCACAACCCAAAGGTGTCTCAGAGCGGTTTACAAACTCCTTTCCCTTCCCCTCCCCACAACAGACACCCTGTGAGGTAGGTGGGGCTGAGAGAGCTCTTGACAGAAGCTGCTCTTTTTCAAGAATAGCTCTTATCAGAGCTATGGCTTGCCCAAGGTCATCCAGCCAGGTGCAAGTGGAGGAGTGGGGAATCAAACCCGGTTCTCCCAGATTAGAGTCCGTGCACTACACCAAACTAGCAGGCTTCATGTGGAGGAGTGAGGAATCAAAGCTGGTCCTCCAGATTAGAGTATGCTGCTTCTAACCACTACACCAGGGGTGTCAAAGATAAGGCCCGGGGACCAGAACTGGCCCACCCAGGGCTCTTATGCAGCCCATGAGCAACTAGTGCAAGGGAGGGAACAGGAGACTGCTCAAGGTAGAATGGGCAGAGCCACTCTGATTGTGGCTTCAGCATGACAGAACAACCTTGTCTGCACCAATCAAGCAGCATGGGGGTGTCTGCCCAGTGCTGCACTGCGGGCTCTCTAGTCTGCCCATATGGTTTTCCTTTGCACCCCCCTCCCAGCCCATAAGGCCTTACACCAACTCAGAGCTTACCAACTGCTGTCCTTTGTACAGTTTATGTCTCTGGTACCTGACATTACATTTTATGGCACACATGGCCTGGCCTGACAAAGTGACATTTATGTCAGATCCGGCCCTCGTGACAAATGAGTTTGACACCTCCGCATGCTAGAGGGAAAGGCAGCATGAGGAAATAGAAGATGGTACAAAAAATAAATTTCACAGATTCAATTTGCAAAAGGAAAAGATGAAATTGGAAGTGGGGAATTTCAAAATGGATTGGAAATTTGGAATATTCTCTGCTTCTATGTGATCATAAGTGTAGGACCAGGAGAAGATAATGATTCAGCAGTAAGCAGTAATGTTGTACAGGGTTGTGTGAGGGTGAACAAAGCCACCAATATACTTCTCCGCTGTACCAGAATCAAGCTCCACTCATAAAGGGTGTTTATAAGTTGTCAGTTTTTATGTTTTATGATACTTTAATTGTTTTACCTTGTTAAATAAACTGCTTTGAGACACTTGTGCTGAAAAACTGGATCTCAATATAATAAATAAATAATGTGGACCTCTGGGTTGGGACGATGTAAAATCAATCCCTTGCTGATCCTGGGCTGATAGAGACAGCCTTGCAGGGTTTGGCATGGAGATTGCGTATCTTTGTGGATTGATCTGCCTGTTGGCCTGAATCCAGATAATTTATCTTAACGGGACTGTGGATCAAGTTGGAACAGGGTAACCAGAGACTGAATTCTAAATGTTTGCTTTGAGGTTTCTAGAATGAATGATAACTTCTCAGCCTTGACATCTGATCATGGCGCTTACCTATTCAAATAAACTAACAATAAGGCGGTCTGTTTTTCTTTAATTATAGTTCTGCCTTGGAAAGAGAAACCCTAGCAATAGGTCTCTTGTGAACAATTTGGTCCTTTCCACTTGGAAGAATCAAATGTCCCTCAAAGCAATTTCATTTTTGCTTTGAACAAAATGTAAATACCTTTCTGCAATTATAGAGTTACAGAGTGTTGCTTCAAGTTTGAAGTTCACATTCAGATATCAAGAATGAAATCATTCTGTTTAAAGGGGGAAAGGGCAATCAAAATTTAAATTTGCTCTACCATGCTAAATTAGTGTCTGATACCAAGCTACATATGTCAAATGGAGAATTCTTTAGTTTTTCACAACGAATTCATTACTATTGTCAGGAGTTCAAGAAGAAGAGCCTCCTGCCACTCTGTGCATGGGACCTGCATGGAGGGATAGCCATGTGGGTTGAGGGACTGGATTGAGGAAGGACAAGGATTTAAATTGCTCCTCCTTCCTTTTCTGAAAGTACAGCTCCACTGAGGAAAAGGGTTGATTTCAGTTCACTCCAGTATACTGGTTTGCACAGGCTTTCCTTTGCACAGATCTCTAGACCTCAGGAATGTTCTTTCTCTTGGGAGATTGTGGTCAGAATGTGCTGCAAGAATGGGGGGGGCATGGGAAAACATGCCATCAATGTGCAGATGGTCAGATACACATTAGAGTTGGACACAGCTCACTATGTTAGGCAAGCAGCAAAGAGGATCCAAGAACATATCCAGTAAGCAGAAATCAAAATCCAATAAGCCATTACGTAGGTCCAACATGAAGCTTGGCCAGATAGGTCAAAGGCCAAGTCTTAAACGTATCATTGTCATAGGAGCCATGTAAAAACTGATGTCCAGAGGGGCCAACATATATCACTTGAATGATTATGAAGTGGCTAATCATGTGTGGCCTCTATAGATTACATCGTTTCCTCCAATACCTTCACCACTCTCCCTCAACCAGTTGTTGTCACTATCATGGGAAAGGAACAACATGCCCATCATGATTCTGTTAATCAGAAGTTCATGCATCAGGTGAAACCTAAGGTTGCCACAGTGGTCTGTCATGATCCCTTGCTACCACTAGCTTAGATGATCAAAAGTAGGTTGGGCACCAGCAGGCACTTGCCTTTCCCTGAAGGGAGAGATAAGATTAGTTAGGGAACAATCCCTTCAGTGGCCTGTCTTGTCATCCCTAAACTTAAGGAACTTAGCAGCAGAAGTTACTTTGGCTGGAGAGGAAGAACTCACATAACTCGTTCCCATGCCTGGACAATCATTGTACATGCAAAAGGTCAAGACCAGGGGTCATTTCGTAGAAAAAGAGGTGCAGGAGCTCATTAGCATAATTAGCATAACTAATTTGCATATGCCACACCCCCTGACATCACTGGAAGTGTGTCAGAAGGCAACACCCACCACTCAGGCTCCACTGGACTGTTTTGGATTGCTATTGGGGGGGGGGCGACGACGTGCAGATCTGCCCTCATAGAGGAGGGAGAGCTTGTACCTGAATAAAACGTGGTCTTAAAGGTGCCACTGGACTGTTTTGGATTGCTAGCTATGGGGGAGAGGGAACGCGCAGATCTGCCCGCACAGAGGAGGGAGAGCTTGTACCTGAAGCTGGGGGGGGGCTCTGCAACTTACCTGGTTGCTTCTTGCTCCTTGTGGCCTGCCCCCTGGGCTCCTTACTGCCGGAGTTCCACTCCTGTGCGCTCCCGCAGGAAATGACCCCTGGTCAAAACAATCACAAAGTGCTAGGACAATGCCCTATAGGGTTGTCAAGTCCAATTTGGAAAATTCCTGGACATTTGTGGGTGGAGTTTGTGGAGGAGACTGATATCAACAGGGATGTGGTGCCATAAAGTCCTCCCTCCAAACCACTCATTTTCTTCGGAGGAACTGATCTCTGTAGTCTGGAGGTCAGTTGTAATTCCAACAGAATTCCAGGCCCCACCTAGAGGTTAGCAACCAGACCTATAGCTGATGTTACACAGCAGCTTGCGATATGAAAATCACATTAGACAACCAAAATATGAAATAAATATATTATTTTCAGACTCATAAGTTTTAACATTTAGAAGCTGTGAGGTGATAGCAACAATAGGAGAGCCAGTTGGGCGTAGTGGTTAAGAGTGGCAGGACTCTAATCTGGAGAACTGGGTTTGATTCCCCATTCCTCCACATGCAGCCAGCTGGGTGACCTTGGGTCAATCACAGTTCTCTCACAACTCTCTCAGCACCACCACAGGGTGTCTGTTGTGGGGAGAGGAAGGGAAGGTGATTGCAAGCCACTCCAAGACTCTTTCGGGTAGTGAAGAGTGGGGTATGAAACCAATTCTTCTTCTTTCAGTATTTCTTTATTTTTATTTATCTTACAACATTTATATCCTGCCTTTCTGTCATCGTAAGAGCCACCAAGTCAGCTAACAAATTAAAAACATACATAATAAAATTGCATCTTAAAAACCTCTAAAAACAAGAAAAACATATCATTAAAATAATTAAAACCAGAACACCTACACACCAGATGAGGATGACCAGAAGGACCAGGGAGACCTTAACATGGCTGAGGTGCTTGCAGACAATGGTCTGTCTAGCAGCACTAGAAGCCATACGGCCTGATCCTTCAACGTAAGCCTTGCCAACAGCCCCTGAAAGTGTCATCAAGGCTCCACTGGGCAGGACATGAACCTGAGTCCATCGCCCCCCAGGAGACGCTTCTGCTCTGCAGGAATAATGACGGCAGAAGATCCGGACCAAGATGGCCCGAAAGAGGCAAAGTGATGGATTGGCTGCAGGCAACCCCATCCCAGAGCCATAGAATGAGAACAATAATCCTTCACAGGATCCTGGCCAAAGCACAGAGCCGCTGCAGGAACTCAGCACCTGTCAGCAGGGCTGCTGAGTCTGATTACTTCCCAATCTATTCAAGCCAAAAGCTGCCTTGGTGAATCAGCCAGTTCAGGAGGCACAAGGCTATGTGCCAGCTCCAGTTCCTTGTCTACAGTTCCTTGCCTTCAGTTTCAGCTCCTGGCTTCCAGCACCTGTCAATGCTCCCAAGCCTTGCTCTCTAGACCTGAGTGTACTGCTTCAGAGGAGACCTGACTGGGGCAGCCTGAAGAGCACAGGACAGGACCACTGAGAGAACACCAAATGAAACAAACAAAAAGTCTTCACCCACAGGTGGAATATAGCAGAGAGACAGAGAGAGTTCCACAGGTTTTGATGCCATGACCAAAAAGGCTGTCTCCCAGGCTATTAGGGTTGCCAGCCTCCAGGTAATGGTGGGAAATTTCCCATTGTTACAATCTATCTCCAGGCAATAGATATCAGTTCACCTGGAGAAAATGGCTGTTTTGGAAGGTAGACTCTATGGTATGATATCCCATTTAAGTCAGTCCTCTCCCCATACCCCACCCTCCTCAGACTCCACCCACAAAACCTCCAGGTATTTCCCAACCCTAATTGCCAGACACCTCATCTCAGAAAGCAGGGGTACCCAAACCAGGCCCTTGGAAGACAACTAGTCAGGTGGGTTCATAAGGCAGTAGGTGATCCTTCAGGTATGTTGCTCCCAAATGATACAGAGCTTTAAAGGTCAACACCAGCGCCTGGAACTGTGCCCAGAAACAAATTAAGAGCCAGTGTAGATGGGCCAAGACTGGAGGAAAATGACCCCTGCAAACCATTCCAGTCAACACTCTGGCAAACACTCAGTTTTTGCAACATTCAGCACCAGTTGATGTTTTCTAACACTTTTCAAAGGCAGCCCCACATAGAGCATACTGTAGCAATCTAATTTAGATGGGCATTCACCACAGTGGCTAGATCTTTTCTGCCCAAGAAAAGACACAGCTGGCTAATCAGTCAAAGCTGGTAAAAGACCTGGGTCCAAGAGCAACCCCGGACTACAGACTTATTCCTTCGAGGGAGTTCAACCCCTTCCAAAATGGGTGACACCTTAAATGGTGGGTCATACTTTCCACTCATTGGTAGATATTCCATCTTGCTGGGATTAGGTTTATTACTAACCCGCATCCACTCCAAAACTTCCTCCAGGCACCTGTGTGTCATCCAGTTTGGTGTAGTGGTTAAGTGCGCGGACTCTAATCCAAGGGTGTAGACTTTCCAATTTCCCGGGGGGGGGGGCTGGGGCTGGGCCAGAGGCATTGCTTTGCTAGGAGCAAGGGTGGCTCCTGGGGGAGGCTGAGCACCTTCCTGAAAATTTTGGCGGGGGGTGACGCCCGCGATTACGCCTATGCTCTAATCTGGGAGAACTAGGTTTGATTCCCCACTCCTCCACTTGCACCTGGCTGGATTGCCTTGGGCAAGCCGTAGCTCTGATAAGAGCTGTTCTTGAAAAAGAGCAGCTTCTGTCAAGAGCTCTCTCAGCCCCACCTACCTCACAGGGTGTCTGTTGTGGGGAGGGGGAGGGAAAGGAGTTTGTAAGCCGCTCTGAGACACCTTTGGGTAGTGAAGAGCGGAGTATAAATCCAGTCTCTTCTTCTTCATCATCCATATACTGGGGGGGCAACCCAGCCCAAATCTCTGTGTTTTAAACACATGTGTAGTCCCACAAGGTTCCATCTTGTTCCCTATATTCCTTAATGTCTACATGAAACAGCTGGGTGTGGTCCCAGAGAAGGCCCCACACAACATAGTTGCCCATTAAATCATCTTACATACAACACACACATAAAATGGAGCAAAGGCTTGGATTAGGAGTGGAGTGAAGGAATTACTTAGAAAACAATGCTTTAGGGCCAAGTGGAGAACAATAAATTCATTCCGCCCCCCCCCCCATTCTACTCTGCTATACCCTGTTCCAAAGAATCTGAAATGCTGTTGCTCCCTGAAGTGTCCTGATTAGGAGAGCCTGGATTCAAAAGCATCTCAAATATTACTTCCCAGGGATTTTGCTCCTGAAGTGTTGAATAGTTTGAGCATTAGGTATTCTTAATTCACTATTTAAGCTGACTACACTGGCAACAGCTAAAGAGGCTGGGACTGTATCGTGGTCTAGTAAAAACTCTAATAAAAGTTTTAAACCAATTCACACACATCTGCAATCTGATTACATAAACTGTGTCACCGCTGCCAAAGCTTTGCCACAGTGCTAGTTAGTGCAGGAAAAAAACATTGGTATGATGTCTTCCTTGGCAGCTTCACTGTCTTCTCCCATCTCTAGACAGCCCTCTAAAAAGCCAATGAAAGGACAGAAGTGGCTTATCATCCTTTGTTACTGAAAGACTATTTCAGCTATCTGTCCACAAATTCTTTTATAGGCAGATAAAAATTATCATATTATACTCAAATAAAAATACTCACTGTGTTCATTTGGGTCCTAGTAGTATTTTAACAAAAAAAAATTGGGTATCTTTGGGTGCAATCCCATGAACACTTTGATAAGAACATAAGAGATGCCAATGCTCACCCCCAATTTACCCAACACTGCAGAAAATCCGGTATTTGGGGATTCTACCGGTTTCACGGTGCTTCTGTGGGTTTCTGATCGCTCTCCTGAGGAATGAAGCCTTTTGGGACATCTGATCTTTCACTTCCTGTTTTGCCACCATTTCTTTTTTTAGCCTTTAGCAATCAGTGCATAAGTGGTCATGTGCCCAAGGCATGTTTAAAACCGTTTTTGCAAGCCCAGGAGTGAGCAGGCAAGGACGAGCAGGACAGCAAACAGGGAGGTACAGCTGCTGGCAGTGGGGCTCAGGCTGTGCCCAATGATGATGTTGCTAGAGAAGGGCCAGGTGCTGGGCCCAGTGGGGCCTGGAAGACAAAGTGGTCAGTCCTGCTCAGGTCCAGAGGCAGGGTGGGCAGGGCAGCAAAGAGAGGCAAGGCAAATGCATAGGGCTGAAGTGGGAGGCTGGCAAGAAGGCGGCGGGAGTGCGGGCTTGATGCTGTGGAGGAGCTGCCGATGGCTTTGGTGATCAGCACAACATCTGATCATGATTCTCCTGGTAAAAAAAAAATGACCAATTAGAGGTGCAACCATACAGCACCAAGCTGCCCATCTGATCACAGCCTTTGTAAATTACGGTTCCAAAACTTCACCATGTTCTCTGAATACTTAATCAAAATAAACCAACATTTAATCCTATGTTTTGAAAATTAAAAGAAAAGGATGGGGGTTGTTTATAAGCTTCTTGACATTGTTTTCACTGTTTTCATCCAAGAGAACCAGTGCAGTGGTGTAAGTGTTGCACTAGGCCTGGGTTCAAATACCCACTCAGCCACAAGCTTCTGGTATCTTTCACTGATTTTAAAAAAAGTCAAGACTAATTGGGAAATAGAACACAGAGCTTTCCATCATATCAAAAACAAAAAGTGAGTCTGGGTCTCATGTAGGGATGCCAGCCTCCAGTGAGATCTAGGGATCCCCTGGAATTACAGCTTAACTTTAGACTAGAGAGATCAGTTTCCCTGGAAAAAATGGATGCTTTGGAGGGTAGATACCATGGCATTGTACCCTACTGAGGTCCCTGTCCTCCCCAGGCTCTTTTGGATCTGGGGAACCTCCCCCACCAGTGGCCAGGGGGGACCTGGGAACTTTAATTTCAAGCTACTTTGGGCAGATGGATTTGTAACTGTAGGCACATCCGAACTGTGTTAGTTCGAGCCCCTCGCTGGTGTGAGCAGCCAGCCTGTTGTCCCCAGCTCATCATCCCCCCAGCGATTCGAAAGCTTCGGCGAGTAGATAAAATGGGAACCACTCCTTAGAGAGGGTGGGCACACCAATCTCCCTTGTGGGAGGGTGTTAGCTGACGGTCGGGACATCCTGGTTGAGGTTCGTAAAAGGTGGAAGAACTTCTCGGCTACAAAAATCCCTGCAGTGGATGTTTCCGGCCAGGTGGTGGCAGTGTGGCGATTTGACATACGGGTCCTGAAGCCTGGTCGACAAGCAGCCATTCGGAAAATGACTGAGCCAAGCCAGAAGACGTTTACACCGTGCAGTGACAGCGTGTGCAATTAAATGAATATATGTTGTCTTCCCTATCCCCTATGAACATTGTTAGTCCCCTGTCTAAAATGTGTAACTGTACATCGCTTTGAGCCCACTGGGGAAAGCGATTAATAAATTGAAAGTATTATTATTTATTATGTATCCCAGAATATGCATTGCTATTATCCGCAACATCATAGAAGGTTCTGGGGTACATTCTAGGATTTATGTTCAGTTTGCATGGGGTCTTCTGAGCTCCTCTCTACTCTGTCCACTGTGTCCTTCTTTCCCTGAAGCTAGTGCAAAAATGAACACACATTCTCTATGACTAAAAGCAGAGCCATCATTATTTATACATCAGGTAAAAGCTCAAAATGGTATTCCCCTCTTTCTCATATTTTAAAGAAAAAATCAGAAAGGGTTGAAGAGGGGGTGTGGAAAATTGATCCTTTCTAGATTCTGTTGCCTGAAGTAGTTTCTTCACATCACTTCATGATCAGATCAGGCCAGTCCAGAAGCAAGCTGGATACACTTATTGTTGATCATCATGCACAGCACTGGAGAATTTAGAGGGGTTAATGATTATGATAACACAGCACTGAAAGATGTGATGATCCTGAGTAAACATCCCTCATAAACAGCTACATAGCCTACCTTTCAGGTCAACTGAACTGGGCTTGCTTCTTTTCAGACCTTCCAAAAGGAAAACAAAAATTCAAATCACTGTTGCTCTGATGGTGTGACATCACTTCCACCATGATCTCAGAAGTGGCATCATCATGCCAGGGCAACACTCTAGGACAGGGGTGTCAAACTCATGCGGGCCAGATCTGACATAAAAGGGACTTTGGCGGGCCAGGCTCAAGGCTCAGTATGGTTGCTAATCTCCAGGTGGAGCCTGGGAATCTCCTGGAATTACAACTGACCTCCAAACTACAGAGATCAGCTCCCCTGGAGAAAATGGCTGCTTTGGAGAATGGGGTGCATGGAGTTAGATCTTACTGATGTCCTGCCCCATCCCCAGGCTCCACACCCCAAATTTCCAAGTATTTCCAAACCCAGAGTTGGCAAATAAGGGCACTTTCACACATGCTAAATAATGCAGTTTCGGTCCACTTCAGCTACCATTTGCAGGTGGATTTTGCCATTTTACGCAATAAAATCCAGTTGCAAAGTGTATTGAAAGTGTGTTAATTAGGTTGTCTGAAAGCACCATTATAGAAGTGGGGGCCTGCAAAACTCGAAGGGGGTGAATCCCATATCCCCCCCCCATTGCTGAGCCTAACCACCCACCATGAAGCCTGGCAGCGGCAGTATCTCAGTTTGTGCAGAGAACGCTACTTTACTTTCCTCAGCTTGCTCTCATGATCTATGCTCTGAGCCTAGGATCCGGGGGTGGGGGGGGGAGATACGAAATGAAATGGAAAGGTGGGGGAATAGTGGGGTTTGGCAATGCAATTTTGAAAATAAAACACCAAGAAAAAGCACAAGGATCACAGCAGAAACTAAAAATATAAACTAAAACTATCAACTAAAAATATAAAATGTTCTTAGCCTAGGTACATAAAATGGCTGGGCATTGCAAGCTCCCCCCCCCCCCCCCCCCGGGTCTACTCAGAGTGTCAGTGGCTCTCTGGGGTCTCAGTTTGAAGGCTTTCTCATAATAAGCCACAGCCTGGTCCTTTTAACTGGAGGTGCCTGCATGCCAAGCAGAGGCTCTTCAACCATGACCTGGATAGCCAAGCAAAAGCTTAATAATAATTAAACAAACACTACCCCCCAAGAAGAATGGCGGGATGATAAACCAGAGCTCTAGCAGACCCATGTGGTTGCTGCTCCAAGCTCAATAAATACAAGAGAAAAGCCTCCACCCAGATGCACAACAATGGCCCTGTCCACACGAGGGGTTTTGGGCAGGGAGTGGGCCGGATCGGGGCCGGAGCAAACGGGCGTGATCCCACTGCAACATCTGGGCAGCGTTGTGCACCCGTCCCCGATCCGGCCCTTCCCCCGATGAAACGCATCAAAACTGAACCACCTACCGAGGTGGTTCATCCACAACGGCCGCATCAACGCCGGCCGTGGGATCGCCGGCCCGTCTTTCTGCCGGCGCATCCCCGGCTCCTGCCTGAACTGCGCATGCTCAGACATGCGCAGTTCGGCAGTCTCCCATTCCCCTCCGTCACTTCCCACGGCATCTGATCGTGCCGGGGAGGGAATGCGCCGCGGCTCAGGGGATCAATGTGATCCAGCCGTGGTGTGGGGTTTTTTGGTGCGGCTTTCAGAAGCTGCGCTTCAGCCCGTCCCTTTCTGCCCCGTGTGGCAGGGGCCAATGTTTGCAAGCAAGCTCCCTCCTCTCAGCCAGCAAACTTAAAACAAACAAGTAAGTCTAGCAGACTCAGTGACTGCTGCTTCAAGCTCAATAAACACAAGACAAACTCTCCACCTGAATGTACAACAGTGTTTGTGACCAAGCCCCTTCCCCTTCAGCCAGCAAAGTTAAATAAACAAGTCTAGCAGACCCACGTGCCTGGGAACTGGGAAGTTTGGCAGCCCCGTCCTGCACTCAATGGCTGCTCAGAAGGGTGAGAATGGGCAGGGGAGGGGGCAGAGAGAGGGGGAGAGAAGAGAGCTATGGGCCGGGTTAAAGCCGTAGGTGGGCCGGTTCTGCCCTGCAGGCCATAGGTTTGACACCCCTGCTTTAGGATTCCTAAATCTTAAATTCCTAAATCCTAAAGTGTCACCTCAACACAATGACATCACCTCTGGGGTCACGCTGGAAGTGACACCATGCCATTAGAATGGCAGCAATTTTTTCAGAATTTTTCCCCACTGCCCTACTGAGTGCAGCCGAGTATCAGAGTCTGCTAGCAGGAAGTCTTCTAGCATAGCAGGAGACCTGGAAGCCCTATGCTATCTAGATTAACTATGGAAGAGGAGATTCTTCTTGATCTCAGTGATGGCCATGATTATTTACAGTACAGTCCTCAACAGAATCTTACATCCTTGTAAATCCATTGAAGCCAATGGGTTTAGAAGGGTGTAATTGAATTTAGGATTGGGCTGTTCAATATTTTCTTGAGGCTTACACTTCTGTAAAAACACAGGAATGGTGAACCAAGAAACCCTACCTGCTGCAGGAAAGGGGGGGGGGAACAGATTTTGCAAAGAAAGGGTTAGAAAAGCTCCATAATTTCTTTTGTAGTTCATCCAGCTCTATAGGGTTTATCTCACCAAATTGATAAAAGGAACCGGCAGGACCCTGTGGATAAAATTCCAGTGATTTTTGTGCATCTGAAAGAGTTTTCCTTTTTGATTATTGCTAACTCATCTCTGTCAGAGATAGCCCAGGGTCTCATAAAAATACTTCGGAAGATCAAAGAATTGCCTTTGGAATAGCTTCTGCTTTAATACATTCCTATGGGGGAATGTCCCAGGACCTCCTACAAAGTCTTCTTCCATTCCAGTTCCCATTACCATCTCCCCTTATACACATGGGGTAATACAATGAAGAAAAAAGAATAAGTTAGTTTACTGCTTGTCATTGTGTTTTATTACATGTATAAGGAGAGCTTGCTACATGCGATCCTTCTGATACGAGTAATTGGTTTTTTGTCTAAAAGGGTAATATGCAGATTTTCAGCTTCAGTAAACACATAATAGGAATTTATTGGATCTTTCATTTTTAGCAGAGTTGGACTTCCAACAGATATCCAGGTAATTGAAATATCCCATGTCCACCATGTCCCATCTCTTTGAAAACTTTGTAATCTGTTCTAGGAGTGTCTCATCCAAATCCTCTGCCTGGCTTGGTGGTCTATAGCAGACCCCCACCATACTACCATTATTATTTCTTACTCCTTTTATTTTTATCTAGAGACTCTAGAGACTCTCAACTGGACCTTCATGCTCAGATTCACATATTTCCTTAAAAGTTTATTTCCTTTACTAGGTTTCCCAACCCCCCCCCCCCCCGTTTGCCAGGGGTCCCCCGTTTGGGGGGGTTCTACCCGCTGCCGGCCAGATGGACGGCGGGGGAAGCCCCACCCCCAACACCCACAGCCACCCATCTCTCTCCCTTTAAGGATGTGCTACCCGTGTTTCATCCCAAGCGCGAACTTCGCAAGCTTGCAGGGAAAAGCCAGCTTCGTTCTTAAAAGGGAAACACAGCTTCTCTTAAAGGGGAAATGCCGGCTGCCGGCTACCTTAAGTGCAGGGAACTGCTGTTTCTGGAGATCCAGCGCACGGCCGGGGGGGGGGGTGGCAGACATCCCCAACGTGACGTCATCACGTTGTGATGACGTTATACCCCACCCTTCACTCAGAGTTTCAGAGCAGCTTAATAACTCCTTTCCCTTCCCCTCCCCACAACAGACACCCAATGAAGTAGGTGGGGCTGAGAGAGCTCTTTCGAGAACTGTTCTTTCAAGAACAGCTCTGACAGAACTATGGTTTACCCTAGGTCATCCAGCAGCTGCAAGTGGAGGAGTGGGGAATCAAACCCGGTTCTCCACACACTTAACCACTACACCAACCTGGATCTCAGTAAACCCTATGAATTTGTGCTGTACCAATTCAGTTGTGGGCAAAGATTTTTTTCAACCAAGCTAGTATACTTTTCTAAAAAATTGGAGCTGCAGGAACCTGGAACCTAACACGTGCCAGGCATGTGACCTAACACTGAGCTATGCCTTTTCACCATTGTTAGAAAGCTGTAATTAAACCACAAGAATCCAGCTTGAACTGCCATTCTGAAATCTTTTGGCTTTGGGTTGTGTAGAGTTCAAGGCAGCATGTCTTGTCAGGCAAAGCGGGATAGAAATCGAATTAAATAAATATAAATGGTAAGTTTGGTGAGGCAGTTCAGTGGAGCTATACTTCTGCACTGAAGGTTCAAGGATTTCAACATAAATGTTTGGTGGAGCTTAAAATATTCACTCATTCTGAACTGAGGGAAGGAGGAATGTGTAGGCCCACTGTTGATGCAATGGGTTACCTTAGCAACAAGGCAAACAAATTCCTCTTTCCCCCTCCATTCAAACTGAGGGAAATCAAAGGGCTTTTTAAAAATAAACAATTTAATTAAATAATTTGACTACATGGTGCCCTCACTGTTGTCACCATGGAACAAAGTATATTAATTATTTTTTTCTTTACTTATTATTCCCTTTCTTGCTAAGACTGGACAGATTACAAAATTAGAAAAAAAAACAATGTTGTAAAGAAAAACAGAACAAGGCATGTCATAAATAATGTAACAACTGGAATATATATATTTAATATTTTATTAATAACAAAATAGGTCAATAGCTAGGTCTAATGCACAAGTATTAACATGAAACAAGATGAAAAAAACCTAAATGTGCATGGGCAAGTAACTGAAATCTCAAATGGTATCAAAGCTCCTATCATCATTTTCTCTCTCACTGGGAGGTCCCCCCAATATGCTCAAAAAGAGGACTGGTTGTTAGGTGGTATAAAAACGTTGGCAAAAATCAGCTATTCTCCCTCCATTCCAGCTCAGTTCTACATTTCAGTAGGGTAGAAACAGTTTTACTGTTTGACTAGCCTTTTTACAGTGTCTACAAAACAACACAAACTGGAATGAACACATCATCCTTATTTAAATACTTTACATTTCCTCACTTCATGTTCAATACATCTGTTTTTCCTTCTGATAAAATAAAATACCTTTCTCCTGCCAACAAATGTCATTGTTAGAGAACTCCTACCAGGTACCTTGGAGAATCCTGATAGACTAGATAGCAATAGGCCCAAGGATTCCACTCTGTAGTGGATTATTTATTATAGCTACTATGGTAAACAACTACAAGGCTCAGGCTTGCCATTTTCCCATAGGGGGGGAGGAATCCCTGCTCCCAGCTCCCCTTTCCTGCCACCCCTCTTGCAGCCAGCAGGAGAAAAAAATGGGGGGCTGGTGGGATTGCTATTGAGTGACAGCTTGACCTCACTTTCCAGGAAGGGTGGAAGTGATGTCAATTCACTCTAAGAACTGCTGGAAAATCTATGGTTTTGCCATGGTTTACCACAGAGTTTCTGGTAATTACTAAAGTGGTGTGATGTCACTTCCAGGTTTTCCCTGGAAGTAGCATTACGCTGTCACCTGATAGCATCCCCCATGTCCTCGTTCCCTCTCCAGATTCCTACCATTTGCCAGCCAGGCTATTTCTCAAGTGCATTTTTTAAATGTCTCTTTGTTCCTACATCTATTGGCCAATCAAATTCTGTCTCAAATGTTCAGTAGGCAGCCATTTTAGATGGCAAAGGGTTTTAACTGTATCATCACACTTTCTTGTAATTTGACAATGAGAATGCCCTATTATCTTGAAGTGTGAGAATATTTGAAATTTCGTTTGCTGCTTAAGTTGTGGTTCTGCATTGGCCAACACTGGGAGAAATATCTTGTTGTGCCAAAAATTGTCTGTACACTGTGAGTAGAACAACGCATTATATACTGATAGTATCTGAACAGAAGTTGTGGCTAGTGCAGAATGATCAATCCTCAATCCACCATCTGATGGAGGGGAGTGGATGTGGAAAACACTCACCAGTCTTGGCTCAGTTTCACTAGTAGGGGTTTTTTTCACCAGTTGCCTGTTTCCAGACAAAATTCAATATGCTGATTTCAACCTTTAAACTTTTAAAGCTCATAATGAACCTCCCATATCTTATTGACTGCCTGCTGCCAACTGTCTCTTCTGTTGCCCAAATCAGTGGTGGAGTTCCATTCTATGCCCTGCCTTTCACACGGGTACTATGGATAGGATTCAAAGAAGGTTCTTTTGGGCAATGTCCACCACTCTGCAAAAGGCAGTAATTTGGAAAATCCCCACCTTTCAGCTTTATTACTATTACTAGCAGTAAAGCCCGTTGTGAAAGCAATACAACAAGATCTAGAAAGAGGCTCTGGGGTAGTGCTCTGGCTTTGGGCAAACAGTGTCAATTTGCTGTGGTGACCTCAGCAGGGTATAATGACAGAGTCCACTGTTTTCTCCAGAGGAACTGATCTCTGCTACCTGAAGAGCAGTTGTAATAGTGAGTGATCTGTAGCCCTCCCCTGGAGATTGGCAGCAATTGTTACCCAGGACAAAATGGCTGGTTTGGAGGGTGGAGTTGGCAACCCCATCTCCTTCCCAGCTAACCATCAACCTACCATTATCTGCCCCTTTGACTTCAGCTGACTTCTGCCCTCCCTTCTGAAGAGCAGTTGTAATTCTGAGTGCTCTCCAGCCCTCACCTGGAGATTGGCAACAATGGTTCCCTATGTGGGACTGATTGGTTTGGTGGGTGGAGTCTATGGCAGTGTACCTGTCTGAGGTCCCACCCCTCCTCAAACCTCACCCTCTTCAGGCTCCATCCCTCAAATCTCCAGGAATTTCCCATCTGGAGTTGGCAACCCTATCAGGACTGGCCCCAATGTGTTTTCTCCCAAAGGCCAAAGTAGGTGACAGGACCAAGCTTAGTTGCCTACCAACAGACACTGAGGGGAATGTAGGGTTGCCAGCTCTAAGGAGGGAAATACCTGGAGGTTTGGGGGGTGGATTCTGTAGAGGGCAGCATTGGGCGGGGGGGGCGGAAGGACTCAGCAGGTATAATGTCATAGGGTCTACCCTCCAAAGCATCCATTTTCTCCAGGGGAACTGATCTCTGTCATCTGGAGATCAATTGTAACAGTGGGAGATCTCCAGGTCCCACCTGGAGATTGGCAACCCTAGGGGAAAGTCAGCTGCACAGCAGGGGGTTGAAGAGAATGGTTTGATGGCTGCTGGGCCAAGATTGGCAACAATAGTTCCCCAGGAGCCCCATCGTAAATGCACCAAACAATTCCTCAAGATTTTCCAAAACACTACTCTGTTTTGGGCTCCTGGGGAACTTTGAAGTAGCACCAAAGCTTTAAGATCTCTCCAGCTGTCACCTGGAGACTGGCAACAGCTTGTCTGGAGTGTGGGCAGTATGGCATTGTATCTGTCTGAGGTCCCCCTCTTCCTCCTCCTCCTCAGACCCCACCCTCAGCAGGCTTCATCCCTAAAATATCCTGGAAGTTTCCAACCTGGAGTTGGCAACCCTATGTCCTTTCCACGCAACCATCAGCCTACCTTGATCTGCCTGTCTGTCTTCTGGTTTACATCCCCCCCCCACAGCCTCTGCCAAGGGAAAGGGCAGTTTTTCCCTGCAGTGGGAACCAAAGAATACACCAGGTCCCATATTCCAACTGTCTTAGAGGGGGGGAGTTCAGCTTCCATATGCAAAAGACCTTGAAACGCTGGGCGGGACTGCACAAAGCAGCCAGTCAACCCAGCCAGCGTCTTCTGAGTGGCAGTTCTTCCAGCCAAACACTAAAGGAGTGCATTTTGGAATGTTGGACTACGGCTTTATATATAAGGAGAGATTCAGATGGATGTAAATGTCAAGATTTTAAAATTAATTTTAAAAATTATTTAAACATTGCCCCCTGCACCTGGAAATGAAATCATGAGACCAGGGGTCATTTCGTAGAAAAAGAGGTGCAGGAGCTCATTAGCAGAACTCATTAGCATAACTTATTTGCATATGCCACACCCCCTGACATCACTGGAAGTGTGTCAGAAGGCAACACCCACTGCAACTTACCTGGCTGCTTCTTGCTCCTCGTGGCCTGGGGCTGCTGGGAGCAGGGGGAGGGGCTTCTTGCATGTGCCCGCCCCTGGTGCTCTTTACTGCCGGAGCTCCGCTCCTGTGCGCTCCTGCAGGAAATGACCCCTGCATGAGACACAACACAAGCAAATCAGTTGAGCTGTGATGAAGGCTGAGTTGCATAATATTAATATTGTGGTGAGGAGAAGGGAAAGGAGATTGTAAGCTGCTCTGAGACTTCTTTGGGTAGTGAATAGCAGGTTATAAATCCAATCTCCTCCTCCTCTTCTTCTTCATCATCATCTTCTTCTTCTTCCTCTTCTAATATTTCTCTCACAATTTAGTGTGGGTTACCACAAGGTCACCTCAGTGGGCTACCAATATTTTTGGCAACCCTATCTTGGCTTTAAACTCCACCAACATCACTACTGGTCTTATTTACTCTCCTTTGCACAGCAAAGCCCTAATGGTTCAGTCGGTACTACTTGGCAACAAGAAAGTCCACTTGGGGGGCGGGGCGTCTGCTGGTTAATGGCGGACGCTATCTAACTGCGCTCCACACCGAACCTCCGAATCCCCCGATAAAGCAACGACTTCCATGACAAAAACTAATCCCAGAGCATGGGAAAACCCGAAGAAAAGAAGAACAAACCAGGAGACTTAATTAAAAACAAGATTAATACCTTCTTTACTTCACAAAGCGCAACCGGAGCCGCGGATCGAGATCTGACTACAGCTGACAAATTGGCGGCCGGCGGAGCACAAGACAAAGGAGCAGCACAGAATATAACCAAAGAATACCTTAGAGAAACGTTGGGACAATTTAAAAACGAAATCCTCGAAAATCTAAACGAGATTTTAAAACCAATAGCGGAGCAAATAGAAGCGGTAAAAACATCCATGCAAAATGTCATGCAAACAGCGGATACAGCCATGGAAACAGCTATAGCAAACCAGAACAATATACAACAAATGCAAAAAAATCAAGAATGGGCAAAGGAACGTATACTAATGCTGGACTACCGAGCCAGAGAGAGATTTTTGAAATTTAGAGGCATCCCGGAATCGGCGGAGGGCACAGAAGATTTAACATCATTCCTCTCCAACTGGCTGGTAAAAACTATTACGTTTGAAGATGAGGTGGCCCCGATGATCACAAGAGCTTACAGACTTGGCCAGAAGAACAACGAGAAGAGGAAATTGCCCCGTGACATTCTTGCTGAATTTCTGGACTTTCCAATAAGGCATTTTATCCTGCAAGAAGCCAAAAACAAGGGCCCCCTCAAATTCAATGAAAAGGACATTTTTGTATTCCCGGATATACCACAGGAGGCGATACAACTCAGACGGGATCTAAAACCCATCACAAAGCGACTGCAAGAGGCGAGAATCAAATATAAATGGACAATCACAGGATACCTTCAGATCAGGCTAAGAGGCAAGACCTACCAAGCAGAAGATTATGACTCAGGAGTTGAGCTGCTTGAAGATCTTGGCTTACAAGTCCCAGAGGACATGGAAACGGAGAGGGAGCAACAAAATAATCGAAAGAGAGCAAGAGAAGAACAGAGCTCACCCTATAAATGGAGCCGCATCCCAACGCGACGCAGAGTGCAGCTTTAAGTAAAGTATACGAAGACTGTGCTAATACCTGTTTTATACATATGGAAGTCTAAAAGAAAACATATTAGTTTAAAATAGTGGGACAGGGGGGAG
>NW_015165841.1:152471-169579 GCF_001447785.1 Gekko japonicus | reverse complement strand
GCAACAAAAAGAGACCAACACAAATTTTATTGGAAATTTAATAAAATTTTATTGTATGATGCTAAAATGAAAACACAATTGCATGCTGAAATCACATCTTTTTTTCAAAATCACTCCTCTCATCGGTATCCAGCACATCTGTTATGGGATACTCTCAAGGCAGTAATGAGAGGAAAATGCATCTCCTTGATGGCAACCTGTAAAAAAGAAAATCGAAAACACCGTCAAGATATTTTGCAATCTATAGCAACACTTGAGGACTTACATAAAAGAACATGCAGTAAAAAAATTTATAAACGCCTAATAAATGCTAGAAAACAACTGGAGATGTTGGAGTCAAATTTTATCCAAAAACAAACTTTCAATACAAGACAAGCAACTACAAACAAGACGCCTAAAAGACTAAAATACATTTCATGGAAGATCAAACAAAAACAAATAGAGAGACATATTGCAGCACTTAAGGATGAAAAAGGAGAAATTAAGACATCTCAAACAGCTATAATGCAAATAATGGAAAAATTTTATACAAATTTATACACCTCAACAAACCCAAACATGGTAAACATCCAAAAGTACCTAGAGAAAGCAATTAAAATGCCTAAACTTAGCAAGGATCATTTTGAACAACTGGAAGCCGAAATCTCTATTCAAGAAATTGATCAAGCAATTAAAAATCTAAAAAATAATAAAGCACCAGGGCCGGATGGCTTTATAGCTGAATATTATAAGGTTTTTAGCCAACAATTAAATAAACTATTACAAGAGACATGTAATGAAATACTTAAAACGAACAAGATGCCAGGTACGTGGAGCGCAGCAAATGTTATTCTGTTGCCAAAAAAAGGCAAAGACACTACTGACCCTAAGGCATATCGACCAATATCGCTCCTCAACACTGATTATAAAATTTTTACTACAATCATTGCACTCAGAATTAAAAATATAATTGCAAACTATGTACACCACGACCAAACGGGATTTATTTCATCCCGAGACATAACTGATAACATTAGAAAGACATTAAATATAATTCAAAAAGCTAAATTACTCCCACGGCAACAATCATTACTACTTTCATTAGATATCGAAAAAGCTTTCGATTCATTAGAAATTAACTACTTAAATCAACTATTACAATTTTTACAATTTGGCCCAAATATTTGCAAATTTATTCAAGCAATATACGAATCACCTAAAGCTACTTTATTAATCAATGGAATGACATCCCGGACTCTTTCTCTGTTTAGGGGAACTCGACAGGGTTGCCCCCTTTCACCCCTTTTGTTCATTCTAGCAATGGAACCCCTTGCATGCGCCTTAAGAGCTAATACATCAATTTCAGGAATAAAAATTAACAATATTGAATACAAAACCAGCATTTTTGCGGATGACATGATAGTCTATATATCAGACCCAATTACGTCATTACAAGAAATACAAAAAGAACTAAACGAATTTGGAAATATAGCAGGATTGAAAATCAATCAATCAAAAACAACGATTTATCCTATTAAACTTTCTGACACTACAACTAAAACTTTGAAACAAACCTATGTATTTGTGTGGATTAAAAAATCGCTACCGTATTTAGGCGTTAATATTTCACTTGATTTAAATAACTTGCTTAAAGATAACTACTCTATCTTACACCAAAATATAAATAATCAGTTGCTTTTATGGAATAAAAATTTCTTTTCTTGGTTCGATAGAATTAGTATATTAAGATCCTATGTTCTTCCAAGATATTTATATCTTTTTCGCGCCTTACCAATTTACCTCAATCAACAAATATTTAGAAAATGGCAAACAGATATCAACAAATTTCTATGGCAATTTAAATTTCCAAGAATTAAACATAAAACAATAAGTCAACCATCAAAACAAGGAGGACTGGCGGCACCGGATTTAAAGCTTTACTACGCTGCCACTAATCTTGCCACTCTAATACGCCTTTATCACGTAGATGCTGCACCGGATTGGAAACCCATGGAATTACTTACCACATATCAAGACAATTTTCCAGAACTACTTTGGAAGCATAATGAAAAAGAAGCCCTACACCGAATAACAAACCCATTTTTAAAAACCTTAATTAAAATATGGTTCCAATATAAAAACAAGATATCTTCAAAATACTCCCAACTATGTACATTTATAGGACAAAACTGGTTCCCACCTGCTAATAACAAAGATACTTACCAAAACTGGAAAAAAGCCAATATTACACGTATTATAGACGTTTTTCACAAAGGCAATATTCTATCCAAAGCAGACCTAGAAAGAAAATATAAAACAAAATTACAATGGTTTGAGTATTTACAGGTAAGACACTTGACTATGAGTTTAAACTTCCAAAAAACTATGTTAAACCCTCTCACGAATTTTGAAAAGCTTTTGACACTTCCATACAAGAAGAAAGGAATGATCGCTAAAATCTATCAAACCCTTCTAACAGTGAATGCCCCCAAAATGCATACATATCAAAACGCATGGCATAAAGATCTACAGAAAGAGCTCACAGAAGAGCAATGGAAAAACATATGGAAAACACAATCACAAATTTCAATATCTTTATATATACAAGAAACATCAACTAAAACTTTTATGAGATGGTACCTAACGCCAGCTAGACTATCGCATATATATGGTAATACATCTATGTTATGCTGGAAACTATGCGGCGAAAAAGCTGATTATTTTCATCTATGGTGGAGTTGTATGCATATACAAAAATTTTGGAAGTTAATCATAACACAAATTGAAAAGCTGATAGGGTATAGTATACCTTTAGATCCATCTTTAATATTGTTAAATTTATGGCCACATGACACATATACTCCAAGAGTTAAAAATTTAATAAATGTTTTACTCACAGCTGCCAAGATGGTTCTTGCGAAGCGTTGGAAAAACACTAAAATACCCAATACCACACAATGGTTACATAAAGTTTGGGAATTGTTTCTGTTAGAAAAGTTCTCTATATACAATTCTGAAAGACAAAATGAGCGTGATTTTCATGACCTTTTAAATAAATGGAACCCGATACTGGATAAGATTACGATAGACTAATTTACATGGGAAACTATTTCTGCTGCAAAAAACCAACTTATGGTTTATGGTTTATAAATATCGCTGTTTGTGTATTGTTAATAATAAGATTTGATAGATATATTTGTATTGTTTTGGTAAATGTTGAGACACCTTTGATCTTCAACCTTCTTCTTCTCTTTTTATATGTACAACCTATTCTAAATAAACTTTGTTGGTTTAAAAAACAAACAAACAAGAAAGTCCACTTTGCAACCTTCTGCCACACAAGCCAATGAGGTGGTGGCTTCAGAAGTTTACACTGAGTCATATATGTCTCAAGACGAATAGCCATGTTAATTTTTCTGTAGCAGTATGAAAGAGTAAGAGACCAGTAGCAGCTTAAAGACTAACAAAATTCCTGGTAGGGTATGAGATTTCATGAGTCACTACTCACTTCTTCAGATAGTGAGCAGTGACTCACGAAAGCTCATACCCTAGGTGCTACTGGACACTTACTCTTTTCTACTGCCTTCGATGCCTCAGAGTACCATATAGTAGCAGTTGTCACTACATCTGCCATTCCTAGTTAAGGCCTAACCAATGACTATGGACCATGCCCATTGACAAAGAATAATGTGAAGCAGTTGAATGAAGGCTTCCTTTCAAGTCAATTTGAAAGAGCAATCCAAAATTTCTGCTTGACTCTTAAGGGTAATCAGCTACTCCCTCTCATGTTGTCCACAGCAAGGTCGGTGGATAGATAGCTGCTGTGGTGAAAAGCATGCAGTTGTGAGGGAGCACAGGCTTGTGCCTCCCACCAGTGGCTGTTCAATCAATCAATCAATCAATCCATAGAGCTTGGGTTGCCATCTCTGACCTCGGAAAATCCTGGAGATTTGTGAGTGGTGCCTGTAGAGAGGAGGATTTGAAAAGGGATTTCACCTAGAATCTATGGTATACCATAGCCATTTTCTCCATGGAAATTGAGCTCTGTTAAGTCCAGAAATCAGTTGGAATTCCCAGACAACTCCAGACCCCTCCTGGATTTTAGGAACCCTAAATACAACCTTGTGACAAAGCCAAACCCCGCTCTAGTCTGGAAGAGGTAACAAACTAGCTATGCTATTTTAAGACCAATATACACTGTTTTGAAAATTGCTCAAAGAACAGGATACCCATCCTATAAATAAATAAATGTTGAAAGCATTTCTGTTTATTAGCATTATAAAAGCATTTATAAGGGGTGATTTCTTTTTAAAAAACAATGTATTACAATTATAAAAATACAAAAAAGAGATACAGAATACACAGAAAATACATTGCCGATACAGAATACACAGAAAATACATTGCCATACAAAATTGCAATCCGCCCTGTCAAGAACATAGAGAATCCTATTCCAGCAGTTGTCAGTGTTTCTATTATTATACAATTAACATACAATTAACATACAGCTCTATTTTTATTCACTGGCATTTAATGTTTGTGGCTTTAGGACAGTTTTACAGATCTTATTCTCTACCTTTTATATTTCATGAGAACTATTGTGAGCTGATATAAGGCAGAAACACAGCACACAAATACATTAAACTAAAATAAGGCCATGAATAATAATTTGCTTTAATATGTTTGTACATAGGGGTTTTACCTATGGCCAAGGATTAACATCAAGACAATGCAAAACACAGGGAAATAAACAATATGCACATTGATGTTGCCATTATCTACAACCCATTTTTCTACTATGTGAGAACAGGACTATTATCTGAAGTATAAAATGAACTCCTGTCCTCTCATCCAGAGTTCTATTGTTCCCATGTGTTGGGTCTGTTTAAGCGCATGACAGATGGATGAGTTGCTGGTAAGGATTTGCTTTCTTCCAAGTTCAAAGGAACAATGAAACTAATACAAAGCAAGTCATTCTAGCAGAGAAGATTACCCTCAACCAACTGACATGATTAATGCACATTACACTCATTGAAAGGCTTCTGCAGTTGCTGTGCACACAGCTCATATAAACATGTACTGTTTTGCCTACGTGGCAAAGTGCTCATCCTTTAAGGGAATGCTTCTTTTAATTTTATTTTTGGGCTTGGTTTTCCATTAAAAGAAGGAAGGTTAAAATCAGCTAGATTAGCACTGAAGTCCAGTAGCACTTTAGAGACCAACGATATCTGACGAAGGGAGTTTTGAAACTCAAGAGCTCATACCCGGGAAATCTTGTTGGTCTCTAAGGTGCTGTTGGACTTGAATTCAGCGGCTCTACTACAGATCACACAGCTGCCTTCTGAAACTATCTTCATGGAAGGTTAAAATCAGTGGCACTACTAAAACTTCTGTTATGTACTAAGATGGCTGCGGTGGCGCTAACCAGGCCACACGGTCAAGCAGACCTTTGGTCCCTAAACAATAGCCACCGTGGATCCTAGTGCGCACCAATAAGGTCACCTGGATCCTGATGTAGACCTACTATAGACTGGGTCTTGTAAATACAGCCTATCACGGGAATTGGGGGGGGGGGTGTTGGGTGGGAGTGTGGACACACAGATAGGCTGGCCTCAGACTGGCTAGTTTATCCTTTCGTTCTGATATAATCCAATAAACTTGAGCTAATTTCACTATGCTACGCCTGGAACTCCACTACATTATAACTTCCAAAGTAACCAAAAGCAGATTAACTTGACAGAAAGGCCCTTGTCCAAGACCAGTCACAATCTTCAAGCCCAACAAGCCTCATTCACTGTCCAGTACACCACATGGGCTCTCAGGTATGGGTATATGGTGGCTGATTCAGTTGGTGCTGCATTAGGAAGTTTTCTGCTGAGAGGTGGATCAAAAGCATACCAAACAAGGGACAAATTGTTCCTTAGGAGAAGATGCCAACAACTACTGACTTAGCTATCATCAATAAGAGATAGTTTTGAGGTTCAGGGCACAGTTTGGGTACAGGGTGAATTGGCACAGAGGGACTACTAGTATAACACTTTGTTTCCATCTTGATTTAGGCAATCCTTTGATTGGTGCCTGATCTGCCTGCTGAGTAGGACCAGTCCTTGTCTCAGCAGCAAACAAAGAAGTGGCACTATGTGATGGGTGGGGCTGGGTGTGATTGTAAACTGAGAGATACAGGGGCACTGCCATACACTATTGACTGAACACTGGAGTGCCAGTTCATGCATTACCAAGCCTACCTGTGCTCCACATAGAGTTTTGACTGACATGTTCTGGAAGTTCCCCAGGGAAAACTTGGCCTGGAACCCTACTACATACCTGGGGATCATCTGATCCAAAAGTCCTCATGGTGGACACAAGGCCTTTGTAATGTGTGGTTCAGCCCCGAGTAAATTAGCTTATTATAGCTACTTCCTTTAGCCTTTCACTTTTCGAATACAATTAATGCGGAACTGACTTGAGTATCATTTGGATACCTCCTATTTAAATTATGAGAATAAAACTCTTAAACATTAAAGTAGCCACAGTATGATGAAAGTAACCACAACTCAGACTTATTTACTATAACAACTGGAAAAAAAGAAGGTACAGAACTGCACTTTGGGCTTTTCACATCGTACTCCTAAACACATTTACTTATCACCATCAACTGCTGAGCTTTCAGTGGAATATATTTCCATAGCTAGTGTGCTTAGTTAGGACTGAAGCCTAAACTGTGGTTGCACTTTCCTATCTGGCTGTTTTCACAGAGCCCCTCTTGTCCTCCAATTTGGGTGTGATTTCTTTTCCCTTAGATAAACTTTTATTCCTCATTTGTTTTATTTTTATTTTAACTACAGTGACTACTTGGGGAGTTACAGGACAGGTACAACTTCCCTTCCTGGGAGCAAAAGGCCACCATGTGTGTTATTTTAACCTACAACAGGAAAGATAACAACACTGGATACTGACTGAGCTATTTGGAGGGAGAGGGAGATGGCAACAAGCATCTGTCAATCAGACCAGATGTTTCTGCTGACCACATCAGTTTATGTCATGGGCCTGCAAATGTTAAACCGATGCAATTTAAAAGCACTAGGAGCAAACACAGTGACAGTATGACAGTAAGATATGGTAGCATCGATCCGACATACCAGTTTAGGCTTGCAGTGATTTCCTAAGCAGAGTTATACCTTATTGTATTCAATGGACTTAGAAGGGTGTTACTCTTCTTAGTATTGCACTGAAACAATGTGCTGCCCATCAATAAGAAAAGATCTGCATTTTATTTATTTATTATTCAGATATTTATACACCATATTCCAAAGGGAACCCCAAACAGCATCATTCTCTCTTCCTCCATATTCCCTCAAAACAAAACTCCCCCTGAGCTAGGTTAGGTTGAGCAAGTTACTGGGCTTCCATGGCAAAGCCGGTCTCCCAGTTCCTAGTCCAACACTTTAACTCTCTGATAGTGGTCAATTGGATGTTTCTGAGTAGATGACAAGGGCTGTGATCAGACGAGCTATTATATCTGATGTCATAAGAGAACACAAGAGAAGCCATCGAGCCAATGGGCCATCCAGTCCAACACGCTGTCACACAGTGACCAAAAATATCAGGTGCCATCAGGAGGTCCAGCAATGGGGCCAGGACACTAGAAGCCCTCCCACTGTTGTCCCCCCCAAGGACCAAGAATACAATGCATCATTTGCCCCAGACTGAGAGTTCCTCTCTACTGGATTTTAGAAGCACATCCAGACAACTGCATGTGTATATCATTCCTCACTCATAGACTACTCGTCTTCACCCCCGACTTTGCCAGCACCAGAGAAAGACCCAAGTAGTCTCACTACACATTTCTGGAGTCTGATCACTGTGCTGTTTTTAAACATCAATGTGCATGCGCGTTCAGGGAAAAGAGCTGTGATCAACTGCTTATGTGCATGCTCAAACAGAGAACACTTTTTTAAAAAAGCGTGCCCGCACACACACTCTGTAATTGCAGCACGGGAAGTGTGAACACTCAACCACAGAGTGACTGAGCACTGAGGCAGGCGACAGGTGCAATGTCTGGTTGACATTCTCTGTATAAATACATTTGGTTTAAATATAAGCATGCTCAATGCTCATAAAACATGACATCTGATTAGGGTCCAAGATCATAAATACCTAAAGGTTATTATTCTCCACCACCATAATTGGCAACATGAAGGATCCATTTAGCTATCAAAACTAAGCACTATTGCTGGACCAGTCATCTATGACTTTGTCTAATGTTCTTTCAAAGCCTGTGGCCACTGCTGCTTCTTATGGAAGTACCTTCTGGTCTGTATGATTCTCATTATTAAATTTCTTCCTACCAGGATCGCCTAACTCCCATTTAAATACTAGCCAGGGCCAACCCTGGTTAGCTAATGAGATCTGATGAGATCAGGCTAGCCTGGACTATCCAAGTCAGGGCAAGCACTAGTTAATACTATTAAAGCAAGTGTGCAGAAAACAAGTGATCTGTGTGAATGCATTATCCAGTTCTGAGGCTGGAGCCTAAAGACACTTTCCTGGAGTAAGACCCACTGTGGGGAAAACTAGATTTTACAGTGCCCATGGGTTTGACTGCTATGGATGCTGTGAGGAGTGCAGCAAGACCAGACACTCGTGTCCCCTCCTATGTGCCTTTTCAAGCATGGAAACAGCTACACTTGAAAAAGCCTGGAGGGAGGGGGGACGGAAGTGCCTGGTCCTGCTGTGCTGTATGCCTGATCCCTCACAGCATTGTAAAATGGAAAGAATCCAGCTCTAAAATGGTGGCAGCCACAGGTCAGATCCATGGATGCCATAAGTAGACTTCAATAAGATTCTGAGGTCCCTGCCACACGGCAGGGAAAAGGATGCTCGAACTGCGGCTAATGTGAGCCGCAGCAAAGTTGAGACGGCGCGGCGGGATCTCACGGATCCCCCGAGCCGTGGTGCTGTCGCTCCCCAGCACGATCAGATGCCAGGGAGAAAGCGACGGTGGGGAGGGGAGCATTGAAGCATGCTGAAAGGGGTGAGTCTGGTCAGGATTCTCTGCCACAAAATAACCTGGCTTAATTTGAGGCAGGGCAACAGCGGATTGAACTGCCCATCTGATTGCAACCTTAGACTACTCAGATTTCACCATTTATAATGATCTGATACCTTCTGCAACCTGGCTTCTTCACTATTCAGATTCTAGATTGTTTATAAATGTTAAATTTTACCTCTCCCACTACAGCTCTCTTGGAGATTCCACAGTTATCTTCTTTCCTTGTGGAAATTGGCCATTTGTTAATTTGTCTTTTGTGCAGTCTTTTCTTCTATAAACTTATCAACTTTAGTTTGATTAGTGTTTTATACTAATTGACCAGGAACAAAAGGTAGGCTGATAGCTTGTCATTTGATGATCTATAAAAATCACTGTTACATTGGCCAGTGGCCACCTTCTTGTCTTCTGGTTTAAGGGCTGACAACTGCACACTGAAGTTCTTTAAGACTTCTTTGATGAGTAGCATTGAGCCTCTATTGCTTGTTAGTTTGGGTCAGTTTGTTCTAAAATGCATTAATTTTTTGCATCTCTGTCATGGTTTTTCTACTTTGCTTTCATATGCAGGGCTGTCAAGAGCCACCATGGCCCCCCAGACAAAAATTCCATCTGCTCCCCCATATGACCCTGATCCAAACCAAATATCATAACAAAACAAACAAATCACTTGGTTTGCTGTTACCATGAATCTATAGTAATAAAAGAATTGGCCCATCTGTCCATTGTTTGTTTATTTATTTACCCTATTTATATCCCACCTTTCACCCCAATACGGACCCAAAGCAGCTTACATCACTCTCTTCTCCTTCATTTTATCCTCACAACAACCCTGTGAGGTAGGTTAGACTGAGAGTGTGTGACTGGCCCAAGGTTACCCAGCAAACTTCCAGTACAGAGTGGGGCTTTGAACTGGGGTTTCCCAGATCCTAGTGAGACACTTCTTCTTTTTTTGAACCCCCAAAGGGGATAGTGAGACACTTCAACCACTACACCACACTGGCAGGCATAACTCATCAGAGAATAAAGCTGAGACCCGCCTGATGCATGTTTGAATACTGGCCACCAACCTGAATTATAGTACCAAAAATGAAGGGAACTGGAACACCCTGAACCAGGTTATCTTCACAACAGACAACTTGTAATAAGAGCTTTTAAGCAACCTGTCATGTTTCTCTAATACTCAGATCCCCATTCCGTGATGGAATCTTGCTGGGTAACACACTCTCAGCCAGACCTACCTCACAAGGCTGTTGTGAGGATCAAATGGAGGACAGGAGAGCAATGCTGCTTTGGGTCCCCACTGGGGAGAAAGACTGGGTGTGGTATTTGTTATAAATCTAATTTTAATTATATTTTTAAAATTACATTATTTGTCATATAGCAAAGTAGCCTTTACAAAGAACTATTAATAAGATCTTCCACCAGTACAATAATGATTAACAATCCAGTGCCTGAACTGGGAGTTGTAACTTCTGTTCTGCATATATAACCACTAAAACAGATTAATTTTCCATTACCATGCATGTAAAGGGTGGAGGAGGGGGGAAGCATCCTTTTATTATGTTGGTAGATCATGGGGTACAGTGGCTCAGAGGTTAAGATGCTGAGCTACAGATCGGGAGGTCTGTAGTTCAGCAATTAGAGACCCTAGTGCTGTGTGATGGAGTGAGCTCCTGTCTCTGGCCCCAGCTCCTGCCAACCTAACAGCTTGAAAGCAAGAAATTGCAAGTAGATAAATAGGTACCACTCCAGTGGGAAGGTAACAGCATTCCGTGCACCTTGGTGTTCAGTCAGGCCGGTCACATGGCCATGGAGAAGTCTTCAGACAGTGCTGGCTCTTCAGTTTGGAAACAGAGATAATCACTGCCACCTAGAGTCAGATTTGACTGGCTTTTGAGCAAGGGAAATCTTTACCTTTTACCTTTAGATCATGGGAAAATATTAACTCTCCCCCCACCACCCTTCAGTTCATAATATTAACAAAGGTTTGGTACTATGCTACTCTCAAGTACATTCTGTCGCCAAGCAGACCAAGAAGTGAAAACAGGGGAGGGGCACAGAGAATTAGATGTAGGAAGATAGAAATGAATGGGAAAAGCATGGAGAAGAGGGAGAGAAATTAAGAAAAAGAGGGGGGATTATTATCAAAAATGACCTTGGTTAGCAGGCTGCAACCCAACAGTAAGTGTAGCAGCCATCAGCAGGAGTTGTTTATCTTGCTCCATTGCTGGATCAATTGATGAGTTTAGTATGATCTGTTAGGCAAGTTTTCTTCAGTCTTGGAGAAAAAGAAGTCTAGCCAATACTAGAGTGCCTTCTACTGTGCTCAGACTTCCCTGCACCCTTAGTAGCTGCAGCCAGAACTGCATTAAACATAAATGGAAAAATGTTCAACTGGATGCAGCATGACGCTGGCTTTATGGACCTTCCAGCTGGCTTGGGCCCCCAAAATCCCCCCCCCAGTCCACCTCTGCTGGCAACCCTGTTCATATGCAGTGAGTGTCTTTGTCTTGTGCAGTGAAGACTGATGCAAATAATTAATTTAGCTTCTTAGCAGTCCCAGTCTTATTTTGGTGCCTCTTTTACACATCTGTCTTCCCACTGTCTTACTGCCTTTTTGGATAGTTTCCTGCTTTCAGTGGTGTGATGTACTTAAATGCACTTTTACTAAGTATTTGTATGTCTTTACATTTCCTCATGCTCCTGAAATTTTGTCATGGATTTCCTTACTGTAAATTTTCCTCTGTTTTGTCAGACTGTGTGCTCTCTCCCCTCTGGGGCCTCAAAAGGCATCTGGCAGAACAACTTGTGGCCTTCTTCCCTGTCTCCTGACCAACTCTATCACTGCCATTTCAACAGCTTTACAAGGGAATTGATCCTGAAACCTCATCCATAGTTCCAACTTTTGATTTCAGATCTATTGGTCCCCATGTGGAACATGGGACTGGTGGCAGTGTGGTCCTAGGCAACTCAGTGGGTGAAATGGTGGATCCTGCTGGGTCACCAACAGAGCCTAAAGGGATTTGGCATAAGAAATCTGGCAAACCATTTGGGTTGTTTTCAGAGCCTGGTAGGATCCATCAGGTCTAGGGTGAGCATGGTAGCAGAATACAGAGTTTCCTGGCTTTTTAGACCTCTGACTGGTTGTGCTGATCAAACAAATTTAAAAAGACACCAGTTGTCAGCACCAATGTCATCTTGAATTACTATTTTCATAAAGAGACTGTACAGTAGAGAGTCACTAACATGGACTTGTTAAAGCTTCCCAGCCTCATATATGGACGCTTCCTGGCACTGCTTTGAAGAATCAGAATGTCTTTAGTGTTGTGCACAGACTGACCTCCATCAGGTTTTAAGGGGAGTTAATAAATCAACGGAATCCACTTAACTACAGCATTTTCATGAGTCCTGTGGAATTCTAAGTCAATAACTGGATTGGAAGAATGAAAAAGCTGTTTATATTGAAACATAGCCTACCGTTCAAAGGAGCACAGAAGATGCTTAAGTGTAAAGATTTTATGTTGCTACCTTAGTTCTCCTTAGTAATGGTATGCCCATTAAACAGAATGTTAAGCCTAAGATGTTAGTATTGGCATGGGGCCAAGTAGACACCAAATCTTCATAGATTGGACTTAATTGGTACAAGAAGAGGTAATTGATTAAGAAACACTGGAACCTTGTATATACCAAAACATCAGACCAAAGGGCATAAAGTCTTGTGTGAATATTACATTTGATTATCAGGGCTTTTCCATTTAGAAGGCCTAACACAGTCAAGTACTTAGAAACCAGTACAGTTTCTCTATGGAGCTCCTTTTCCTGGTGCCCTTCAGTCTGTCTCTCCCCCCCTCCCCCCGGGCAACTTTTAAAATCATTAAAATGTATAGACACCCCTTATAGTAATGTTTGGTTGCACTGCCAACCAAAATGCAGTCCATTTTTTTCTCTCCTGTGTCATATCACCGTTAATCAACAAGCCAAGAGCCCAGATTTTTTTTTAGAAAAACAAAAACCTGAACTGTAATGATGTGATTCAAGCTTCATAGAGGGAAATAATGTTATTATATTTTTTTTCATTAGTAAACTGGATTCTTCGCCTCTGGATGATGGCGCTATGTTAACACAGAACAATGGACTTTAAAACTGGCTGAAGTTAATGCAATGTTTGTAAAAATGTCCAAATCCTAGCAAGATTAACCTTTTCAACATTAAAATACTGGATTAGTAACATAGCCTGGGGGGAAATGAACACATATGGTAAATGATTTAAGACATCACCTATATAACACCTAGAAATCCCTTAGTGGCCTTGGCCTCATGAGCCTTCAGGACTACCTCTCCTACTATGCTCTGCTGAATTAGTTTCACTTACCTGAGCAAAACCTTCTATGGGTACCTGTGGCTATCACCACCCAAAAGTCCTGCATCTCCTCCAGGGCTCTGAACCAATCCTTGTAATTTTGGTTTCATGTAAATCCAAGTGATTGTCACCCAGTCAGAGCCCATGGAACACCACTGGATGGGAGGGAATGAGCCAGCCTCAGCTTAAGAAGGCGGATGATTTTTTTCCCCCTCAGACAGGAGAATTTGTGGCTCTGGATAAGAATATCTGCTTAAACAGGTTTTTATTTGGCTTTTAGTTAGGTTTTGGGGTCAGCTTAGGAAAGGGAACTTGTTTTAGTAAGATAAGCAAGCATCCTGTTAAAGGCCCAACATACCTAACTTGCATGTAGAGGTATGTGGACAGGAACCCTGTGTGTTAAAATAGTAACCCTGAACCTGGGAAGAATACTATCAGTTGTGGAATTAGGTTCTAGTGAAACCTAGTCAGCTGAGGTAACCTATCTGGAGAAAGGGGAATCAAATTTCCCCTCGCAGTTTAAAGTGGTTACTTTCATTTGGGAAAGCTAGTAACCTAGGGGGTTAAAGTTGAGAAGCAGCTCTCTTTATATACTGAAGCATTTCCACACAAGATTTTTACCCTGTTACATACTTTATTTTCTATTAAACATTTATAGTTCATCTCCATCTGTGTCTTGTCTGTCTAGTCAAATATCTATGAAAAAGCAACTTCTGCTTACCTTATAAATAATTACAGCCTTGTCTAGCAGGTTTCCAAATAAGACACCTTTAGGGAGCTCATAGCTTACAATCTACCAGTCCTTCCATCAAAGTTTGTGTCCACCTTTTTAATTCATTGTGGGCAGATGGGGTTTAAAGAATCCATGACAGAGGCCAGTAGGGATGCCAGCCTCCAGGTGAGACCTGGGGATTCCCCAGAATTACAGCTCATCTCCAGGCTAAAGAGAACAGTTCCCTTGGAGAAAATGGATGCTTTGGAGGGTGGACTCTATAGTGTTGTACCCCACTGAGGTTCCTCACCTTCCCAGGCTCAATCTCCAAAGTTCCAGGAGTTTTCCAACCTGGATCTGGCTACCCTACCTCCCCATCCCCCGCCAATGGTCAGGGGGGACCCGGCAACTCAAGAGGCCAGAGTGGGGGATTGGACATTCTTCAGTCCAGTGGGTAGCTACCTCAGAGTCCTCCCCCCCCATAGCCACCATAGTGCCAACCTGAAAATGAGTAAGATCCACAATCACTTGTACACAGGCATTCTCTGTTGTAGTTCTCACCTTGTGGCACAGCCTACCTGAGAAGATCAGGAAAGATCCCATACTTCTATTTGCAGAAAGTGCAAAACAGAAATAATAGAATCACAGAGTTGAAAGGGGCCATACAGGCCATCTAGTCCAACCCCCTGCTCAGTGCAGGATCAGCGTGGAGCATCCCTGACAAGTGTTTGTCCAGCCACTGCTTAGAGACTGCCAGTGGGGGGAGCTCACCACCCTAGGCAGCTGATTCCATGGTTGAACAACTCTTACTGTAAAACGTTTCTCCTAATATCCAGCTGGTACCTTCCCACCCATAATTTAAACCCATTATTGTGAGTCCTATTCTCTGCTGCCAACAGGAACAGCTCCCTGCCCTCCTCTAACTGATAGCCCATCAAATTCTTAAAGAGAACAATCAGGTCCCCCCTCAACCTCCTCTTCTCCAGAGTAAACATCCCCAAGTCCCTCAGCCTTTCCTCATAGGGCTTGGTCTCCAGGCCCCCAATCATCCTCGTTGCTCTCCTCTGCACCCACACCATTTTGTCCACATCCTTTATGAAATGAGGCCTCCAGAACTGCACATAATACTCCAGGTGTGGCCTGACCAATGCAGTGTACAGCGGGACTATCACATCTTGCGATTTGGATGTTATGCCTCTGTTGATACACCCCAACATCACATTAGACTTTTTTTGTCACCGCATCACACTGGCTGCTCATATTTAACTTACGGTCCACCCGTACCCCAAGATCTCGTTCACACACAATGCTACCCAGAAGTGTATCCCCCATCCAGTATATGTGTTCCTCATTTTTGTTACCCAGATGTAGAACTCGGCACATCCTTGTTAAATTGCGTCTTGTTCACATCTGCCCACTTTTCCATAACCTGAAATGAAAGAATAGTGAGCAATGGGATGGAATATAACTCTAACCAAGAGAGCTAAAATCAGACTTCCGGTTTGTGGATCAGCGATGGTGGTCGTTCTCCCCGGACTTCGGGGGAATGACTCACACACCAGTGGTATGGAGGGGGGCTACCTCAAGTAGCACTCACACGGAGCCTTAGTGATAGGCTCCAGGCCATAGGGCTTTTGAGGGGCAGCCGACAGCTAAATGCTGGAGAACTGAGGCTTCCCTCCACCCTGACGGTCCTGCCGCTGTGTGGCCCTCGGGCACAAGCTGATTCGACTGGGACAAGCGCTGGAGATTGAGTGGCATATCGATTACTGTGAGCGAGGTCAGAGAAATGACCAACAATGAACGTGAGTTCAAAATAAATGGAATATTTTAAAAGCGAAATAACCCCCCCCCAAAGAGGGACACCTCCTATACAAATGGACAGATAAGCGTAACAAAGGGGGCAGGGGGGAAACAAGCAGTGATTTTGTTTCAAGAGACTTACTTGAGCGCTGACATCGAGGTGACGATTTTTTGAGTCCGCAAGAAGCTGTTTGGAATTGTAAACAATCGTATAAAATGGCGGCCTCGCAAAGAAAGTTTAAAGCAAAACCGGCGGGTAGTCAAAGCCCAAAACCGGAGGAGAGAGCAGACGTCATGAAAATGTTAGCGGATATGCTCAAGCCGGTGATGGAGCAACTCGATGGTATTAACCAGCAACTGACTTCGCTGAATCAAAACTTCGCATCCCAGCAACTCCAACTAACAGAAACGGCGAAGAAGGTGGAGCATACGACTGAGAGAATTAAAGAGATAGACACCACAAACAAGAAAATGAAGAAAAGAATGGGGGAAGTTGAAGCAAAAAATGGGAAAAGGGGGGGGGAACTCAACCCAGGATATTACTATGAACCAAAAAGGGCTAAGCTAAACCATATATTTATTAAGGTGTACACATGTTAAAACTTTCCTGATTAAAAATTACTTTGTCTAAGAACAGACTATAAAAGCTTATCCACTATACATACATATGATGGGTAAATACTTTACAACTGAAGACCAAACGCGTTTCAGCCCCTAAGGGCCTTCCTCAGTGGTCACTATTATCTATATATTCTAGACACACATTCAAAGACCTGTTACAGAGTTTTAGTACACATATAATTAAACCGGATGTTGTTTCCTGAAATTGTTCAAAGAAAAATAGAGGAGGGGGGGGAGAGAAAGGAGAAGAAACTTCATTATTCTGTCCAAATGTATAAAAGAAATTATTATTGAATAAAAAATGATTCTATCAAAGATAAAGTTACCTTGTATACTTATAACTGGACTCCTGGTATTAGTGATGGGCCATAGGTATAGCCATATCACCTCCACAACTTATTCTGAATTAAAAAGTGAAATGAAATTGTAAAAATTTGTCAGTCAAATTGTATAATTAATTGAAATGAAAATTATAATTAATTGAAATGAAAATTATTACATTGGCTAACAAACCTGGTAACAGCGATTTTGTAGGTCTGAATGTGTTCCTCCATCAAGGTGAAAATTCTATTATTAGCTGCTGC
>NW_015165841.1:152099-152257 GCF_001447785.1 Gekko japonicus | reverse complement strand
AGTTGGAAAATCCAAACCAGCTCTCTTCTCAGGAGCACTCTGCTCATGTTCGGGTTGGTAGTCTGTACAGTCTCGATGATCCAAAATTTTATCTGTTTATCCGTATGTCCCAAGTCCAGAAAATGGTTTACTAATGGTGCAGAATGTTTATGCAATCT
>NW_015165841.1:136486-150522 GCF_001447785.1 Gekko japonicus | reverse complement strand
GGGCCAAGGCAGCAGGAGGCAAGAAGCCTGGGCGAGCTGGGCTCCTCCATGCCTGGCAGAAGATGAATTGCAAAGGTGAGAGGTGGGCAGGCAGAAGAGGCACTCAGCCAGCTGTACAAGCTGCGTGCAAAGAAACTCCCGCCGCCCCAAGCTTCAGGGCTGCCTCGTTAAAGGAGTGCAGAGGCCAGACTCGCAAATGAGAAAAAGCAAGCTCAGGGTTCGTGGGTCGCATTTTGGGCTGTGGAAGAGGAACCGGCTCCATTCCTGGAGTTCTCTCGAGTTCCTGCGCTTTTGGTTTTGCTTTTTGCCAATCCGCCTCCCAAGACTGCTCCAGGTGCTCCGGCCTGAGGGCTGCTGGGGCTTCCTGCAGTTCGGACCCATTATATCCTATGGGCCATTGAAGTCAATGGCGAAAACATAGGCCCCCAAACAGGTTGCCCCATCCCCTCCATTGTTCTCTATGGCGGGGGGAAAAGTTACTTTTTTCCCACCATAGAGAACAATGGAGGGAATAGGCTGTCAGCGCTTACAGCGGAAGAGCCACACTCAAGGGGCCAAAGAGCCGCATGTGGCTCTAGAGCTGCAGTTTGCCTACCACCGCTCTAGTACTTCCCATAAAACTTCTAAGGCCTCATCTTGTGGAATGTTAGTATAGAGAGAAACCACATCAAGAGTTGCAAAAATAACTTCCTCTGTCTGCAACTGTAAATCAATAATGTGGTAAATGAAATCCATAGTATCTCTTAGATATGAGTGTGTAGTTTGTACAAATGGCTTGAGAAAAAGGTCTAAATATTGGGTCAGAGGTTCTAAGATGGACCCACATCCTTAAACAATGGGCCTACCTGGGACAGGGATGGTGCCTTTGTGAATCTTTGGTAAAAGGTAAAATTGTGGCACCCTTTCTTCCGAATTTGGGAGGTAATCATATCTAGTTTTATCTATGTAGCCTTCTGTTAAACCTTCCTCCAACATGTCCTGTATCTCTTTCTTAATGATCTTAGATGGATTTTCTTTACTCTTTAGGTAATGAGCTGTATTGTTCAGTTGTCTATATACTTCAGTAATGTACTCTTCTCTGCCCCAGACTACTACTGCCCCAATCAGCTGGTTTGAGAATAATGTCTCTTCTTTGTTCTAACTGTTTTAAAGCTTGATGTTCCATCTTATTCAGATTGTGCCAGACTGGTAGGGTCACATTACTGCAGTGCAGATAGGCTCGATTCTCTCCCCCCCTCCCCGCGTGTTTTTCAGCACGTGTGACCGGGACCATACATACTTTTCCGCCTTTTTATTTAGTTGCTGGATTTTGAGTTTTTTCCTTTCCTGTACTGTTTTTATTTTTATTTTTTTGAATCCGTTGAAGTCAATGGATTTCAAAGGGTGTAATTATGTTTAGGATAGCACTGTTAACTCTCAAATTCCATACCAACTTAGTTGAAAACATCCTGCCATTCAAGCCACCATCTAGCAAAGAAGAACCATGCATAGAACCTTGGAGTGGGAGATCAAATTCAAATATGCGTATGAATTCAAATCTGCATAATAATTCAACTGTGTGTATCAGGCCATTGATGTAATTCCAGTTCATGCTGCTGGATTTAAATTTTGATGCACATTTAGTCTTCCACCACATGGATAAGAATGAGTATCTTCATCCATGTTCTTATGCAACTAGGTGTGTGCAACAACCTCTTGGTGTGTTACTACAGGGCCTCCATTTATAAAATATCAAGGCAGTGATTATTTTCCCTTATTTGTTTGCATGCATTTATGACATGTTGATAACAGGAATGTATTATGCATTTCCAAAGATGTGGCACCACAGAGCACTAGTAAGAGCAACACATCTGCAAGATTAAGGCAACTCTTATTTGTGGAAACCAATGTGTATTTAAAAAAAATGAAATCCATAAATCAATAATCCCGTTAAGTGGAAAATGAAAATGTACCACATTGATTCTTTGAGTATGACTTGTCCAGGGGGAATTCCTGGTGGGGAAATGGTGTGGTTGTAAAGACTTTCTTGCCACTTATTTGGAACAACCTACAAACTGTCTCATGGCTTCACCACTAGTGAGTAATTCAGTTATCTTAAAGGAAAGCCAACAAAACCCTTATTTCTGACCACATTATTCTATGTATGCCACATACAGGAAAAGCTACAGAATAAAACTGTTTTCCAAGTGGTTTTAAAATACTGAAAATCATTTTATGGGGTCTATTTTTATGAGTCTGTTTGTTTAAAAGGGGGAGAGGCACTCCTCTTATACACCATGTATTGGGTTCAAAAAGTAAATGTCTCAAAGCTAGCTACAAACATTTCCTTTGGTTAAAAAATGTCATGGGCATGAAATTCCATTTAACTTGACTTTACATGACCACTTCCTTCAAGGCTTGCAGCAGCGGAAACTTTGAAGAGCTGTCTTTTCTGACTCAGTCTTCCATTTTCTAGTACCACCAGGTACAAAAGTCAATTCTTAGACCTATCAATAGTACAATATGGAAAATAAAGTAATTCTGATTCTCAAGGCCACACAAATTTATTTCAGCTTGTTCTACGAAGAAAAGTAATACTTCTAATGAAACAAAGAAATGGAGTGAAATGTACTCCGTTTCATTTCAGAAGAGTAGCAATATTCACACTGTCACCCAAACAGCAAGTCTTGTTGTGACTTTCTTCCCTATGCTTCTTAATATTTATGTCAAGCTGCTGAGTGAGATGACCCATAGCTTTGGAGCTAGTTGTCATACTGTTGACAGCCAACTCTGTAGCTGTCTGTTGACTTCTTCACACATACCAAACAAAGGGAGAATCCAGAAGCTGCTGTGGTTGTCCTGAACCAGTGTCTTAAGGCTGTGGTCCACTGGCTGAGGGTACATGCTGAAGGTTACTCCAGACAAAACAGAGGAGAGGCTTGCAGGGAAGGCTGATGACATGGCAGGGAACTGATCAGCCTGTGGAGTAATCTTGGCAGACCAACTAAAAAGCTTGAGATACTGTTGGTAAAACACATTGCTAATGAAGAAACAGGTTGGTATTAGTGCTCAAGAGCAACTTTATTTATTTAAATATTTATATCCCATTTTCCTCTTTAAAAAAGACCCAAAGCAGCTTACAACAACAAAAATACAATAAAAATAAACCTATTAAAAAGAATATAACAAACTACATTCCAGCCTTGGGCTAGTCCAGGAAACAGGTCTGGCTTATTTTTGAAGGCATAAGTTGTAAGCCATGAGCTAAAAGCCAAAGCACAAAGAGTCCTTTGGCTCTTGTTCTTGGGTTCACACCCAAAGGCTCATGGCCTCTGGCTATGCCAGCTTTTATACCTTCAGACAGGAAGAAGACAAAAAAATGGTTGAGATTATATGCAATCGGCAAGATGTTCCTAAACAACACTTCTCCAGTCTGCCCCCTTATTTACCTAAACAGGTTCAGAGGGCACATTCACTTCCCATTTTTTAGGAAGGTTCGTACATTGGTTTTATTTTGGAGGTCCTTTACTTGAGTCTTTAATAAACTCTGTCTCGAGTTAGCCCTAAAGGAGGAGATTTTTTAGGCTGTCTTATCTTTGTTTTTATTATCTTACTAGTTTTATAGCAGTTTTCACCTGTTGGCACCTTGTTCGCTGCTTAGAGTCCCCAAAGGAAGATAGGATATATAAAAATAAATATAAACAAAATCCTGCAAGTAAATTCCTCCCAACTATGTGTGAAAGGCAGATCTGACTCTTCCCCTCCTTTCTTTTCTCACAACACCCCTCTGTGACCAAAGCAAAAAACTTGTGCTGGGGGTTGTGGAGGGGGAATCAGGTGAAATCCCCACTCTTTTTTGCACAAACCAGAATGCTTGTTTGTCTGAGTTTAAGCTGCCATGATAAGTTGTGCCATAAATTTACTGTGAGTGGGAGAAGACATTACAAACTAAGAAAAGGACAGAAGGTCAAGCAATTAAGATGTAGGTATGTACAGAGCACACATGAAAACAAAATGCTCTGAAAAAAGTAAACAATCTCTTCAGAGTGGCTGCGGACCACATTGTGCCTCCTATTAAACTGTCTCAGAGGATTCTATGGTCAACACATGAGAACAGCTTTGTTAGCCGCCTTGAGCCAGCATGTCCGGCAAGGCGGGATACAAATAGATATAAATACAAATAATTGTATGAACACTGCAGAATAATCACTCCATGATGTTTAATCTTATTCTTTTTCCAATCTAGACATCATGAGAAGAACATACAAGACGTCATGCAGATCAGCCCGATTTGATACATAGGCTATGTGCCGGTTATAAGCTATTCCAAAGTTGCTGGGAATTAGAGATATCCTTTTGGAAGGTGAATGAATAAGTGGAAGCAGAACTGATATTTGTATGAAAGAGAAATATCGAAACGAAACGGTTACTCCGGGGAAGTTCGTCCTCATCTGCATGATGTCTTGTATGTTCTTCTCATGACATCTAGATTGGAAAAAGAATAAGATTAAACATCATGGAGTGATTATTCTGCAGTGTTCATACTATTATTTGTATTTATATTGGTTGCACTGTTGCAGTATTTCTGTATGTAATACGATTGCCATACTGCTACCCCTCTGTGTTTGCTAACTGGGATACAAATAGAAGCAATAAAATAAATAAATAAAAATAAATAAACAAACATGACAGGTTCTCTGCTGCATCAGACCAGAAGCCCATCCAGTTCAGAATTCTGTTTCACACACCGGCCAAACAGATGCTGTGGCAGAATGTGCCTGCTCTGGCCTGCAGGCCCCATTCTGCCCTGCCCTCATAGAGAAGAAGAAGAGATTGGATTTATACCCTGCCCTTCACTCGGAGTCTCAGAGTGGCTTACAAGCAGCCTTTCCCTTCCCCTCCCCACAACAGACACCCTGTGAGGTAGGTGGGTCTGAGAGAGCTCTGAGAGATCTGCTCTTTCAAGAACAGCTCTGACAGAACTATGGCTTGCCCGAGGTCATCCAGCAGATGCAAGTGGAGGAGTGAGGAATCAAACCTGGTTCTCACAGATTAGAGTCCGCACACTTAACTAACTCCCGGGGGGGGGGCTTTTCTTTTACTCTTGAGTAGCCGCTACCACCACCTGATCAATATAGGAATTTCCCACTGAGAGGATCAAGACCATCAGCTTTCCTTTCCAGTTCTGAGGCCCTGCCTCTGTGTCGCCCACTGCCTGGCTGCCACAGGGATAATTTTATGCACCCCTGGTTGAATAGCCAGTTGCCAACTGCTTCCCTTCCCCCCCACCCCGGGGCTCCCATTTAAAATAGCGTGGTTCAAAATGCTGGAGGTCTATGTGGTATAGAGAACTGCTCCTCACATCAACAGTTTAAAATATTTATTTAAAAGAAAATGTTTACAATCATAGTTTTAGCACAACACCAGATTTGAGCAAAAGAAATTAGTAAAAATGCAAATCCTCTATCCCTCTCACTGTACATGCCCTAACTGATGTTAAAATGGGACAGGCTTTTCTAGCATAGGTAGTTATAAATCTTTACCCAGTTCCCATTACCTCAATGCATCCTTCAGCCCTTCAGGCCGGCCACATGATGGCTGCCTGCTCAGAGAAGAGTCTGTGTTTCCTCTTGGGAAAGCAGCATCAAAAGAAAAGAGACCAACTTCCTCTTGCAAGGAAGTGTTATTAACTCTGTGTCTCCACCCACGTGACCCGGTCACACCAAGTCAAAGAAGCATTTCCTCCAGCTCCTTCCTGGAGATTGTCTCCAGGGTTGTTCTAGCCAAAAGCCCTCCAAACTCTGTTTTCTGCCGGGGAAAGGGGGGAGAAGGGGGAAAGCTTTGGCCATCCCTTTGTCTTTCCTGCTAGATCCATTAGCATTTGTAAGAAGGTGAGGAGAGGTGCCAGCAAATGGACTTCCTCCTATGATTAGGGGGGGGGGACTGGTAGAATGCATATTGAAGGCTTTTGCTGCTTCCCAACCTTCCAAGAGACAATGCATTTCTCCACAGATGCCCTAGAGCACCAACAAACAAGGCAAAGAGGCCAAGGTTTCCCTTAATGTGAACTCCTAGCTCTGGGTTACTGTCATTGTCATCATGGCTAGTCGCCATTGATGGACGTATTCTCCATACATCTGTCTAATCCCCTTTTAAAGCCATCATGCTAGTGGCCATTACTATGAAGATTACTCTCAGACATGCTCATGGCTCCCTCTTCAGATAAGCTTTATTAGTGCTACAAACTCTGGCTGGCAGCAGTCCTTGTTTGAGAACCATGGTGCTTTATAATTTCTAATAGTGTTGATTTGAGGCTTGCAAGACATACAACTGCCCTTGGACACCTTAATCACAGAATATTTAATATAAACCTTGTTCTAGTAGCCACTAAGTTTTTTATACACCATCTGCTGATGTGTCTTAATGTATATTAATGGAAATTGACCCTGATTATCTGGACAACTGATTTGCAGACTTTGTTCCTTCAGGGTATTTTTTATATAGGTGCCAAGACACCTTTGCCCATCTGCCAATCCCATGGAACCTCAGTGTGATGCAAAGGATTCTGGGATGTGTTAATGCCCATTCAATAGATTCTGGGATAAGTTCTGTGCTCAGTTCATGTGGAGTACTGTGATCTAGCTTATTGGACTTCACTGTTGCCCCACTTGAGCGAAGACTACAGTTGTCATTTGCCCAGGGCAGTAGGCAAACTCCCATCCATGGGAGAAAAAAAAATGTTGGCAGGGAGTGAGGCTCGACAGTGTCATGATATCACTTCCGTTTGTACCCAAGTTACACCATGATGCTCTAGGAACCTCCCAGATCTCTAGTTTATACAATAAAGATCAGAGGTTCTCTAGAGTGCTCTAGGTACAACTGGTAGTGACATCATTATGTCACACACCATCACTCCCAGACCCCCATTTTTGCCCCCACTGGAGCAAAAACAGTACCTGACAAGCCTAACTAAGACTGAATCCTAAAAAGCAACCAACGTTCCCCTGTGGCTATGTATAACAGGGAGTAATTGTTAGTGGTAGACCAAACTACCTTTCAGTGAGGCTTGTCTACTATCACTTTTATTTATTTATTTATAAGCAACTTGTAGAAATCTTCCAAAAATGTCAGGATGCCCTGACAAATTTAAAAATCACCAAAGTAAAACATGAGAATTGCCTTGTCTTGGATAGCTAACTGCTCTTGTGTCCATGTATATCTCATAATCCACCTTGCTACAGTATACAAGATAAGTAAAATGCAAGTGAAACTACTTTTACATATGACTTGCTGAAGATTCCATAGCAGCAGTCTAGCAGTCAGTACCTGAATATGCATGATACCCTTTAAATCATTCACCCAGTGTCCAAATAGTTCAGCTGAGCTCTTGCAACACTTGACTAGCTCATATAATTTAAAAGAGGTCTTTAGAATGAATAGCAAAAAAACAACAACTCCCTCTTAGCCATCCCTTGTGAACATTTTTATTGGAATGGCTCTGAAAAAAAGTTTTTTATTTATCCTTTTCCTTTCCTTTTATGATACGGCTGTTTTTTATTTATTTTCTTATTTATTATGCAGAGGGATCTTTGGAAGAAGAAACAGTTAAAAGGATTAATGGGTACAATCTAACCTGAATTTCTAGGGCAATGGAACACTGCTGTGTTTAAAAGGCAAATAGCCCCCCAATTAAAAACTACAAAATGCAAAGGCTAAAAATAAATGTCAAAAAAAATAAAACTTTGTGTAATTTTAGGTTTAAAATATGAGCCTGAATAATCAAGGAAAGTATTTTTACTGCCCAGTCAATATTTTTCCTGGAAGCTATGATAAATAGACTTCTCTGGTGTGTGTGCCTAATGGTCTTAGGTGTCTTCTACCACAGAAAACTTTATCCTCAAGAAATACAGTAAACAGGAACTCTGTGGTTACGTATTTCCTGGGGGGGGGGAGGCAACAGAAAGCACATGGGCCTTCATGACATACAGACAATTTATTCTGATCTAAGAAGAAAAAGAAAAGAAAAACCTTTCTCTGAGCAAAATGTGTCATGCCATCCTTTGTTTTCATTTCTTTTGCTCTCTAAAAGAAATGTTTTTTTTTTCTGTCAACTCCTAGGACCATATTTTCCATAACATTTAAATTAATTTGTCTTTCACCTAACCCAGGGTTCTTTATGGAACTGCTGGAAAGACAAGGAGAGCTTATCCTGTCACACTAAAGCTCCATGTATTTACGTTCTTTTCTGAATTAGCTACTTGTAGAGGTCATGAGCCATCCAAAACTGAAGCCAGCATAAATGCTCTTGTATGCACTCAGACACACATTATTCTTACTGTTCTAGTGTCATTGACAGACAGATTTTTAAGTTTAAGCTTGATGCTTCAAAAGCCAGAAACTATTACCAGCCAAGCAAAATTTGACCATTTTTAAAAACCTGTGTATTATTCTTTTTCTATTTCTCTAACCAACTATTAAAAAATACACTCATCATAAAATACAACCCAGATCCCTGATTAATATATATATAGCCGTTAGCAAGTTTTTTAAAAAATAGCACTCAGTGAGCAATCCTAAACTGAAGTAAATCCCATGTTAGTCAATGGGGCTTACTCCCAGGAAAGTGTCCTTACACCTGCCGTCTTAGAGTTCAATGATGCATTCACAAATATCACTTGCTTTCTGCACACTTGGATGTGCTACATATTGTGCTGATTCTCTCAATCACATTCACCACCCAACAAATGTAGTGTTGCCTTGCTTATTCCACATCAGGGATGACCCAGCTGTGGCTCATGAGAATCAAGAAAGTGAATAAAACCATAAAAGCAGCTGTGCTGGATAGGACTGATGGGCAAACCTCCTGGGGTTTTTTTGAGGATGACAAAACCGCGGGGAAAATCAGGTGAAGCCGCGGGTCAAAATGCGGCCACGCAGCTTCAAGTGGGAAATTGATCAATAGAAGCAGGGCAAAGGGAGGCACAACCGCGGCGCAGCTCTTGTGTGAAATCAGTCACAGTGACCAACCAGATACTCTTGGATGATTGACAAGAAGGGCACAAAGACCAAAGCCATCCCCAGTAGCTGCATCCCACTACTGGTATTCAGCACTGGCACCTTTGAAAGGTGGTCTCTCTTTTCTTTGTTGCATGATATTGATACAAAACTCTGTTAGAAATCAAGGATATAAAAAGTATTACGGGCAAAATTCAGCCTGTTGACCCTACCCTTTTATGGCAAATGGGAAAAAAATATACACACAGGTATATGTCACTTCTCATTTAACCAAAAACCTATCAAATATCCTGCTTTAGACAAGACAGACCTCAAAAGCTGGTTTGTGTGAAGCATTCCTTTACAGGACAGGCAAATGTGTTAGATATTTACCATATACACAGAAAAGGAAATTCCCAGTGGGAGCAAATGATACCAAGTGTCATTAATATGCATGAGGATTTAGTTACAAACTAACAAAAGAAAGATACATGTCCTGAAAACTTTATGACCTGAAATGAAAAACAGAAAGCACATGGGCCTTCATGACATACAGACAATTTATTCTGATCTAAGGGGGGGAAAAGAAAAACCTGTCTCTAAGCAAAATGTGTCATGCCATCCTTTGTTTTCATTTCTTTTGCTCTCTAAAAGAAATGTGTGTTTTTTCTGTCAACTCCTAGGACCATATTTTCCATAACATTTAAATTAATTTGAATTTCACCTAACCCAGGGATCTTTTAACAATGGTCCAATCATTGATTGGTAATAATATGGTTTGCTAGGTGAGAAGGTGCTATAAATAACAGACTAAATTCAGAAATCCTTTGACCTCTGACATCAGCCTGTAATTTATTTAGGGTTGCCAAATCCCCCCAGCCACTGGAGGACGGGGGGTAGGGTTGCCAGTTCCAGGATAAGAAACTCCCAGAGATTTGGGGGTGGAGCCTGAAGAGGACAGGGACCTCAGTAGGATACAATGCCATAGAGTCCACACACCAAATCATCCATTTTATCCATGGGAACTGATCTCTGTAATCTGGAGATGAGCTGTAATTTCGGGGTTTCCCCAGGTCCCACCTGGAGGTTGTCATCCCTAAAGAAAACAGCTCCTTTGTCGTGATTTTCCTGTTCCAGATGTGGTCAGAGATGTCACTGGTTTCTGGAGAGCAGGTGGTGGTACCACTTAACTGTGGAAGCTGTATTTTTAGAATGCATGGCACATCTTAGTAATGGACGCTTAGTAATTTACAATGGATATTTTCGAAATGTCCTATTGTGGTTTAGGCCTAAAGTAGAGACTCCATAATTCCCAGCAAATTGAACTTTTGTTGAAATTCATTAGCTATTTCTAATAGGTCCTCTAGTCTATAGTCCCATGATAAGAAAGACCTCTGCCTGGGACCCCAGAGAGCTGCTGCCACTCTGAGTAGATAATAATGACCTTGATAGACTGATGGTCTGATTCAGTATAAGGTAGGTCTCTGTGATCTATTCTATATTCTTGGTAAAGAGGAAAAATAAGGATCCTACAGGGCATTAGTATGGGAAACCATTGAAAACAAATAGCTGGAGAGATAATAAATTTTGAGATTACAAAGAGAAAAAATGATCGTATTTCTATAATGTGTTCATCTATTCTGCAAACGTATTTGTATCAGTTTCTGAACTCCGTATGAAAACAGGGTTATGTGAGTTTGTGTTTGCAAGAAAAATAGGAAAGGAGAAAGAAGAAATATGTTAAGTAAGGCCATGTCTGCGACAGTATTTCTTCCACATTTCATCTCATTGTGTCCACCAGTGGCCCCATAAAATAAGGAGACTGTAAGTGAAGAAGAAGGGAGGGGTATTGGATAGAAAGAGATCCACAGCAATTGTAACAGGATCTTGTACCACTTTAAGGATATAGACTGTATAAGGAAACCAGCAGGGCTATTTTTGGGCAGGAACGCACAGGAACAGAGTTCCGGCTGGCTCCCAAGTTGGCCACACCCAGCAGGAACTCATTAGCATAATAGGCCACACCAAACAGCAGAAACTCATTAGGATTGGCTACATTAGGGGTGTGTGGCCTAACATGCAAAGGAGTTCCTGCTCCAAAAAAAGGCCCTGGGTTTTGACAACAAACAAGGTAAACAGAATAACAAGCAAAAGGTGGGTGTGGCTGGATAACCACACTTCTGGTAACATGCGGGTGTGGCCTAATGTGCTAATGAGCTGTGCTGTCAGGGGTGTGGCCCAATATGCTAATGAGTTTCTGCTGTTGGGTGTGGTCTATTATGCTAATGAGTTCCTGCTGGGTTTTTTCCACAAAAAGAGCCCTGCAAACCAGCAAATTCATACTACACCCATTCCTTATGCTACTATCAGCAGCAGATTGTGTGACAAGTGTTAGTGCAAATATAAGAACCAGCTTGCCTTTATTCCTACTACTTGATCTAGATATACAGAGCTTACAAGGCTTGTATGTTAAATGAGATATACATCATTTGGAGACTGGACAGTTTGTCCACCATTTAATCAAATCTCACTGTAGGTTTTTTAAGAGAACTGTGCCATCATGAAGGATAGTCTATCAACATACTATTAGCTGTTAGCCATGATATTTAAATGGTGTCCCTAGTCTCAGAAGAAGTATACTTATGAAAAGCGATTTTGGGGCGCTGCTTGTGACCTTACAGTGGCAAACAGTTGGGCATTGCCCTAAGCACCATGTTGATTCAAATTAGACTCTGGTCTGACACTTGGAGGTAATTCTTACATGCTTGGTCCATTGTCTGCGGTGGCTCAAGTGGTTAAGACGCTAAACTGCAGGCTGTGGAAGGTCAGTAGTTCAGCAGTTCGAGATCTGGGTGCCATATGATGGAGTGAGCTCCCATCTCTAGTTCCAGCTCCTGCCAGCGTAGCAGTTTGAAAGTAAGAAATTGCAAGTAGATAAATAGGTACCACTTTGGTGGGAAGGTAACAGCGTTCCGTGCGCCTTGGTGTTTAGTCATGCCGGCCACATGACCACAGGAATGTCTTCGGACAGTGCTGGCTCTTCGGCTTTGAAACAGAGATGAGCACCTGCAACCCTAGAGTCGGATTCGACTGGCTTTCGAGCAAGGGAACCTTTACCTTTACCTTTTACCTGGTCCACTGTCTAGAAAGTCTGGGTTAATAGGCTTAAACAAATGTTTATACTGAAGAAATCTAAAGGATTGTGGCTGTCACAATTTTTGGTTTTAACATATGCTATGCATTCCAAGTAAGTAGACTTTCATGCAGACTCAACTGTTTACACAGGATATGAAATGCTACAATTTCCCTATTTATCAAAGCATATTTAAAATGAAGTAGCATCTCCTGTGCTTCCTTTCCTGGTGTGCTAGCAGCAGAAAATAATGATTTCAAAACATACTGGCTTTCATTTTGGGCTTTTTTACCCAAACACACTATGGCTGGAAACATAAAATATTTTTTTCAAATAACCCTTGAGTATTGACAGTATGTTGGAACAATATATATTTTTAAAGACCTACTGAAAGAGGCAACCCCCTTCCCCTCTAACATCTTCTCAGTCATCCCTTTTCTCTTATTCCTCATGATGCACTGGGTATTGCTTGAAGGCAATAAAGCAATTTTGCTGAAGATAAGCAGGGCTGGATTTGATTATTACCTGAATGTGAGACTGTGTGAGAACCCTATGTCTTAAGCAGCCAGTAGAAAAGTGGGATTTAAATGTAATAAATAAAAATATATCCCACTAATTAATACTTTAAAACAATAACATTTCAGATCCAAGTGCCACTTTCTGCCTTTACTGGATTCTAAACAACTGGATTCTAAAGGCAGATATGACTCTGGGAGCAGCTCATTAAATAGCTATGCTGTTTTGCTTATTTGTGCTGAGGAAGTGTGCATGTGTGTATGCCCAGACAAATATTGGTGCCCTCTAAAGTTATTTAAGAGCTTAGGTAGCTCCTGAGTTTGAGTTCAGCGGGTCACCGAGTATATAAGGTTAGCAAATGGAGCTTTGGTGGCCACCACTATGTTCTCCAACCAATGAGTGTCTGTTATTCTGTTATCTGAAATAAACATCTTTAGGCCATGACATACACTGATGTTTGTAGATGAGAACAATTTCCAAAATGCACATGTACACTGCTATCGATTTTGAGTGTTGTAAAAGCAGAAACCCTGCTTGCGTGTATTTGAAGACAAAAGCTGTAGTGTCAACATGTGCATGCCACACAATGCATTTATAAATAAATAAATGCATTTATAAATAAATAAAATAAAAATTATGTACAGTTTGTACATGGTAATAAATTTTCACGAACAAAAAGTAACATTTGAGGTGGCGCTCAGTGACCATTGATAAGATGGCAATCCATGGGATAGCACAACCACACAGGAAACATGGGCTTCTTCAGCGCATTGTAGACACAGAACTCCATTATTTCAAGCAGACCTAAAGGGAGTACCAATTTACTTGCTGAAAAACATTATTTTTTTCCCTAATCAAAACTGTCCCTTTAGCAAAGAGCACTTTTGCTAAATTTTCCTAAGGATGCTTTGGCTTGAACTAAACAATCATTGGAAGGCATTTTCTGGACCAGAAATTATTATCAGTGAAATATGATTTGGCATATGATTGCATCTTTGGAGGCCTCGTTTATACTTTTATTCTGTGCCTAGTGGTTTCACTTTGGAACAATTCTTTTCTGGTCTGATACAACTTGTATCCATGTTGTATAATTGTACTGTATCTCTCCCTTATAATAAAAGAGTTTTGGGTGCCAAAATTCTAAAATGCGCCCCGTTAGTGTATGGCCGGAAGAATTGCCACTCAGAAGACGCTGGCTGCGATGACTGGCTCCCTCAGTGAACCTGGGCTGCCATTGGCTGGGTGGCTGGGAGGGGAGGGAGCCAGTATCGCAGCCAGCGTTTTCTGAGGGCAATTCTTCCGGCCATAAACTAACCCGCCACATTCAGGACAGCGGCGAACGGAGCCATAGGTTCCGCCCGCCGGTCCCCCCCCGCCCGCACTCTATGCCGGCGGACGGGGCCTCCAGGCCCCG
>NW_015165841.1:67983-135800 GCF_001447785.1 Gekko japonicus | reverse complement strand
AAGGCCTGCAGCCTCCGTCCGCCGGTTCCCCCCACCCCCCACCCGCTCTCCAGGCCGGCGGACGAGGCCTCCAGGCCCCTTCCACTCGCCCTTCCTTCCTATCTAGGGCCCGTCGTCTAGCACCACGACGGGCTTTGCTTACTAGTGATGGTATAAGTCAATTTGTTTCTCATTGTGTTTGACCTCTGAAGAAGGCCTAAATATGAACTTCCGATTCTTGGCAACTCGATTTTTGGCGACTCAATGGCGGCCGCCTCCCCTGGGTGCTCCCAGGGATGCGATCTGTAAGCTGGCAGTAGGGAGGGGGTGTGACTGCGCAACACCCCCCCCCCGAGCCCTTGCGAAGGACTCCTAGCCATGGGGCGCTAAAGGGTTGCCTCTCCCCTGGCACGCTGCCAGTGAATTGAGGCTCCCTTCTGCCCCGAAGGTCCCACTGCTTTGCTTCCGCATGGAACACGAGCCGCTGACCGGGACAAGCATGTGGAGATCTGGCAAAAGTAACTTTACCTGAGATGAAATGGGGAGAATGATGTTGAACAGTGAGTTTGTTGAAGTGTTGAATTTTTAAAAAGGTGGAAGTCCCTCCCTTAATAAGCAAGGGGGGAGGGAACTCCCCCTCGCACCAAAACGAACAGAGTTTGAAGCATTGTAGGGCGGGATGGAGATTTAAGCGTAAATGGACTATAATGAAGAGCTGTTGAGGGATTTCTGGGCAATACTGCAGACTTTAGAACCCTTTGGCAATTTTACAAAAGAATAAACATCCTTAAAGATGGTGCTGAAGAAAGTAGAATGAAATCTAAGCCTTCGTCAGGAAGTGGGAATTCAGCTGACCAGGCCATGTGACCTGACTCTATTATAGACTCTTCCAATAGAAAATGGGCGCCCTCTGCTGGCTAACAACAATATTCAATTAGGACTATGTTGCATAGCAGTTCTAACTGAAAGACATCTGCAAAAGGTTAGAGAGAACAACTGAGAATCAGCTTCTATAACTCCAAATGGATAAAAGGGAGAATCTAAAATGGACTATATGTTGTTAAGGGACCGGTTTGCAGATTAAAAGCGATATTTAAAGTGAAGGGATGTGATCTATGGACATATCCTGAAAATATAAAAATGATAATCTGTCCGGTGAAAAGGTGGTTAGATTCTCCAGAAGACATACGAATTAAAGCGATAAAAGGGAAGAATGAACTAAAGACTGGCCAATGTCTGCTGCAACAACTTGAATCAACAAGGGAAGAAGATAATGAGGAAGAAGACTGTAAAAGAGGAAGAGAAGATGAGACAACAAGTACACTTACTGATGAGGACTGGACTCTAAGATCTCTAGTCCTTCCCATTCTATTGTTTTCCTCTATTACTTTGCACTGTTCATTCAGGAAGGCCTCCTTATCTCTCCTTGCTGTTCTCTGGAAATCTGCATTCAGTTGGGTAAATCTTGTCCTTCCCATTCTATTGTTTTCTTCTATTACTTTGCACTGTTCATTCAGGAAGGCCTCCTTATCTCTCCTTGCTGTTCTCTGGAAATCTGCGTTCAGTTGGGTAAATCTTTCCTTTTCGCCTTTGCCTTTCGCTTTCCTTCTTTCCTCTGCTATTTGTAAAGCCTCATCAGAAAGCCATTTTGCTTTCTTGCATTTCTTTTTCTTTGGTATGGTGGTGATTGCTGCCTCCTGTACGATGTCACGAACCTCTGTCCATAGTTCTTCAGGCACTCTATCTATCAAATCCAGACCCTTGAATCTATTCTTCACCTCTACTGTATATTCATCAGGGATGTGATCTAGGTCAAACCTGAATGGCCTCATGGTTTTCCCGATTTTCTTCAGTTTAAGTCTGAATTTTGCAATGAGTAGCTCATGATCTGAACCACAGTCAGCTCCAGGTCTTGTTTTTACTGACTGGATAGAGCTTCTCCATCTTTGACTGCAAATTATATAGTCAATCTGATTTCGGTGTTGCCCATCTGGTGATGTCCATGTGTAGAGTCGCCTCTTAGGTTGTTGGAAAAGGGTGTTCGCTATGACCAGTGTGTTCTCTTGACAAAACTCTGTTAACCTTTGCCCTGCTTCATTTTGCTTTCCAAGGCCAAACTTGTCTGTTATTCCAGTTACCTTTTGACTTCCTACTTTAGCATTCCAGTCCCCTATGATGATGAGGACATCATTTTTTGGTGTTAGTTCTAGGAGGTGTTGTAGGTCTTCATAGAACCGGTCCACTTCAGCCTCTTCTGCATCAGTGGTTGGGGCATAGACTTGGATTACTGTGATGTTGAATGGTTTGCCTTGGAATCGGACAGAAATCATTCTGTCATTTTTGAGATTGTATCCCAGTACTGCCTTTTGCACTCTCTTGTTGACTATAAAGGCCACACCATTTTTTCTACGAGATTCCTGGCCACAGTAGTAGATATAATGGTCTTCTGAGTTAAATTCGCCCATTCCTGTCCACTTTAGTTCACTGATTCCTAGGATATCGATGTTCAGTCTTGCCATCTCATTTTTGACCACGTCAAGCTTACCTTGATTCATAGATCTTACATTCCAGGTTCCTATGTAGTATTGTTCTTTGCAGCATTGGACTTTCCTTTCACCATCAGACACATCCACAACTGAGGGTCCTTTCGGCTTTGGCCCAGCCGCTTCACTCTTTCTGGGGTTACTTGTACTTGTCCTCTGCTCTTCCTCAGTAGCATATTGGACACCTTCCGACCTGAGGGGCTCATCTTCCGGCGTCATATCTTTTAGCCTTTTGATACTGTCCATGGGGTTTTCTTGGCAAACATACTGGAGTGGGTTGCCATTTCCTTCTCCAGGGGGATCACTCTTGGTCTGAGTTCTCTGCTGTGGCCTGTCCGTCTTGGGTGGCCCTTCACGGCATAGCCCACAGCTTCATTGAACTGCGCAAGCCCCCTCGCCACGACAAGGCAGTGATCCATGAGGAAGAAGATGGGGGTTGGTCCCCCCCAAAAAATAAATTTGATTGTCACTCGGGGAACAAAATGTTAAAAAAATGGGATGCTAATGTTTTCTGAAGCCTGCCTTAGCGGGGTTTTTTTTTAATGATCTTGTATATCTTTTCATATAGTCAGATTTGCTGGAATTGATAATATAAGCGATAAATTATCATTGATCACTTTCAACACCAAAAAAAAAGAAAGAAAAATGTAATTGTTAAAAAAATGCTGTTGTATTTTAAGTAATGTATCATCTGCATCTCTTAGGTTTTTAGTGGTTTTCTTTACTTTTTCCTTTAGTTTGTAGATTTCCCTCCCTTGTTGTTTCTTTGTAGTTTATAGAAAATGCAATAAAAAATCCCCTATGGGCGGCTAAAAAAAAGAAGAAGAAGAAGGCCTAAACACATCAGGTCAAGTCTATGTGATTTTGGTATTTTTATATGAGGTGTAATTGGGCCCTTATATGTTTTTTAATTTTTTACTAATAAATGCATGTATTTTTATATTATATACATTAAGTTTTAATTGTTGGCCCTCCACTATGTTTGACTTACCTCTTTAGGTTCTTGATCCTAGGTTTCAGGGTTAAGTTTATTCCCCCTTTTTGTCCCTAGTTTGGTCATAGGACGAATCAGATGAGATGCCCAAAATCTGCAAACATATCATAAAAGTTTTTAAGATGTAAATAACAGTCATGGGAGGATCCAGTTTTGGGGGCAGCTCTTTCCTCCTTTCCACTGTGCCATTTTTCTGACCTCAGACAGCCCTCTGGAGCTTGGACTTGTCAGCAACTCCTCTGTGTTAGCATTCAGTTTCTGTTTTTCATGGGGGGGGGGAAACATTCAGAAAAATCTATTTTTCTAATCTCAAAATATTTTCCAGAGAACAAATACAATTTGGTGGATAATCCTATCTAACTCCTAGTTCAAGAAACCATGCCCAACTGTTAGCATGAAATGGCATACAATAGGCAGCAGATTCTTGGGTATTGTTAACAGGCAACACATTTTTAATGGCTGAGTTTATTGCGATGAGTTTTATATACCCCTCCTGCCAACCTAGCAGTTCGAAAGCAAGAAATTGCAAGTAGATAAATAGGTACCACTTTGGTGGGAAGGTAACAGCGTTCCGTGCGCCTTGGTGTTGAGTCATGCCGGCCACATGATCACGGAAACGTCTTCAGACAGCGCTGGCTCTTCGGCTTTGAAACAGAGATGAGCACCACAACCCTAGAGTCGGATTCGACTGGCTTTCGAGCAAGGGAACCTTTACCTTTACATACCCCATGGTTTACATATCCCGTAGTTTACAGTTGAGTTTTATACACCCCAGGATGAAAAAGACCCTTCGAGGTATCTGCCTCATGTATTAAAATATCAGGCCATGTACAGCACAGCTCTACCACTCAGGTTCAGTTCCCTTATCTGTAAAATGAGAATGACCAACCTAATCTAAGTAATATGTAGAAATAAGGGCAAAATCATAATGCATGCACAAAACCAAGCCAAACACATCGGCAGTCATTAATGTCACTAAGGAATACAGAAAGGAATATTGAGTGAGAAGAGTCTTTTTATTTTTAAAAAAGCATTGATTTTATAGCAGTTTACATGTTTGGTGATTGATTTAACTCTGTGTTTTGGCTGCAGGAGGAAGTAGCAATGAATGGGGGTGGAAGCTCCATCAGGTTTTGTAACACTATACACATACGAAAGCCAGTCATGATATACTGTGCTGTCCACCCTCCAGTTTCCATCCCTGGTCATCTGCACCCAGAATATACATAATAATGAACAAGATTTATTTGTTTACTCAAGATATTTGTGACTCTAACATCAGCTACTATTTGGGATATTTCTCCATAATGTCTTGTTCCACCCACTCTTTTACAGTATAGTATTCAGACTCTGAAAATGGAGACTCAAAATATTCCTGTACTATTTCAAACAATGGGCAGACTCCAAAAGTTTCAGAGTTAATTTGGGTTGAAGTCCCATAAGTACCTCATTATTTACATGCTTCTTCCAACTTATCTAAACACGTTGGCTCTCATCAGTCAGCACATACGACTAGACTTCTCACAACATGAAAGCTACATTGCAACTTTCAGAGTATGTAGTACTTCGTGTTACTATTTTGTTACTGTCTCGGTATTTTGGCCATTCTAGATTCATGTCTCAGTATTTTGGCATCTTTTGTTCCTGTCTAGGTATTTTGGCCTCCCTTGACTTCTAACCCAGCTGGAAACAAAAAAAGTTTGGAGGCATAGGGTAAAAAATACTTTAAAAATATTTGAGTGACTCTCAAAACCTTATGTAAAGCACTGAAGTTGTGATCTTAAAATGAGTTAAATGTTTGTTTTCTCATCTTTTTCAATTCCAGCCCCGCCAGATCACAACTCAACACAATTTTCAAGCCACAGCATCAACCTTGACAAAAGAAGCCGCCGAGAAAGACTCAATGTTATATCAAACTGACTGCTTTGGGAGACAAAAGCCAGGAAGAAAATGGGTCAAGAGCTCCTCGATGATATTTTTTTTCTTTGGTCTAATGATTGGGCTAGAGTTTCCTTGCCACAAACATTTTTTTCCCTAGTTGGCCTAAAGCAGGCGTGATTTTACATCCAGCATGTCTGATGAGTTTCTAATGAAATCCAAACAATGTCTGTCCTGGGTCTTTACAAGAAGAAATGACAAAACTAAACCCCTGAGCTAGCAGGCATGAATTCTTCCCAATAGACATATGAATGCTAACCAAAGAAAACTCCACCAAATGTGGAATTAATTCTATTCACCACAGCTGGTCATCGCGAAGGCACTCAAGTGCCATTGAGAAAAGACTGTTGTCCAGTAGGGTAACAACATAGCTTTCAAATTGCTTGATTCACAACAGCCTAGATTAAGTGTAATTTACAGACACACCATTCAAGTATATAAGAATATAAGAAGAGCACTGCTGGATCGGACCAATGATCCGTCGAGTTGAGCAACCTATGAACTCAATAGTCCAAGAAACAGGGCTTTTCCCCTAAGGCTCATGGTCATCAGTGCATCCACTAACAGTGAATTTAGTAACTTAAATTACTCAATTAATAAAGAAGTATTTCCTTTTTTCTATCCTGAAGCTATTGACCATCAACTTCATTGGTTGTCCTCAAGCCCCCAAGATAATCCTAGTATTATTAGAATGAGATAAAAAGTTATTTCTATCCTCTTTCTCTACTCCATGTGAAATGTATAAACCTCTATCATGTTCACCCTCAGTCATTTTTCCCCAGACCCTCCTGCCTTTTCCCATAGGGAAGGTGCTTCAACTCCTTAATCAACTTGGTTGTCTTCTGTACTTTTCCCAGCTCTGCAATGTTCTTTTTTAGATATGGTGGGCAGAACTGCACATAGTATTCCAAATGAGGCTGCACCATAGATCTATACAGAAGTATTACAATAACAGTTGTTTTATTTTAATTTCCTTTCATAATAATCCCCAGCACTGAGTCTGCCTTTTTCAGTGCTGCCATACACTAAGTTGACAGTTTCGTTGAGCTTTCCACTACATCCCCAAGATTACTTTCCCTCTCAGTTTCAGCCAGTTCAGACCTTATCAGCATATATTTAAAGTTATGGTTTTTTGTTCCAATGTGCATGACCTTAGTGTTGCCTACACTAAATTTTACTGGCCGTGTTGTTGCCCACTCCCCCAATTTAGGCTGAATCTACATCTAGCATTCGCTCTGCTGTCTTACCAAACCCACACTGAAACAGAAATTCCCATCTACATTGCATGTCACTTTCACTTTGATTGATTGTCGAATTTTATAGCCGCGTCCAGACTGCATGCTACTTTCACTTTGTTTGATCTCTGGTTTTATGGTGGCTGTCTAGATAGATTTATGGTCGTTTTTTGGCCATTCAGGGGTGAGTCTGCAGTCAGTGCGGCATTAACCTGAGGTATTTTAACGTGGTTTTGAGCTGCATCTTTTTCTGTTCCAGTGTGGGTTCGGTACAACAGCGGAGCAAATACTAGATGCAGATTGGGCCTTAGAGGAATCTTCCTGGAGCTCTTCACTATCCGCCTTGGTTCTCACCACCCTGAATCCACAAACCTGGCAGTTTGCACTGCTCACCCCCAATACTAAACCTTATGGGACTCCACTGCTCACTCTGCTCCATTCTGAGAACTGTCCATTTATTCCTACTCTTTGCTTCCTGTCATTTATTGTATCACCCCAGTACTCAAAGCTTTGCACTAGGTATTCGCATTAGGTTTCCAAGCACAACTGAAAGTGCTCATTCATACCTTTAAGGCCCTAAGCAGCTTGGGGCCAAATTTATCCAAAGGCCCATCTTATCCAGCCTGTCAGTTAAGATTGGCCTCTCAAGCCCTGCTCTCAGTGTCCCTGCTTTCAGAGGTGGGTGGTGACTACAGACAGGGCATTTTCTGTGCTCTGCTTCTGTTTGAAGGGTTGTCAGTGTTGGCAAAGTTTAAACATGCAGAGGAACAGAGCACCAACTGTTTAAAGAAAATAACTCAGTTTATTAAAGAAGAAAAACTCTGATAGAACAGAGGAGAGGGAGAGAGGTTTACCTAACTGACTAACTGCTGTGTGAGAGAGAAATGAAGGGGGAGGACTCAGTTGGAGCAGGAAGTCTCCAAAGAGCCAATCAGGAGACAGAAAGGATATAATCTGAAATTGTGGGAAGTCCTAATCTAGCTATGCTAACCAACAGTCCTTCAACTGTCCCCTATAGGCTATTCTTCTGATCTTCTTCAAGTAGGTGCACTATAGACCTTGTCTATTCCAACATCCCTTCTCCAAGACTATTGTGCAAGTCCACAAAATCCATTTTTATTGTATAATCTCAGTTTTGCAAAACAGTGTTCAAGTTTAACAACTGTATGTTTAGAAAACCCATCAACCCTCCTTCCTGGAGGTGCTTCTGTGAATGTCCATTTCTGATTCTTGACTGGAGATTTAATTCCTTCCTCTGTGGAATTTCTCCATCTTTCTGCCTAATCAGGGGTCATACTCTTTATGTCTTCCCATGTGAAAGGTTCTGTTGTGGTCTCTATTTTGGCCTGGTAGGAGAATTTTCTTGGTGGTACTGCCTTGTTGCATCTAGCCAATCATCTGACCTCTGGTTCTTTATCCCTTCTGGTTCCTGGGGCTCTTCGGGTGTGTCATCTGTAGATTCCAATGTGGTTAATTGCATTTCTTTTGGCTGATGCATTTTATTTTTTTTCCATCTGTTTGGATTCTATAATGTCAATTTCCCCCCTGTAGTTTTAGATTTTTCCTTTTTGTCTATGTAGACTGTGTTGCAAATTCATATAGTTTGTGTCTTTGAACCAAGAATTCTATATCACATCCCAAAGCACATCCAACAAAAATACCTTGCTCAGTCCTTAAATCCAACTTGGACAGCGTTTCTTTGGGGATGTAGGCAAAAGCTTTTGACCCAAATACTCTTAGATGTTTCATGCTGGGTTTCTGCCCATACCACCATTTATATGGCCTGCTCTTGGCACCTTTTGTACACAGCCTGTTTTGTAGATAAGTGGCTGTGTTGATGGCTTCTCCCCAGTATTTCTTTGGTAGATCTACCTATAGTAACATGTATCTGCACATTTCTGCCAGGGAGCAGTTTTTCCTCTCAGTTATGCCATTTTGTTCTGGTATGTATGGGACAGTGAGTTGATGTTCAATAGCTTGTTCAGTTAAATACCTTTTCATGTAATGTCCCACATATACTCCTCCATCATCATTTCAAATTGCCAGTGGTTTCCTCTGGAACCTGTTGCTAACCATTGCAACATATGGCTTGAGTTTTTCAAATGCTTAACTCTCCTTCCTGATCAAGAAGGTAACTGTGTATTTAGAGAAATCATCAATGAAAGTCAAAATATATCTGTTCTCACTAGGAGACTCTGTTTTTATTGGACCACAAACATCACTTTGAATGAGCTCTAGGAGGCACCTTATTTGCTTTCGTTCATGATTGTTGTTGAGACTTGTACCCTTTGCTTTTCATAGTTACTGATCCTATCCCTTCTGCCACAACAGATCTCTCATCAGCTACACTTAATCTCTCTCTTTTTTTCTTCATTTAGATTTTCAACAAATTCTCCCTGTGCATTCATGTGCATTGAGCATGCACTAAGAACTATATATGACTTTTGGTTGCATCTTTAGTTAATATGAAACACTTTTTCAGGGGTGGCTGTTTCAAATTCTCTCCCTTTATTTGTCTTGGGGGGGCACCCTTCTTTTAAAAAGCATTGCAGACCTTTTTAATATGCCCCTGTTTTCCACATGCTCTATTTACATATAGAGCTACTTGGTCAGCATTATGCATTATGCTTTGCCTTTCTGTTGGGCTCCTCAAACTGTTTATGTTTGAATGTTTGCTCCAGTTCATTTATCACACTTGATAGACAGATGTTTCCTTTTGACTCTGTTTGGCACACAACCTTTTCATAAGTTTTGGGTAGACTAACTAAAATCAAAAGAAACAAATGCTGCTCTGCAATATCTTTGCCAGCACTGCTTAGCTCTTGACTCAGAGCAAGCATTTGATCAAAGCGCTTTTGCAGATTACCCCTTCAGGCATCCTTATGCTAAATAGCTTATTTTTGATATAGAGCTGGCTCTTTAGAAAGGAGTTAACATAAAGTCTCTCCAATTCATTCCAGACTGCCTTTGCAGTTTGCATTTGAATGACTCGCAAAAACATCTCTATTGGGCAAACCTTTTATTAATGCACCTCTTGCCTTCTCATTGTGTATGTCCCAGGACTTATGCTTTGCTGTGGTGTCATCTCCTGGCCAGGATTCATTGATGACATACCAGAGTCCCATTTCAAAAAAGTGGTTTTTCATTCTTTCCCTCCAGATGAGAAAATTGTTGTCAGTCAACCTATCTAGTAGGTAGTTGTGCTGAGCTGTGCAGGAAGCAGCCATTTTGCAGTTTCTTTTTTTGCCAGTGATCTATTTAAACTTTTCCATTTTTACAGCAGTGTTCATGCTAGGCCCATAACCCTGTTGGCAGAGTTTAAACATGCAGAGGAACAGAGCACCAACTAACTTGGTTTATTTAAGAAGAAATAAACTGTGATAGAACAGAGGAGAGGGAGAGAGGCTAAACTAATTGACTAATTGCTGTGTGAGAGAGGAACAAAGGGGGAGGATTTAGTTGGAGCAGGAAGTCTCCAGAGAGCCAATCAGGAAACAGGAAGGACATAATTTGAAATTGTGGGAAGTCCCTAATCTAGCTATGCTAATTAGCATTCCTTCAGCTGACCCCTATAGGCTGTGCTTCTGATCTTCTTCAAGTAGGTACACTATAAACCTACTTAGCAGTGCTTAGCAACCAGAAGGAGGGTGGGGGAGCATGATAGTGTGGGAGATTTTTTTTTAAACTGCTGGAGCCTCATATATTTGCTGGAAGTTCTTACCAGAAATGAAAAAGGGTAAATCCAAGAATCACTGGAGACATCATGCTAAAACCATGGCATTTCCGGCGATTCCTAGATCTAACTTTAGTCATTTCCCATAGAAACTTCCAAAATGTACATGAGACTGCATTTAAAAAAAAAAAAATCTCTCACTGCTACTGCAAGTAGTAGTGGTCAATGGGAACTGGGGGCTTGGCAGCCCTAGTTTTGTGGATAACTTTTATGCTGCTTATGTCCATTGGCTCATTTTTAATGCCTTGTTTTTGTTTTGTTACATTGTTTTAATTGTAAGCTGCATTGGACAGGACTCTGAAGAGGCAGCATAGAAATATCCTAAATAAATAAATAAAATCTAATCACTGCTTAGTCCATAGGAAGACCTGTCCTCTTATCCCAAAACTGCTAAGCTTAGGACCAAACTAGATGTTAAATTTTTCAAAAGAGAGGAGTTATTTCCCCCTCTTTGGATGCTTCATGTGGATAGAATGGTGCACATGGATCAGCCAAAGAAGAGGAAATGTCTCCCTTCAGTGCCATTTCTGGTTCAGAGAACAGCATGGAGGGGGAACCAAGAGTCCCACTTCTCCCTCAGGTCACAGTTCCCGGCTCAATCAGGCTCTTGTGTATTTTAAAATAGACAGTCCCTGCAGCTGCTGTGTGGTTGTGGGAAGAGGGAGTCAAGTCCAGGAAACCTGGACTCAACATTTTAAAAACGTTACATCTGGTTTCATGCTTACTTAGGAGTCTTTGGAGGTACTTTGACCCTGATACAAATGCTTATATAAAACATCTACCCGAAAAACCCTATAAAGGGTACCATTTCAAGCCATACCAGCTAAATACTATGTGCCAGCCTAATTGTAAATGTATATAATATACCAACATGGAGAACCAACATGGAGATCATACATCTAATTTTCCTATTGTATACTGTGAAGCAGTCCTTGAACATTGTACAGAAGATGCAGTTGATTCAGAATGTAGAAAGTAGATTGATTTTGGATGTGGGCTACTGGGAACATGTAATAACAATTTGGCCCCATACCTGAACTGAAGATGCCATTCTCACTAAAGTGTTCTAAATTGCAACTAGGGTTTATTAACAGCTGATCTGCATATGTTTATATGTATTTAAGAGTTCATTCCTTTACTTTGATTCTCCATATCTTAAAAAGCAAGTTACAGGCTATCTCTGTGCTGTTTCATCTGGAATTGCCATTATTTGTTCTGTCACTGTCAAAACAGTTGCACTCCAATGTTTTATGTGTTGTCCTTCCATCTTTTTTCAGTGTTGGTTTGTGGTGATAGTGTTGGCTTTGAATAGAATTGCAGTGCTAACTTGTCCAGAGTGGGCTGGCAAAGCACTAGTGATGGACTTGGCAGGGAGCACTTATGAGAATAGTTGGTAAAGTCCACCTTTTCCTAGTTGTTCTGTTATTTTAAAATGTCCTACAACATTTTGCCCTTTCCCCATTATTTTTCAAGAGGTATGACTGCAAAAAGTAAATGAAATCAGGAAATATTTAATTAAAAGACTGATTAAAATAAAAGGGATAAAAGCATAATTTTTTAATTTAAAAAATTGGACTACATATCTGGAAACATTTAAAAAAATATATTTTCGATTCCACTACTATGCAACATTGAATAGCACCATTACTGACTGATTTTAAAAATAGAACTAATGGTGCAGTTGCAAAACAAGATTGATTAAAGGGGCAGGGAAGCATAAGTTTGTAATTCAGGGGTAGGATTTATGTTTTTAAATATACCCTTGTAAGTGCCAGTTACATAGGTGTGCATCTGTGAAATGACACCAATAACAGATCACTTTAGAAAGTAAGGAGCTCCTGAAAGCTGCCTGAAATTGATCAGAATGCAACAGAAGTGAGAAGTCTGGGGGAGATGCAGAAAACTGACTAGAATGTTGCCTTCATTAGGTTGAAGGACTCCCCTCCTTTGCCGAGGTAGTGCATATTACTGAAAACAGAGCCAACATGTTATTGAGAGAACATTGCAGACATTGCCTTGCCTCTAGTTATCCCCAGGGCTATTTTGGGGCAGGAATGCACAGGAACGGAGTTCCAGCTGGCTTCAGAGTTGGCCACACCCACTACAGCCAAAATTTCTGCATATGTGGCTACAGAGGGAAGGCCTGGAGAGCAACCCCCCCCGCCGACTCCAAGGTGCGCAGGCCAGGGGGCCCCTGGAAGGATCAAGGAGGCATTTAAATGCCCCCCATGCCTTCCCCGGCCTGTCTAAGGGCTGGCTTGTCCGGGCTCCCTGCAGCCGCGGGGTGCCTGGGAAAGCCAAGGGAAGGCAGTTTAAACTGCCTTCCCTTCAAGGGGGGCTTGCCCGGGCTCCCCGCAGCCACGGGGTGCCTGAGAAAGCCAAGGGAAGGCATGGGGTGTGGTCTAATATGCGAATGAGCTGTGTTGTTCGGGGTGTGGCCTGATATGTTAATGAGATTCTGCTGCTGGGTGTGGCCTATTATGCTAATGAGTTCCTGCTGGGCTTTTTCTACAAAAAAAGCCCTGGTTATCCCCTTTCCCTCCCAGTCTCCAGTGTTCCCTATGGTCAAGAACAAGAGTCCCCAACATGGTGCCCTTGGGAGCCATGGTGCCTGCCGACACCTTTTCTGGCACCTGCCGAGTGTTTTTAGGAAGTAGGTGGGGCCTGGTAAGCCTTTTGGCCAGCAAGGCTTGTTACCCAGATCACTCATCCACGTGCAGCCCCTGAAGCGAGCAAAAGCTTCATTCTGCCAGCAAAGAGAAAACACGTGTATTGGGGGGTATTAATTGCTGACACCATAACCTGGGTATACGGGGGCTGAGAGACAGACCAACACTCAAAGCAAATGAATGGGAATAAGCTTCTTAAATAAGAAAAAAAATATTAAATTAATAGAAAGAGAACCAAGTTGAGTCAGGTAAATAAAAATGAAAGTGCTACAGAAAGGAAATAAATGCACACGTGAAGTACAAACACAGGTTAAACCCTTTCCCTAACAAGCTACCTGCTACTAAGGGAGAAAATAAAAGGGGAGAATCAAAGACATGCAAGCCTGCTTCCTGAAGACAGCCAGGCAGCTCTGAAGAAGCACAGCAGAATGGGGTGGAAAAGTAGAGGTGGCAGCTATACAGTTTGGGTATCAGGCTGGGATTTGAATCCTGCTATAATTGGATGGACTGAGGGATAACCTTTTTATACATTTTTGCTAAAGGTGTTGGCACAGGAATGTGGGAGTGATGAAAAGTCCATCACTCCGGAGATGAGCTAGTTTTTTTTTGGGGGGGGTGTACGTTGTGGAGGGGAGTTTTCCTTCTTTTGCATTAAAGATAAAGGTAACAAGGAGAAGGTTCCTTTAAGGAGATTAAGCATTTAGATAGGCAAGTAGATGGATGAGGACTTTACTTGATGGAGTAGGGGAAGAAAACATCCTGTCTAGCACTTAAGATAAGGAAGAAATGGCTGGGGCTGACCCATTGCTCACTGTCTTTATTATCTGGGTCATTCTTTAGGCCAGATTATCAGGGAGGAAACCCCTTAGGTCCTTGGGGGAAAGCTCTTTGGTTGACACCCACCAGATATGGCTATTGCATGATCATCACATTCCTTGCACGCCCTCAGCATGACTCATTGTCGTTTTGATATCACTTTGATCCAGACTCCATTTTTCATTGCTAGCCCCATGCTAAGATGTGCAAATAGACCAAGATCCAAAATGGAGGACCCCCTGTGAGGGGGAGTCCCGTGACATCAGACTTCTGATTGACTATTGGAGATTTGATTGGTGGTGCAGATTTTTTAACGGTTGCTTTGGCAGCAGCTGTGGCAATCATTTTGTAGCTGGCTTTGCCTCCCGTGGCAGCCATATTTGGCAGCCATTTTATTGCCATGCCCACCATGCTGTGTCAGTATTCGAAATGTGCCCTTGGGCACAAAAAGGGTGGGGACCTCTGGTCCAAAGAGTGCAAGCAAAACATTTCCCTCTCTCTCCGGCCAAAGGACTTTGCAAAACTGCCTTTGGTTGGAGGAGGGGGTACAAATTCAGCAATTGCCTTTGTCTTTTGAAGGTCAGGGTTCTGTCTGTTGTCATGACATGTTATCATGATTAAAAGATTTTTAAAAGATGAGCTTAATAGACACCAGAGGCAAGAGTATAATCAAGGGTTAGTGTTAATCAAGGCCTTTCTCAGCTAGGGATGCCAACCTCCAGGTGGAGCGTGAGCTCTCCCAGAATTATAACAGATCTCCAGACTACAGAGATTGGTTCCCTTGGAGAAAATGGCTGCTTTGGAGCATGGCTTATATGGCACTATACCCTGCTGAGGTCCCTCCTCCTCCAAACCCTGCCCTCCCCAGGCATCACCTCCAATCTCCAGAAATTTCCCAACCTGGAGTTGGCAGTCCTATTCTGAGGTCAGTAATGTGGTCAAAAGGCACTTTGAAAAGCTGGCCTGTGAGTACAATACTCTTCAGGGGCACAATTTAGGTATAACTCTCCTGACTGGAAAATATCCCTGTCAGTTACATATCACTTTGTCTTCATGCCTCCCTTGACCCTGTGAACTCTAAACCATGCAACAAAGCACTAGAATATCAGATAGATATGTCAGGCACTAATTTTTCAGTTCAGATTAATTATAAGAACAGTGTCAACAAGCATAGGTTTTTCATCTTTACTGTCAAGCAGTGGGCTAGGGTAACATTGGGAAGACAGGATTCTTTGAATCCAGAGACAGAAGTCCATCTGTCAAGGCAGTTTCAAGGGTGGGAAAGGCGCCAAAAGCAGAGAAATGCCTAGCACTAGTCTTTTAATATTTAAAGTTTTCTTAAAGGTACAATGAAACATACCATTTACAAGGCATGACTCATAAAAATAAAGAGTTTACAGAACATAGCAATGTGTAGAAAGCCTAGCAAAGTTATCAAGGAAGACTTTATACCAAAATGTATGCATTTTGGGTGATTCCAAAATTCAGTTACCAAGATGAAGAAAAGACATCATTAATATAATGTTGATTGACCCAACTACTTAGAAACTCATTGGGCTTCTTAGCCAGTATACATGTTGAGGCTACAATATTCTTTTTGTTTCCACCAAGTTACACATCATTTTATCTTCAGATCCATGTCAGGAAACCCGACCAGGATGAAGGTAAGTATTCTTCTCCTGATAGAAAGGTTAAGATTGGGAACCACTTTGCATTGAACCCTGTATTAGATTTGTTTTCGGAGGCATTGTTACATTTATCTGTTATACTCTCCATTACATATTGATCTCATAGTTTTCTGTACCAAATTTGGATATTCGGAGGGTCTGCATCCTTCCAAGTTGAGACAATAGAGACCCTAGCTGCATACAACATTGTTTCTAACATGTTCCTGTGGTGGTGTTGTTCAATAGGTTTGGGCCATAGTTCTAGTAATAGGTTTTCAAGATTTAGCAGTAAATCTATATCTAAAATCAGTTTTATGTGTTTTAACACTTCTAACCAGAAGAGTTTAATTTTAGTACATTGCCACCATCAATGTGCAAAAGAGCCGAGAGTTCCACAACCTTTCCAACATAGAGGGGAATAGGAGGGAGACATATGTGATAAGGCTTGGGGAGAGAAATACCATCTTGTGATGATTTTGAGCTTTTGGACTTCCACTGGGTAAGAGCGGGGGGGGAGATTTGTTCGACCTCCAAATCTCAGACCACAGCGTTTCGTCTAAATGCATTGTGCAGTAGTATGTTGTAAGTCCTTCTGCCAAGATTTTGATATGATAATGATTTTGTCAGTTTCTGCTGAAATCATGCCTTTGTTCTGTGAGTTATAGCATTTGAGGATGAGTTCAAATTCTGTGGGTGGCTTCAGCGTGACTTATCTTATTTTATATTGTTTGACTGCGTATTGAATTTGTAAATACAAGTACCATGGAATCTTGTATTTCAACACCTTTTCTAAGTCTAGTTTGGGACAGAGACCCTCCTTCTGACCTATATCACAGTGACGGGACAAGTGAACTTCTCTCCATCGTTTACCAGTGTACAGTTTCTAAGAACCAGGGTTGAGAGGTGAGGGTAGAATATCGAGAAATCGGTGGGAGGAGTTTACATTTAATTTTTGCACAGTATTGTAGAGGAGGGTACATGAGGTTGTTTCGTGTTATTCCAGTAGTTTTGTTAGGGAGATTGACCCATATTAAGCTGTCTATATTATGTGCATTAGAGTGGTCAGCTATTAATTGGACCTATGGAGGCAAAGGAGAAGTCCGTTGCATCCATAAAACATTGGCTAGTAAGATTGCTTTGAAGTATGTTGTAAGATCTGGAACACCATAGCCTTCCCGTGTTTTGGGTCATCTCAGGTGGCCTATTTGAGGTTTTTTCCCATTCTAGAGAAACTTTCATAGAGAAGCCTGCCATTTATTTAGTTCATGTTGTGGAATCGTTATGGGTAGGGTCCTAAATAAGAATAGAAATATAAGAAGAATAAATGTTTTTATTAGATGGAACCTTTCCAACCATGAGAGATTTAATTTATTCCAGTTAAGTATATCTTTCTGGACTTTAGTATGTATAGAGTGATGGTTATAATGAATTAATTTTGCAAGATTCAGTGGGATATCAATACCAAGATAATGAAGAGTCTTAGTGATCCAGCTAAAATTATAATTGGATTTTAGGGAGTCTTGGACTTCAGTGGACAGATGTATAGGGAGGATCTGGGATTTTGTATCATTTATACCAAGTCCAGAGACAATTTTGAAAGAATTTAGAAGAGACATCAGATTGGGAAGAAACTGCAAAGGGTTTGAGAGATATAACAACATATCGTCCGCAAAAAGTGATAGTTTATGTTCTTTATGTTTAGGTCTAATCCCTTTTATGGATGTGTTGGTCCTACTGGCTTGTGCTGGGGGTTTAACTGTCATAGCGAATAATAAAGGTGAGAGACGAAGGTTTAGGCAGCCATCATCTGTTTTCCCTAACACTAGTCTTAAAGTGCAGCAGTGTAATATGACTTGGACAAGAAAACAGACTGCTGAGAATAAAAGGAAAACTTTCTCATTTGGACTGACTTCAGCTGTGAAATATATGTGAATGTATTTGCAACTGATGCCGGGGGTGTGTGTGTGTGTGTGCCCTATGACTGTTCTGTAAGGATTGTCTGCCTTCCTAGTTTTTATGACACATCATCTTCAGTATATTTACTGCCCTGCTGTTTGCCCCTTATCCATCTTTGAAGCAAAGTGATCCCCTAAAAAGAACTTGTGATTCAAGTGAAAATCTGAGTATGCAAACTGGTTTGGCTTTGATAATACATGGAAAGATCATTCTGGAGCCAAAGGTAATTATCCTGCTCTGATCATAACTTTGCTTGTATATCTGGTTTGGTTTTAGGCAATTTCAGTGTAGGTACTTTTGACGAAATATGATGGTTGAAACTTCTCTCTGCTCACCGGTGTGCATTGTAATCCAGGGATTTATCTTGATTAAAAATCAAAATATCTGTCTGGAACAAAGGTAACAGGATAAAAAGTGTTTTTATAGGTTAATAGTCCATAGAGTTTGATTTTTTTATTTTGTTGTGTTTTGCTTTAGCTTGTATAAATTGATTTTACTGTTAAGGCCATGTAGATATGAAACTTTTTATAGTGTTTTAAATGTTTTTTTAAACTAACATTTTAAGATAAATAGAGCTGCCAGTTTTAATCAACTGAATGGGACCATTAATCAAGAAAAAATTATTTTGTTTGTCTGTGATGAGAAATTTTAATTAGTGGGTCTGAGATTGAAGGAAACACTTGTTTTAAGCCCATTTTGACTTCATTGTATTACTGTCCTATGAAATGAAAAAGGTATTTTCACTTCTAACTTTCCCCAAAAATGAGTGGTGATTATTACATCTTAAATTATGCCTGCTTCATTGTAAGAACAGCACCCTTTCAGTGCTTAACGAGTAACTATTTATCTGAAAGATCCAGTAGAAGGCCCAGCCGAAGACCCCCGCACAGCATGGCACTGGTGTTGCTACTCACTGTTCCGTAGCTACTTTGCAGAGGCAAGAGCATAACCTGCACCAAAATCTTTTGCAACCGCACTGACACTCACCAATGACAGAGAGCCTCAACGATGATGATGCTGTGACAAGGAGAGACAGGAGCAGCCTAGCAGCACACGTTGCCATGGCTGTACCCCTAACATTAGCTTGCCACTGCCTGTGTGCAGAACACAACAAGGAAGGGAACAAACGGGATCCCCCACTGTAAGGAGGACAGTGGTGTGACCATCTGGCACTCTGGAGTGAACATTTAACAGGGAGCTCCTCTCCTGAAACTGTCCTTTTTACCAGGCATACACATGGGAAGGAACCTTGGCTTGACCCACTTGCCTCCACAGTTTATCTGAAAGAGGCAACCCCTATGTAATGACCAGGACTACTTCTGTTAAAGACTTTGGGTATGGTGGGGGCTAAAGAGAGCCACTCTTTTATTAGGCAAAGGGGAACAAACATCAGGGCAGAGAACATACCACAGGACATTCCACCAAGTATTCCTGGAAGTATGTGATCCACCCTGAGCCTGCCTCGGCAGGGAGGGCGGGATATAAGTGAAATGAATAAATAAATAAATTCTTGGCAAGTCTCCAAAAGCTCACTGTGGAAAGGCAGGTGGAGCCATGGGTTTGAATCCCATTAGGCAGCATGCTCGGAAGCAGGCAGGCAGGAAGTTCATTTCCACCCACTGCTTTATTTGTCTCAGCAACCATACCCTACCCTGATCACACCGGCCAACTGACTTACTAGATACCAGCAGTCATTGGAGGAGTGCACAACCTATTGCTACTCCTTACTAGAGCATAACTGAGCGAGCACTGGACAATCCCCAGATCCCACTCCTCGTGTTAGTCCCATGCTGAAGACAATCAAGGCAGTCTAGTTAACAGGATACCTTGTCGTGCCACAGTAAGGAGCCTTAATAACTTTGCTCACAGCCTACAGAATTCCCAGCCAGAACAGACACTATGGCAGGCTCATTTTCTGCTGAATACTTTTGTCTCTCAGAATTCTATTGTGGTCATTGTCAATGAACAAATACCCACTCTTCTAACATCACCTCCTTTTTAACCTATTATTTAAAACCACTTACATCCCACTTTCTGTTAGAAGTTGGGAGGACATTGGTCAGCCACAGTTCTGCGGAACCCTAAGTCTTCATCTTCTGGGGTGAATCATTTCTTCAGGTAAAGAGACGTGTGCTTCTATGTCAGAGAGCAATAGAGCAGGAGATAGTGAAGCCAAAATGCTAGGTCAGTGACAAGCATAGGGGATCCCAAGGCTATTCGGTATTTCAGTACTCTTCATAAACTTTCTCTCTCTGTGTGTGTGTGTGTGACCTGTTTGTCTGACTGAGGCATCTCCATAAGCTTTTCAATCCAATGACCCTCTCTGAACCTAATTAGAAGGTGGATGGAGGAGAGCGGACACTGGAGAATTTTAATAAAAGAATCTGAATTGCTTCTTCATCTTTGTGACCTGGGATTTAAGAGAGAATTTCACTGGCTTTGTAGCCATGTAAAATAAATAGACATTAGATGATGACAGGGAAAACAGAATTGCTGCCAAAGCTAAAAGGAGCTTGGCAACAGAACAAAGAAGTGAAACACAGCTGATCATTATTTACTGTACAAACTTTTTCATAAAGCACAGGAGAAAGAGAGAGAGAGAGGAATAATAGATCTTCACTGAAAAAGGGTTCAGCCAGCTTGCCTTTTCTGTGGACAAGAGCTAGGATGTGTGTGTCCCCCCCCCCAAACTCAGTACACAATCGTATTGTTCTATTCAGCCCTTCTGAAAACCAATTACAGGTTTTGTGGCCTCAACTTTTTCACATTTGAAATAAATACTTGCCAAGGGTATGCAGAAAAGAGAATAACACTTCCGTGGATATGCATCCATTACAGAGACGGCAGTCAACTCTCACCTCAAATATTTCCTTGTAATTGAACCAGTGTGTGTGTCTACAGAATAATGGTGGCTACATCTGAGTTAATGATTTGAAAGTTTTTTTAAAAAACCTTTCAGTCCTCAGGACCGCAATCGATATAAATTATGAGCTGATACCAAAAAGAACTTGGAGACATAAAGAAGTTTTTAGTAATTGTTCTTCATCATTCCGTATATATTCAGTTCACTGAGTGTTCATACACCTAAGAAAAGCCAGAGTTAGGTTCAAAGTATAGTCTGATATTCTTTGTCGTATTGACATGTAGAACTGGACTCAGTGCTTTGTGCTGTGCAACAACTAGGGTTGGCAACTTTTTTAACAGACCCAGGAGACATGAGCGCGGGGGGGGGGGATGTGTAGTAAAAACCTTAACTTGTTGATTTCTGCAAATGATCAGAAACCCCAGAAGCAAAAGGTACAAGAAACAGCCAGTATGGGCAATTGGCAAACCTAACGGCAGCAGCTGTCATTGCTGTTGGACCTGAACTGTTTGATAGAGAGTCCCAGTTTTCTAATTCCAGATTGATCATTGGTCTTCATGCTAATGAATTGGGTGGGACCCATGAGTGGATTTCCGCCTAAGATGGGTCACACCAGTGGTAACGCAAGGTTTGCCTTTTAAAAATAAAAGTGAAGCTGAAAGGCAGGGTAGACATAGTCTAATGAGAAAGAGAATTACTGTGCTTCTATACTCCAGCATTGTGTCAGTGATGCCGCTAAGTGATGTTTTTGGTGAGCCTGTTCAGCTGCCAAATTTACCTTGACATTTACAGTCAGATTTGAGCCAATCAGGGATATGTTCAGATTGCACAGAGCAAGTCAAAACAGTAGCTGCCAAGCATTAAGTTTGTGGCTGCTTATTGGTCAGAAGTTGACTCACAGCTGATGGAGGATAAGCCAGATCAGCCAGAATCTGACCCTGCTGTGATGGGGAGGGAGTTTTAGTGGAAGCAACTGTTGAGTTTTTATTCTGTGAAAATGTACAACTTTTACTAAAATGCAAAATGTTCTTTCAAGTAGCATGTTATTTATTTTTGGAAATCTGAAGATTAACTCTCACCACATACCCCCATCACAGGGTAAATTCAAATAATTGAGCGGCCAGATAATTATTTAGGAACTAGCCTAAAAGCACTTGGTATAGTCTAACTTTTTGTTGTTGTTGTTCAGTCGCACAGTCGAGTCCGACTCTTCGCGACCCCATGGACAAGATCTTGCCAGGCCCTCCTGTCTTCCACCGTCCTCTGAGGTTTGCTCAATTTTATGTTTGTTGCATCTATGACACTGTCTAACCATCTCATCCTTTGCCGTCCCCATCTTCTTTGACCTTCAATCTTTCCCAGCATCAGGGTCTTCTCCAGTGAGTGCTCCCTTCTCATTTGGTGACCAAAGTATTTGAGCTTCAGTTTCATTATCTGGCCTTCCAGGGAACAGTCAGGGTTGATTTCTTTTAGGATTGACTGATTTGATCTCCTTGCAGTCCAAGGGACTCTCAAGAGTCTTCTCCAGCACCATAGTTCAAAATAATCTATTCTTCAGCGCTCGGCGCAGCCATACATGACTACTGGGAATACCATTGCTTTGACCATGTGGACTTTTTGTTGTTTAAAAGTGCACTTCCACCTTCCTCAAGCATGATGTGGAGGGCAATTCACCCCTCCTCTGCTGTCATGCCTCCCCTCCCCTCAAAACAGGAATTCTGTCTTGGGACAGGTGCTGAGAATTCTTGATAGAGATCTCTCGATTCTCCCACAAGACAAAATGTGTCAGCATGTGTCCAAGACACAGAGGAAGAGATAAAACTACTAATCCTGGGGAGAGGGAATGTCTGTTAAACTGCAATATAGTACCCCGAAATTATGGTGCTGGAGAAGACTCTTGAGAGTTCCTTGGACAGATCCTGAAGCTGAAGCTCAAATACTTTGGCCACCAAATGAGAAGGGAGCACTCACTGGAGAAGATCCTGATACTGTGAAAGATTGAAGGTAAAAGAAGAAGGGGACGGCAAAGGATGAGATGGTTAGACAGTGTTATCAAGGCAACGAATATGAAATTAAGCAAACTCCAGAGGATAATGGAAGACAGGAGGGTCTGGCGTGATGTGGTCCATGGGGTCGTGAAGAGTTGGTCTCAACTGTGCGACTCAACAACAATAACAACAAAACAGAGAGAGAGAGAGAGGCAGAGGGAGAACCAGAAAGAGGGGCATTGTGCTATTTCTTTGTTTTCTATCTGACATTAAAGGTAACTCTTGTTACTAGGTTACTCTTGTTTTGTGCTCATCAGAATGCCATTCCAAGCAGATTTATGGTTTTGGTAAAATTTCCTTAGAACATGTATATTCAGTGTATACACTTTGCCTCAGTGTGCACCTTGCTTGATCACAGAGGATGATATGCAGAAACTCCATCTTATAGTATAGTATAAGTTTATTGTCTTAGCCATAGGCCATAACATAATACATCAGACTATAAAATGGTAATATAAACAATAAAAAATATCAGTATACACCTATACTCCTTCTACTTTGCATTAAATACTAAGCTCATTCTGATTTTCCTTATTGCTAAGGCAAATAATGCCATTCTGCTAGAGACATAGTGGTCAAGGTCCGAGAGTAAAAAAATTGACCAGATCCAGATCGGACAGTCCATTATGCTGCGGAATACTAGGGATGATGTACTTTAACCTAGGGGCTTCGTGCCATGGGCATCTCCGAATATGAATAATGATGCCATAAGACAATGTGCCATCACATCCTGATCCATAAGCCCATCCTTTTTGAACACCCATTCCTTCAGTTCCAGTGCTTGGGTTTTAATCCTTAATAGATAATCAGAAATAATAATAATAATAATCTTTCCATTTATTGATCGCTCAATCCATGCAGAGCTGCCGGCTCTGAGCGATTTACAGTTACTCCTGAATTTCACATGGGACTAACAATGCTGGGGGTAAGGGAGGACAACATATATCATTAAATCACACACATTTCGTAGTCGACGGAGTTTGGTCGGCTGTAAGGTCAAGATGTGTTCCCGGCAGCATTCCTTTTTTCGGCGTCACTTGATGTTGTCAGCATTATCTCAGTCACAGCGCATCGCTGCCACTGTCTGGCCGAATGGCCTATTGCAGGTTTTTCTTCGATGCTGCGTAGATCTTTCTCAGCTTTCGGATCTTACGCGCAGACCATCCGATCGGCTAACACAACCCCCACCGGGGGGGTTTAGTGTGCCCACTCTCTCTAAGGAGTGGTACCCATTTTATCTACTCACTAAAGCTTTCGAACCGCTGGGTGGATGGCGAGCTAGAGACATGGACTGGCAGCTCACACCAGTGCGGGGCTCGAACTGACAGCAGTCCTGTTCAGCTCAGCTGTTTACCCAGAGGATAAATCCCCTGTGCCACCGCCCTGTGGAAAATTTCAACTGAATTGAGGCCAAATGGTCACCTAATCTCTTGGAGGCTTTCAGGTTCAAACTAAAACTTAAACCCCCCAGGGAATCCTGGGGTCATTCTAAACATTTCCTCCAACAGAATAGAATTCTGACATTGAGTCTGGCATTCAACAAGGTGATTCCCAGTTCAGCACTCATTAATGCCACTGGCGCACCGCTTGGCAAGGCGAGAATCTGCCTCATAAAATAATTCTGTACTATTTCTAATGAGGACGATATCTGATCTCCCCAGCCCCAGATCTCTGATCATAAGAACATAAGAGACGCCAATGTTGGATCAGGCCAAAGGCCCATCCAGTCCAGCACTCTGTATCACACAGTGGCCAGAAATACCAGTGCCATCAGGAGGTCCACCAGTGGGGCCAGAACATTAGAAGCCCTCCCACTTCTAATGTCCATATAGCACGGCTGGAATTATCTTACTCCCGTACAGTTTAAGAACTGGGTCTGCCATGCCTCCTCCCTTAGAAAAGTAGAACTTCAGTAGAGCCCCCAAATTCTTCATAGCAGCAGCTTTTAATGATGTAAGGTGGGGGCGCCAGGAGAGAGTTTCAAAAAAGGTTAAACCCAGATATTTCTACATGCTGCATTGTTCGATCTGGGTGCCAAAAATGCTCCAGGTAGATTTCTTTGGGCGTTTCCTAAAAACCAGAACTTTTGACTTGGCATAATTGATTCGCAAGCCTTCCACATTGCAGTACTCACCCAATTTATTCAGGTGTCTCCTCAAGCCAATCTTGGTTAAGGACAGAAGGACCATATCATCTGCATACAGAAGGATTGGAACCTTATTCACTATCTTCTAAACTAGCTATTATGTCATTTAAGTACAACTTGAACAAAGTGGGGGCTAACACGCAACCCTGCTTCACCCCTTTCAGCACTTGGATGTCCTCGGTGAGTAAGCGTTCTCTCCCAACCTTAACCTTTACGTTGGTATCACAATGTAGCTGGCTAATCAGATATACCAGCCACGTGTCAATGTTGATGTTCAAAAGATTCTGCCATAATCTACCTCTGTCTAAAGAGTCAAACGCCGAAGCCAGGTTGATAAAGCCTGCATATAGGGCTTTTGTAGGGCCTCTAATGGCATCTGAAGCCAAAGTATATAGAGTTTGACAGTATTTGATGGTAGAATTACCTTTTTTCTGAACCCTATTTGGAGGGGATGGATTAAATTATTATCAATAACATAATCCTCTAATTTATTTTTTAAATGCTTACGATATAATTTAGAGGCAATTGGCAACGAACTAATTGGCCTATAGTAGCCTGGCTCATCTCTTGTAAATTGGGACGATGATACTCGTGGTCCATCCCTTTGGAAGTCTACCCGTTCTGTCAATTAGGGTGAAAGGTTTCACTAACATCTTATATATTCTACCTCAGTTCCTCGTACCAGTTGATGATTGCCATGATTGCCATCAGCTGTACACATGGCAGTTCTGACGGCAGTTCCAGTTGACTTAGGTTCAACTGCAGTTCTCCCATTCTTTTTCATTACATTCCTGATTTTTCCAAATTTGTTGAGATCTTCTGATACTTTTGTATAGTAGAAACACAATTTCTGTCATATGGATGGTCTTCACGCAGCTATTCTTGATTATCCTTCCTCTTCATCGCTACTTCCTGAACTATTACGTGTTACCTCCAAGCCATGCAGCACTAGCTACCAGCCCCTTTTAAAACAGACACAAAAGCATTGGCGCTATAATACTGATAAGAATCAGCACCATGTCTCAGAGTGTGGTTTCCAAAGGAATTTGAACTTGAGAGAGATAACTTGAAGTTTTTTACTGAAAGTTGGTTGCAGCATTATGGTGGAGGTTGCACAAATCATTTCCTGCAAATTGTTTGAAGTTAGTGAATTTCCTGCTTAATACCCTTGATATAAGGCCTGGAAGTAATAGAAATAATCACCTTAAAAAAAACTCATGGAGGCATGCCATTTGGCACCCAGATCGAAGCAGAGTCATGACCAAAACAGCAGAGAATCTCCCTTGTGTAGACAGGTTAAATCCCTAGGAATTGAACCTTTTGTCATACTAAAATGGATAGGTAAATATCACCTTTGCTGTATCCTCCTGCTTTAATTCTGTAACATCTCTTGAATTATACGGATTGCACAGTTAATGTGATATTTGGAATATGTATATGTTAACATGGACATTCTAGTGTTGAAGAATTATTACTGTATGCATAATATTACTGAGGCTGTTTCAGTGCGCTAATTATTCTCCTTGATAAACTATCTCTGATTTCATCATATCTAAGATCTTACTTCTTCCAAACATACCAGGAGACTCGTTATTAGCCCTCTACATGTGTTCCAATTGCACATTCAAGCAATGTGTACATAGGATGAGTATGTTAGCCCCACCCCCCTGTTTGTGAGGATGCATTTACATGTGGAGAAAAGGTACATCCATAGATGGCCTCCCCATGATCAGGAATGTAGCATGGATGGGAATATATAATGATTTTTTAAATTCAGATTATTCATATATTTATATTTTTCTGGTTTTATGACTATTTCCATATTAAGGTTTTATGAATTTAAGTTTTAATAAAAGCCTATTGAGTGATAAGGCCTCTCCTTTGTATGTTAGAGTGTCTTTTTAGCTAATGCTAGCAGACAAGAAACAACATTCTTTTTTTTCCCCTTTAAGTTGTTTGGATGAAATAGCTATCTAGCTGTCTGGTGTTTTAGCAGGCCTTTGGTACAGTATTGCTGGTACAGCAGAAGATAGGGTTTTTGATAGATTTATTTGCCCAAAGTATAGAGTTCATGGTTCTAGTTGTTTGGGGTAAAAACTCTGCAGTGTCTGGGTCAACAAGGGCTTTAGTTTCATATCAGAAAACAACACCTTCTGTTTGGGTATGAAGAATCCCTGGGTATTATTAATAAGGTTAAGTTAAATAAACATTTAAGATATCATGTAGGCAGACCTTGTCTTCTAAATGACCATTGAATGAACGACTACTCAGATGATGCTCCGTCATTTTGTGACCAATTATGATTTCAATTTTCAATTCAATTCAATTCAATTTATTACAGGTCTATATGACCGAAGTCTTGACCAAGAGGATACCAAAGGGGGATAAAATAGGTACATAAAATAGACATAAATGTGTCAAGGTACATAATCACAGTCACATAAAACCCAGGCTGAGCCCAGAGATTAAAAATTACCTAACTACACTTGGGGCGGAGCCAACTAACTAAAATCATCCGAAGATTAAAAATCGGTGTCGAAGTTTTCAGAAGTGCTGGACTTTTCAATGCTTCTTGAGAGCAGCCACCTTAGCCAAGAACCGCGCCACGTTAGCTGTTATCAGTCCATCGGCATTTGAGTCAGATAACAGTACTGAGAGCACCCAAGGTTGCGCGGGAAGATTCATCTTCGTGAGAATAGGAGAGATATAAGTGCCTCTAACTTGAGTCCAGTGGGGACAGCGAAACATCAGATGATCTAAGGTTTCAATTTTGCCAGAATTGCACAGACAAAGGCGATCTGAGTAAGAAAGGCCTCCAAATCTTCCCAGAGTTACCATTGTTGGAAATACATTTAAGCGGGCCAGCATAAAGGCGCGGCAGTGAGATGAAATTGATAACGTTGAATAAAAGTCAGGAAATCTCTCTGGAGGGGACAACCCCAAAGCCAACGGAGAGCAGGTGCGTCTTGCCCTGGCCACGGTGCTGGCCCAATCCAACTGTTTAAGTTTCTTCAAGGTTTCCTCAAGCTGAGAGGGCATCAGCTCTTCATTAGGTGAGGACATCGGCACTCCCAATGTCCTGAGTTTACCAGCAAGAAGGGACAACCAAGGGTTGGATGTCGTGTCCTTTAAGATGGAACGAAGAAAGCCAGCCTGGGGGTGATGACTTGGGCCAGATAACTTAAAACTCAACTTAAATGCCCTCTTCCTAGCACATGCTTCAAGCGAAGATTGAACCAGTTCCATACGAAGGACAGTCCCAGCAACACACCGTGGCGTTCCAGTAATTCTCCTAAGGAAGGAGTTTAGCTGGGAATCCAATTTCTCATCCACACCAGCAATCCAGATTTCTACACCGTATAGAATTTGGGAGACCACCTTCTCATTGTACACCTCGATGGCCGGGGGAATCCGCTTAGCCCCCTTTGTACGGAAGAATCTCTCAACCAGTGCCATGGCGAGTCTGGATGACTTCTTAACGTACGTCAGATGAGCGGACCAGGATAGATTGTAACTAAAAACAATACCTAGGTATCGGAAGATTTCTGGATGTTATCTTTTTGCCTATGTCACTTGGGGCATAAAATTTCATGTACTTCCTGATACTGCTCAGAAAGCAGTCAATTTTGGATAGGCTGGTTTGGCCTAACTGTTTTCAGTTATTTAATTGCAATTAAATAACCAATGAACTTTCCTCCTAATTGTGGCTTCCTTTTTGGCTTGGGAATCTATTTGTACAACAGGAACACTGCTTTTTTAATGTTCTCAGTCATGTTGATGGCACCTACATGACAAATTTGCCATATGTAGATGGCTTGAACCAGCATTTTTGTGGAGGCATGGGGTATAGAAAAGTCGATTGAATGTGTGACTGGAATGTATGCACAGATCTACTTTGTCAGTTATCTCTTGGTTGCCATTTATGTGATTTGGGTATGTTCCTTGACATGTGATCTGACTCAATCACATAGATGCCTGAGGAACTCACCATAGAAACTGCTCCATCACTCGGTGTGGGTTGGAACACTGCTAGGGGGGAGGAAGGGCTTCTGCTTTCCCCATATACACACATCATTTTCCTTGGTGGACACAGACATGGGGACCCTGTTTGCCATTTCCCCAGGCTCCACATGTCCTCAGTCACATGATGCCAGGACATGAGCAGCATGAGAAAAGGACAAACTGCCCTCCCCCATGGCCATACATGTGACTGCAACTCTGATCAGGGATGCCCAACCCAGATTGTATGATATCTATTACCATGTCATATCTATCATATAGCTAGACCTTTTATGTATGCCAATAAAGGTACTGAAACTGAAACTAGCTAGGCCTTGAGGTAAAAGCTGCCCGACTTTTGCCACCACATGACCAAAGGCAAGCAGGCAAGACCAAGGAGCTGCCCAACAGTAAAATATAGCCTAGGCAATTTAGATGTTGCATCAAGTAGCAACTGAGGGATTTCATAGCAGTACTATCAGTTAGGAGTGTATATAACAAAATTATTGAGCCACAGATTTACACAGAGATTGCTGGTTCAGGTTATTACAGTGAGTTCCTAGAACAGCAATACAAATCCAGGATTCTTGGAAATTATGAACCCTCCATGTTCAGGGTCCCCTTAGTTCAATTCACTTACTTACTTACTTACTTATTTATTTATTTCACATAGATGCCTGAGGAATTTTAACTTTAAACTGAATGGTTCTTTAATGGACAGGCAGCACTAACTCTGCAGGAATTTTGGTATCATTTGGTTGAAAAACAGCCTCTCCTACCCACCCACAAAGTAGTGGGCCATAGGGAATAATGGCAAAACTGAGGATCTTGCTTACTTCTTCTTCCATCCCATTTTTGTGAAGGCGGAGCCCTTTTTTCTGCAGATATGATAGGTATGGGGGTTGTAGAATTGGTTCCCTTTATCCAATTTGCTTCAAATTTTAGTGTTCTTTAGTGGAGATGTAGTACTAACTCTGTGGCAATTTTGGTGTCATTTGGTTGAGAAACAGCCACTCCAGCACCCCCTGGAAATAAGTCTCTCCTTCCACATGTTGTGAAAGGAAACAAATAACAGACCACAACAAGGAAAAATGGCAAATAGAAAGGCTGAAAAGTTTTCTTTTAAAAAATAATAAATTTCATATATGAGACTGTCATGATCTGGCCTGTGCCACCAGAGGCCTACTAGGCCCAGGGAGCCTGGCTAGCAGTAGATGAGGCTGGGCCTACAACTCCCACAAGCCCCTGAGAGGTTTTGGAGCCAAAACTGACCAATAGGAAAAGAGGAGGGCTTGGAATAAAAAATCTGGTGCAGCAGGAAAAGCTGTTCTTCTTCCCAGAGGGCAGAGCCAGAAGGAAGGCTTCTGCAGGAAGAGACTCTCATCCTGAGGGAAGGGTGAGTAGTCTAGTGCCACTTGGAATAGTGAGCTAGGGACAGTATATATTTAGACGCATTAGGGCATTTGATTTCTTTTCTTTTCACCCATTTACTGTTATTATTCTGCACCTTGTTGTTTGACCTCCTATAAAATAAACTATTTTCATTGTTCACTCTGCTTAGTCCTCATGCCTATTATTCGGCCAAAAGGGAGGTCAGAAGGTCTTGGGAGGATGCTCTGGGCCTTCTCAAGGGAGCCTGGAACCAGAGTGGTGGCAGCGTTAGGTGACACCCCACCTGAGCCATGACAGGCACAGAGACAAACATACATAAATACAAATCAAAGGGAATTCATTTGTATCATTCTTTGACCTAATTATTGACCTCATACTATATCCAAAACATTCATTTCTATTATCCACCTTATAATTTTTATATATACCTTTCGCTTACAATTAAACATATGGTTCTTATTTCCTTTTATTTCAATTATATGACTGGAAATTTTATATGTTGTACTCTTCTATCCATTTATAAAATCTTGACCATGTGTCCTCAAGGTTTTCTTTATTATGCCCTCTCAGAATTGAAGTTCGATTGTTTCCAGTATTTTATTTATAACTTCTTCCTTTGTAGGGACTTCATTTCTTCTCCCGTATTTAGCATATAATATTCTTGCTGCTGTCACTAAATGTATGGTAAGATAAAAGTCTTGTTTTTTGTATTTCTCTGGTGCTATATTCAATAAAAACAGTTCTGGTGTGTAAGGTACAGTAGTTTTTAACACTTTTTATAACAGTTCATTTATCCAAGACCAATACTTTTTAACTTTATCACATGTCCACCACATATGAAAAAATGAACCAACATTTTTTTGACATTTCCAACAATCATTTGGTAGGTCAGGATAAAATTTAACTAATTTATCTGGAGTAATATACCATATATAAAACATTTTATATATATTTTCCTTATAAGAAATCACTTTAGTAATCTTTATATTCGTTTTCCATACACGTGACCATTGGTCCAAATCAATATTATGGCTCAGATTTTGAGCCCATTTAACCATACAATTTTTAACTATTTCAGCCTGTGTTTTATCTTCTAACATTATTATATACAATTTCTTAATCAGTTTATCATCAGCATATAAAACAATATCTTATCCATTTCTGTTATTTTTGAATAAAAACCAAATGACTTTAGCAAATCTCAACTCTATTTGTACTTTCCCTTTCCCACCAACTTATATTAATCTCTTGTTCTTTAAGTTTTTCAATTGATTTTAGTTCATTTTTATTATCCAACAAATCCTCATATCTCAACAACATATTTTTTCAGCAAATTAGGATTTGTAAAAGTTTCAAGTGGTGAGATCCACTTAGGTGTCTTAGTATAAAATAACCTTTTAATATGTTCCCATACCGTCAATAAAATTTTTCTACCCAAATGTTGTTTAAAATATTTATGTATATCTGACTTTCCATACCATATAAATGCATGCCATCCCAATAATAGGTCAGGTCCCTCCGAAGTTAATAGTCTGGTATAGGTTGAAAAGCTTTCAATGGAAAGGTTAAAAAAAATTCAATCAGTCACTGTAAGAGTAGGAAAATGAAATGAATGTGGAAAAGGTCTTTAAAAAAATATATGGTGGTGGCCCATTTTTCCCAATGGGGATCAGTGAAGAGAATTGTGCCAGCTCCAAGAGGGATCTAATTCAAAGGTCTGTAAAGTCAAACCCTTTGGTCCAATTCAGTTGAAATGTGGGGGGTCTAAGATTAGAGGAAGGACTATGGTCTGTGCCAATTTGAGGGCATCGTGTCTCTAAACAACTGCCCCAGGCTTTCCAGTAGATCCCATTGAAAACAATGGTCCTGAAGCAATGTAACCTGTGGGGAAAACACCCACATTCAAATCCCAAGCCAGCAATATCCTCCATGAACAAAAGCAATTACGGGGGGGGGGACCTCTCTGAACCCCAGTATAATGAAGTTTTTCTTGATTCACACCCCTACTAGCAGTATCACCTTTCTTAGTGCATCTCTGGGGATCTCAACAACAAAAGTACTTGCATCAACAGTTCATCCTTATGAGTTCTGCAGGGCAAGAGAAGTATCATGCTGCCAAGTTATCATTTCAGTAATACAAGAGAGTGTCGTCTATAGGTATGGCTTCAGAGTCCCTGCTAGTCATTGCTGTATCACCCTGTACACAAACACCTACAATGTACTACAGTCTGCAGTGGACTTTCCTTCCTCTTCCAGAGAACTTTCCTCAGGCTCTCACTCAAAAAGCTGGCAGGTCCTAACACAATTCTTTATCCTGGTTCTTAAACATCTGCTGTGAACTTTTTGGTTAAAATGACAGAGAAATGTAATAGATCAGTCAAGATTACATGTTAATCAATGCTACTGTAAAGAAAAGTCAATGTGACTAGACTCAGTGAGGAAAGCTCAGAGAGTTCAAATCCCACCTCTACCTTCCTCTCACTGGAAGTACTACTTCTGTTCCAGGAGGCTTGGTTTGATATCTGGTTTGATAGGCAGATTTGCCCCATTTGTAATATTCATCTGTGACTGAAGTACTATTTCTCCCAGAAATTCTTCTCCAGTCAGACTGTGCATGAGATTCTGTGCACGTACAGTCAGCATTCAGTAGACCAGACAACCAAAGATTTACTGCTGAGAATTTAAGAGCAGTCATGCTGGATCAGACCAATAGTCCATCTAGTTCAGCTTCATTTTTCATATGGTGGCCATAGAAGCTCTTCTCCAGAGGGCCTACAAGCAGGGTATGGAAGCCAAAGTAGTCTCAGTTGTTCCTCCTTGAGCACACATTGTATCAGTAATCTTTACAACAGCTTGTAAACTAACTCTTTATTCCGCATTTGCAGATGAGAGGACTGAATTTGAAGCAAAATTAGGAAACTTATAAAATGAGTTCTTTGTTGAGGTTCAGGACTTTCTAATTCAAACTCCTAGTTTGGAACTACTGTGCTTTCCTACAAGATTTATATTCTACCTTATCATGTAAAAATTAATTCATCGTACCTTCAATGATTACACTGTATAGAGATCTACTCAAACATTTGAATGTAGAATATTCTATTGAAGGCTGTTGCTTTTTTTATTTCTGCATACTTTCACTTATTCACACACACATACTCTTCTCACTTCAAAGCCAAAGCATTATAGGGCATCATTCTAGAAACAAGGATTAGCTTTCTGAGCAACTCCCCAACAGCTGTTAATATGAAAGTTAAAATGGATCTTTTGATATTATATTGCAAGCTGTGGTTTTCAGTACTACTAGATGTAATGGTCCTGTGTGGCAGGAGAGCCTAAGTAGTTTTTAGAGGCAGGAAGGAATTGACCTGACCTACACACACTAGTTGAATTGTTCACAGGACATTGATTCATAGCTTTACAAAGGCCGAACTATTACTGTTCTCCAGCGTAATTATACACCTGACAAATGGTAAAGGCAAAATGACTGGACCTCAGAGAATTCTGTTACTTTAATACATACTGGTATTAAGTCTGATAGCCCCATTTTCCTCTTATTTTGATAGCTGCTTGTTTAAATGAGAGCACCACATGTCTTGATAGCTCATGCACAGGCGTGTCAGGTCTCAATCAAGTTTAACGGAAATGAATATCATGAAAAGAGATGTTATTTCATGCCACTACCACCCCATTTAGAGAATATCCCCTTAGTGTATCTAAGGGGATTTGGTCTTCTCAGTTTAAAGGTATCACAGGATTAAGATGACAGATACAAATCCTGGGTTGTATTGGTTATTAATCCTCTTCATCTGTGTTAATCAATACTATTATTTATTTGGACAATTTATACATCCTCCAGAGAAGCTGCTAGAGTTGTAACATGTTTAGAAACAATAGGCAGTGGAGAGTCCTTGTCACTAGAATCGAAACAAGTCTTGACAGAGTTTCTGAATCTGAAATAATGTCTGGACTCGTGTGTGTTTGTGTGAAATGCCATCAAGTTGCTTCTGACCAATAAATTAATAACCTCCAAAACATCCTATTGTTAACAGCCATTCTCAGGTCTTGCAAAGTGAAGGCTGTGGCTTCCTTTATTGATTCAATCCATCTCATGTTGGGCCTTCCTCTTTTTCAACTTTTCCTAGCATTGTCATTTTTCCAGTGGCTCTTGTCTTCTCATAATGCGGCCAAAGTATGATAGCCACAGTTTGGTCGTTTTTTTCCTTCTAGGGAAAGCTCAGGCTTGGTTTGATCTAGAACCCACATTTGTCTTTTTTGGCTGTCCATGGTATCTGTAAAACTCTCCTCCAACACCACATTTCACCACATCTACTTTCTTCCTGTCAGCTTTCTTCAGCTTTCTTCATTGTCCAACTTTCAGACCCATACATAGTAATGTGGAATACTATGGCATGAATTAACTTGATCTTGGTCACCAGCAATACATCCCTCCACTTAAGGATCTTTTCCACCTCCTTCGTAGCTGCCCTTCCCAGTCCCAGTCTCCTTCTGATTTCTTGGTTGCAGTCTCCTTTTGGTTGATGATGGAGACAAGGAATATCAAATCTCAGTTTCTTCACTTTCTTCATTGTCAACCTTAAAGCTGTGTGATTCCCCAGCAGTCATTACTTTTGTCTTCTTGATGTTCAGCTGCAATCCTGCTTTGACACTTTCTGCTTTATCATCAGGAGTCATTTCAAATCTTTACTATTTTCTGTCAATTATGTAGTGTCATCTGCATATCTCAGATTGTTAATGTTCCTTCCACCAATTTTCATTCCACCTTCATCTTACTCTAATCCAGTTTTCTTTATGTTATGTTTGGCATATAGATTGAAGAAATAGGGATCCTTGTCTGACACCTTTGCCAACTGGAAACCATTCTGTTTCCTCATATTCTGTCCTAACAGGAGCCTCTTGTCCAGAGTACAGGTTTTGCATCAAAAATGTCAGATGCTGTGGCATGCTTATTTCTTTTAAAACCAACCATAACTTTTCAGGCCTCTCCCAAAAGGAAATAGAAGGAGGAGCAGGAGGAGGAGGAGATTGGATTTATACCCCACCCTTCACTCAGAGCAGTTTACAAACTCCTTTCCCTTCCCCTCCCCACAACAAACACCCTGTGAGGTGGGTGGGGCTGAGAGATCTCTTTCCAGAACTGTCCTTGAGAGAACAGCTCTGACAGAACTATGGCTTGCCCAAGGTCATCCAGCAGCTGCAAGTGGAGGAGTGGGGAATCAAACCCGGTTCTCCCAGATTAGAGTCTGTGCACTTAAGCACTACACCAAACTATGCACTTCTAGCTTGGCGCTAGTTCTGTCATAAGGAAAGTGATAGTCTAAGAGTAGAGAAGCAGAGGCCGTGCCAGCTTGTTAGAGTAGAGCTGAAGACTGAAAGAAAATAGCGGAGTCAAAAATCAGGACAGCAGGAAGAAGGATCAGCGTAAAAGGACAAAACAGTGAGGCTGACTGTTGACTGGACAGAAACCTCCAGCCTTCTTGGAATTTTTAGAGTTTTCTTCTAATTTGTTAAGCTAACAGGATAAGCAAATGGGTGAAGCCTTTCTGAGGCTTCAAGTTCCTTCTGGTCCCTGTGAATGATCATGTTGGTAGCCAGAGTACTTGGAGGTCTGTCTCCATCCATTTTCGACCTGCTACTTAAGATCTTTTTCTCAAGGCTTGTTCTCCATCCCCCTGGTGAGGCAGGTGGTAACAAGAGACATGGCCTTTTTCAGTGGCGATGCCTTGCCTCTGGAATGCCCTCCCCCTTGAGATTCGCCTGGCACATACCTCACTCTCCATTAGGCACCAGGCCCAAACATTTATTTTTACCCAGGCCTTTTACTAAGGGAGTTTCTCTCATTTATCTGATTTATGGTTTTCTTCTGTTTTATTGTTTTAGGGTGATCAGTGTTTGCTTTATATTGTTTTATTCTCTGGCTTGTTTTATTATCTTGTTTTATTGTTTTAATTGTAAACCAGCTCAAGCAGGTCTCTGGTGAGATGGCATATACATTTTCTAACTAAATTAATATATAGTCTTCATAGCAGGAGAGCTCTTGATCTTAAAAGTGCTGATTTGGGGACTAGCACATATTTCTGATTTTAAAAATCTAGCATCTGGTTCTGGAGCATACGGATTGGTTGCAAATTTAAAAAAAAAATCTGTGTTCATCACATTCAAAATAGTATATCCCTTGCCATGCCTCCCACAATGGAAAAGAAAATGCTGAAGTGTAGAGTGGGGTTATATTTCCCGCAACTCATTAAATTATTTGCCAAATAACAATGAAGAAGGAAATAACAAAGCATGCTCTTTGAATTAATACATAGGCTGAAAAACATAGGGGTTTCCTGTGCTCTAAATTTCTCCAGCTGTGTTTTCATGGTTTACAACATGGAAAATGACATATCCTTTGGCCAAATTAAAACCTGTCCTTAGTGGAGAGCTGAGACCACATGATGAACTACAGTCTATAGCAGAAGCTACCAAGACATATCCTGGTTAACTGTACATGTTAAACAAAAAAATTATTAAAAATGCTCATGTAAGCCCTTATCAGTTGTTGCATTCCTGGCACCATGATCACGCAGATGAACTAACATGCTATGTGACAAAGTTTGAGCCCAGTGGCACCTTTAAGACCAACAAAGTTTTATTCAAAATATAAGCTTTCATGTCCTGCCAACCTAGCAGTTCGAAAGCAAGAAATTGCAAGTAGATAAATGGGAAGGTAACAGCGTTCCGTGTGCCTTGCTGTTTAGTCATGCCAGCCACATGACCACGGAAACGTCTTCGGACAGCGCTGGCCCTTCGGCTTTGAAACGGAGATGAGCACCGCAGCCCTAGAATCGGATTCGACTGGCTTTCGAGCAAGGGAACCTTTACCTTACTAAGCTTTCATGTGCAAGCACACTTCTTCAGATACCTGAAGATACCTGAAAAAGTGTGCTTGCACATGAAAGCTTATACCTTGAATAAAACTTTGTTGGTCTTAAAGATGCCACTGGACTCAAACTTTGTTCTACTGCTTCAGACCAACACAGCTACCCACCTGGATCTAATGTGCTATATGTGATTGTCCCAATTCTTGCAGTTGCCATTTCTTCTGAAAAGAAAACACATGGATTTTCTGCCTTGGTACATGTATACCAGACACCAAAATAATCTGGAGTCAGGTGTGTGTGTATACTGAGGCTGAAAATTCACATGTTGCCTCTTTCAGAAGGAATAGCAACTGTGTGTATCAGAAGGATCATGGGTAGTGGGTTTGTTCCATAAGAGTGGTCAAATACAATGCCTGAAAAGTGCTCCCTACAATGCTGCAGACACTGTCACCGGTAATCATTACAATAAGAGTTAAATTATAGATATTTTAAATATGTGTGCATTTTCTGCTATAACGTACAAAATGAAAATGGAGAAAGGAGTCCTATTGGTGTTTCAAGAGAAGGTAGTATGATCTTATTAGGACCTCTGTGAGAGAGGAACAGTGGATGAGTACTGCCACCTTTTGGCTACTGGTTGCTATGATTGGGGCAGTAAGGTTTGTTTGTTTCTTCAGTCATTCAGATCAGAAATAATGGCATGAGTTGTCTAGTAATGGTTTAAATGGAATGACCCTGTGACAGAAGCTCAGCTTCTTTCTTCGTGTTTAGACTACTCATGCATGTGAACATTTGCAAATGATTAGTGGTTTGCTTTGGTCCACATTTCAAGGCAGACTCATCACCAGAATGCCAGATATGCTAGATTCCTCCAGCCACTGAAGCAGGGACAAGGGATCCTTGACTACAAAGAGAGCTTAATGGAATGGGGGGGAGGTTATGTGAATAATAATTGTATGTTAACTGTTGTTTGATACCGTTGGCTACAATGCGTCTTGAGATCCTTTAAAAGCATACATTTATTTATTTATTTATCAAATTTATACCCCGTCCTCCCCACCAAAGCAGGTTCAGGGCGGCTTACAAAAGTTTAAAACATATAGATAACAGTTAAAACAATCATAAAACCTTCTAAAAATAATCCAAATATCACAAAGTGCTGGTACATATTAGATCTGGCAATAATAATGGTGTTGTTTGGCAATGGTGGCTTCCAGTCGATGACCTATCCTATTGATCCACTCCTTGTTCTGTTTCTTATGTGGCCGGCATAGGCTGTTGTTGGTGAATCTGAAGGACAGGACTTGCAATTATTTGGGGCGGCTCCTTAGTTGAAGGCCTGGTGGAAGAGCTCTGTCTTGCAAGCCCTGCGGAACTGCATAAGGTCCTGCAGGGCCCTGATCTCTTCTGGGAGCTCATTCTACCTGTATGGGGCCGCCACCGAGAAAGCCCTGGCCCTGGTTATGGCCAGCCTGGCATCTTTAGGACCCGAGAGTCATAACCAACAGTAGAATAAAGACATGTTTAGGAAATGGACCATATATCATCTTGCAAATATCTGTAAATATCAGCTTTAGCGAAAAATAATTTGGTGTTTTATATCTGCAGGAAAATGGAGTAGACTGCAGAGAATTTGAAATTGAAAGGATGTGCTTGATGTCCAGCCAAGACACTATCACTGCCTTTAAATCCAAGGAAAAAATAATGAAAATGGTGACAAACTGGTATTTGTTTGTCTGTAGTGTTAAATACCACCCTTTCAGATCCAACAGAAAGTGTAAGATATTGTTCTGGAAGGGCAGACACCACATGGCACTTGGTCCTAGGAGGGCTAATGGAAGGGGTCTTGAGATAATAGGATATCTGAGGTAATAAGACCCCTTCCATTAGCCCTCCTGGGACCAAGTGCCATGTGGTGTCTGCCCTTCCAGAATGATATCCTACACAATGGACACTCCACGTTGTCCTTATGTAATCATGTGAAAGAACCCACAAGGACTCCTGGGGGAAATCTCTCTTCCCACCCCACCCCCCACTGTTCCTCTTCTACATGCTTACCCTCCCAGACTCTCCCACCTACCTATCTATGCTGGCAGAAGGTGCCCTTTTGGAGGAGCAATGACTTACTTCCTGTAGATAGTTTCATGTTGGGCTGCAGTAAAAGGGCTAGATTAGAGACCAGTAGCACCTTAGAAACAAGCAGGATTTAGGGGCTATAAGTTTTTGAGAGCCAATGCTCCCCTCATAAAATACCCCCACTGAGATTAGCAGTTCTCAAACACCCCCTGCTGTAGCTTGTTCTGCCCACCAGTCATGAATAGAGACCTTTTTTGACAATCAGTTCAATAGTTTGTTGGTCCATTTGTGGCTGTTCGGCAGGTAGTGTCATTGTAAGAACATAAGAACATATGAGAAGCCAATGTTGGATCAGGCCAATGGCCCATCTAGTCCAACACTCTGTCACACAGTGGCCAAAAATATCAGGTGCCATCAGGAGGTCCATCAGTGAGGCCAGGACACTAGAAGCCCTCCCACTGTTGCCCCTCCCAAGCACCAAGAATACAATGCATCACCTGCCCCAGCCTGTGAGTTCCTATCTACACCTTGTGGCTAATAGCCACTGATGGACCTCTGTTCCATATGTTTATCCAGTTCCTTCTTGAAGCTGTCCATGCTTGTAGCCGCCGCCACCTCCTGTGGCAGTGAATTCCATGGGTGAAGAAGTACTTACTTTTATCTGTTCTACCTTCCAGTCCTCAGGAATGGAGGCAGGTTTTAATGAATTACATATTTTTGTCAGGAGATCCACAAGTTCACATCTGAATTCTTTCAGAACTCTCGGATGTATGCCATCTGGGCCTGGTGATTTATCAGTTTTTAAGTTGTCTATCAGTCGTAGGACTTCCTCTCTTGTCACCTCAATCTGACTCAGGTCTCTCAACACCCCTCCCGAAATCAGTGGTTCTGGAGTGGGCAAGCACTTCTCATCTTCCACAGTGAAGACAGAGGCAAAAAATGCATTTAGTTTCTCAGCCATTTCCCTATCACCCTTCAGTACTCCTTTTACCCCTTGGTCATCCAAAGGCCCCACTGCCTCCCTGGCTGGTTTCCTACTTCTAATGTATTTGAAGAAAGTTTTATTGTTGGTCTTTATATTTTTTGCTATATGCTCCTCATATTCCTTTTTTGCCTGCCTGATCACAGACTTACATTTTATTTGCCACAGCCTGTGTTCCCTTTTATCAGCCTGAGACTAGCTTTCCACTGCTTAAACGAATCCTTCTTACCTTTTACAGCTTCCATTACTTTGTTAGTTAACCATGCAGGCTTTTTCCTATACCTATTTGTGCCTTTCCTAACCTGCGGTATATATTTTTTCTGAGCCTCTAGGACTGTAGTTTTAAATAGTCTCTAAGCTTCCCCAATGGTTTTGACCCTTTCTACTTTTCCTTTCAGTTTCTTCCTCACATGTCCCCTCATATCAGAGAAGTCACCGCTTTTAAAGTTAAAAGTGGTTGTGTCTGTCTTTTGGGGCAACTCCCTATTTATACAAATGTTGAACTTGGCATCAGTTTTTATGTGCCATACCCAAATAGTGAGTGTGACAATAGTGTTCACCTTTTTTGCTAATCCACATCTGGGATTTCTTGGTGTTACAGTCAACAGTGTGGTAGGGTAAGGGTATTAAGTAGGTGCCAGATGAGCCTCAAGGGGGAGGATGTCACCATCAAAATATCTGTCTCTGGTCCTCACCTGCTTTACCTCTGAAGGTGGAGGAGTGCACAGAGAGCAGGGCTTCAGAAGAGGACCTCAACTGTGGGGAACTTTAATCTAAAATCCAACTTGGATTTGGGTTTGGAGAACTGTTTGTGACCTTTGCAGACTTTTCTGTACCTATCAAATATTCCAGGTTTACTGCCTGCTCTGGCTATGCCTGAGGATGCATCCACACATTGTTAGATGTTGTGTTATTGTAGAGGAAGCTCAGAGGTTCAAATGATGATCTATTGATTATTGCTGGCATTTCAGAGGTCTTTGGGAAAGGACTTTGGAATTTCCAGGAATAAACTGGCAAATGTTTAAACGCTAAGCAGAATTGTAGAAACAGCTGTCTTAAATCTTATGTAACTGACAGAGAAGGAATTTCTTAATGAATAGCTGTTCCAGCACCAGTACACTACTAATGAGAATGGTACAACCCACCACAATAACGACCTGTCACAGTGAAGATCTATGTTCAAGCTCTCTGCTTCAAAGGAACAGGTTTAAAAGTTCATAATGGCTTATTATTTTAGTTTTCTTAAATAAGGAAAATTAAGTTAAACTTCTTCTTTAAGTTTAAAATGCTTTAACATACTAATATTGAGTTATTGGAAACCTTAAGCAATATGTATACCTTTTCAACAGCTTATTATTTTAAGGCAAATAGATTGTTAGCTTGCATAGAGAAATAGCCACATACTTAATAAGTTAAGCTGGCAAGGAATCCAGTGAAAGGAATGTGATAATTGGTTGTCAAGATGAGGTTAGAAAAGATAAATTGAGTTCAGCAAAAGTACAATTGTACTCTCTGAAAAAGGATTTAAGTTTGGCAAGACCTTCTTTCTGATTTGTTGTATGCTTTTGAAAGTTAAAACATCTTTTAATATTTTGTCTATAGCAAAGAATTACTTATGGTATAAATATTTCTGAATGTTTATAAAAAGAGAAAGCTAGCTAAATTCTTTGTTCTCTAATAAGAAACTTTGCTTAAGACTAGCAACCTGCTAACAAGCAAAGATTGGGAAATAGACAAAACATTTCCAAAAAGCTAATGAGGTAGGAGACATTAATAATGGACATCCTGTCAATTAAAAAGGCTAATTAAAATGTAGAACTTATATGTTATATGAGAAGGACCCCTACTGGCCAAAATAAAATAGCATAATTTTACAAAACCAGAAACTTTAATTTAGATTTAATATCTTTGTAAATTTAACAAAAACCCTCTGATGGATTAAAATAAAGAATAACAGGTGGATTCAAGATATCTATGAAAGCTTTATGTTATAGACTATTTTGAAACACTAGAAAGTGCATATAAAGGGTTTATTAAGTCTTTGGAATAGAAGAAGAAGAGATTGGATTTATACCCTGCCCTTCACTCAGCATCTCAGAGTGGCTTACAAACTCCTTTCCCTTCCCCTCCCCACAACAGACATCCTGTGAGGAAGGTGGGGCTGAGAGAGCTCTTTAGAAAACTGCCTTTTCAAGGACAGCTCTGACAGAACTATGGCTTGCCCAAAGTCATCCAGCAGCTGCAAGTGGAGGAGTGGGGAATCAAACCCGGTTCTCCCATATTAGAGTCCACACACTTAACCACTACACCAAACTGGCTCTCATTATAATCTTGTATTTTTCCATATTTTATATATGCTGTATATATTATTAGTAGGGATAGCCTACAAAAATGTTATTAAGAGTGCTTTTATACACATATATGCATGCATTAATATAGAGGAACCATTTTTATAACGGGGAAAGTTAGATTCTATACTTAAAATGAACTTAGCCTGTGAGTTCATTCAAAGGTGAGCAAGTCTGGGAGAACAGCCAAGAGGATGCACATATCACTTTTAACAAGACAGGCACCTGCAACATAAGTTGAAACGCATCCAGTAACATCTTGTTTGTCAAATGTTTGATTAATGATTCTTGAAGATAAAGAAAATCAAACTGAGCATTTGTAAATTATGTCAGTGATGATGTAAAGTTGGGAGGAGCAACAAAAGCATATAAGCCAGATCCCTGCCATTATTCACTGGACATCTGAGCTGAACCTTTGGCTGCATGTTGTCCCTTATTCGAATAAAACCTTTTCCACCTTTTTGCTGCTTGGAATTTTTGTCTCACTGTGTGCTTTTCAATTGGCTAGCTGTACAAGTCAAAGAACCTTAGCACCCTCAGGGTGTTGCCTTCATTATCAGGGTGCTGTAGTGATAATCCATAACTGTGTTATCTTGTCCACACAAGAAAATCCAGTCACTAATGGTTGCTGTATCACAAAAATTCAAGAATGTGTAGCCTTAGACATGCAACCCTTTTGCTTATTGTAATGGGACTTCACTTCCACATGATTATGCAGAGGATTGCAATCTTGAGATGAGCTTATATATCTAAACTGCAAATGTACTTTGAAAATAAGGATCCTGGATGCCTAGTACTTAATGGAAAAGAGTACCATACTGGAAACGTCTATAATTTGTTAAAATAATATCTACACATTTATATGCACAAGAGAGACTGTACTTCTCAATTCTGGGGGGGAAACTATATTAAGTTAGGATTCCAATAGTTGCAAACAGAGGCATAACCTTTGATTAATTAGGTCCATAAGTATTCCAGTCACAGTGTCAAAGAAAACATAGTTGGATTGCTAAAGTATTGAAGGGGAAAACACCTTAATTAAGTTATTTCATTGTGAACTGTTAGAGGACTACAATTTGATGCCAATTATTAAAATTCTCGCAACTCCTGTAATTTGGATGGAGTGTTGTGATAGTATGCAAAGGCACAGTATCAGTTGATAGATTCTTTTCCAGTTGGTGCAATTTTCCCTTTCCTGAGGCTCCTTTTCAGTGGATTTTCCTGTAGTTTTGATCTCCTCAACCAGGGAAATAAAAGTGTTTGGAAAGGTAATACCTGAGGGCCAGTTTGAGGAAAATAGTAGAATAAAAGAAAGGCCTAGGAGAGGCTCGGAATGTTTAAACAAATGAACAGGGATGTTGCCTCTGAACTGGGAGCTTGACCATAATTCTGTAATATTTGTAACTGGTGCACTTTTATAGGGGTGTACAAATATGATAGTTTTTTGTTCTTTAGGTTTTCATGTTTTTGGAAAGTTTACTTTCTTCCCACCTTTCCTTAGCAGCGTTGCTAGTTTTGCTTGTTTCCTTTGTGACAGTTTTGATATTTGTTTTGCTATCTGCTTTAACAATATGCATATTGGTGGAAGGGAAGTGAGTGATTGATTGTATACGGTCATTGGCCATTAAAATACAAAATTACATTCAGAGAATACTTATGATTTAAAACATTGCATTCAGGATAAAACTCAAATGTACAACTATAATGTCAGAGTTACAACAGTTTGGAATTTTAAAAGCATGGTATTGATACTTTTAGGAGCTGCGGTGGCTCAAGTGGTTAAGACGTTGAACTGCAGGCTGTGGAAGGTCAGTAGTTCAGCAGTTCGAGACCCGAGTTGCCGCATGACGGAGTGAGCTCCCGTCTCTAGTTCCAGCTCCTGCCACCCTAGCAGTTCGAAAGCAAGAAATTGCAAGTAGATAAATAGGTACTACTTTGGTGGGAAGGTAACAGCGTTCCGTGTACCTTGGTGTTTAGTCATGGCAGCCACATGACCACGGAAATGTCTTCGGACAGCGCTGGCTCTTCGGCTTTGAAATGGAGATGAGCACCGCAACCCTAGAGTCGGACTTGACTGGCTTTCAAGGAAGGGAACCTTTACCTTTTTTAAGCGATACTTTATTGCTCATTGTAAAACATTTCTAAGGGCCACCTTGGATCTAACTTTCCTAGCTGCAAGTGCAAAAAGTGCTACCTTGCATGAGATCAAGGGGTTTGTATCCGACAAGAGAAAGATCAACACAAGTTTTATCTTTGCTTAGTAATTCACAATAACTGATTTTACTAAGTGTTTCATTTGGCAGCTGTTGATATTTCAACTTCAATTTCAGGATCACTATGTGAGATTGAGCCCTGAGTGAGGGGATGCCTATTTCTCCTCTCATCAGAGCCACAGGCGAACCCTTAGTGTAGTGGTTAAGTGTGTGAACTCTAATATGGGAGAACCGGGTTTGATTCCCCACTCCTCCACTTGCAGCTGCTGGATGACCTTGGGCAAGCCATAGTTCTGTCAGAGCTGTCCTTGAAAGAGCAGTTCTCGAAAGAGCTCTCTCAGCCCCACCTACCTCACAGGATGTCTGTTGTGGGGAGGGGAAGGGAAAGGAGTTTGTAAGCCACTCTGAGATGCTGAGTGAAGGGCAGGGTATAAATCCAACCTCCACCTCCCCCTCCTCCTCTTCTCCTCCTCGTCCTCCAAATCCTTTTTCAGTCTAGCTTCAGACTGGGCCATGGGACAGACATGGCTCTGCTAGCTTGAGCTGATGATCGCCATCTGAGTATAGACAAAGGTCCATGCGTCTTTGTTGTTCTTATTGGATTTCTCTGCAGCCTTCAATAAATAGATCATACCATCTTGTTGAGATGCTTGGAGGCAGAAGTAGGTTTTGGGGGATCCTTGCTGAACTGGATTGGATGATTCCTCATGGACTGGACTCAAAGATTTACTATGGAAAACAGATCATCAGTGTGGGACCTATCCTGTGACATTCCACAGGCCACAATTCTACCCCCTATGCTTTCCAAGCTCAATGTTAAGTCCTTAGGAAAAATCATTTGTAGTTTTGGGGTTTGTTATCATTAATATGCAGATGATACCCAGCTCTATACATCCTTATGCAAGTCTCCTGGTGATTCAGTAGAGGATGTAAATCACTGACTGGCTGCTCTGGTAAATTGGCTAAGAGTGAATAAACTGAAACTAAATGCTGAAAAGACAGAAGTAATGCTGTTTTGGAAGATGGAGAGCTTGAAAGATATTATGCTTCCCCCTTTTGATGCAGTTCAGCTGACTCTTGCTAATTCAATTAAGAACCTTGGGGGTTATACTGGATCCAGTATTATTGCTGAAGTAGCAAGTTAATACAGCTGCAAAATAAGGCTTCCAACTCAGCTTAGCCCATAAAATGACCCCTTACCTTGATATAGCTGGACCCATGCCAAGGTGACATCCAGACTAGACTACTGTAATGCTCTGTGCATTGGTCTTCCCTCAAAATCAGTTCAGAGACTCCAGTTGGTGAAGAATGCCATGGTTCAGCTATTATCGGGAGCTATATGGAGCAAGAATATTACTCCCATTCTACAGTCACTATGCATCGCCATGACAGTTTCATTTATCTGAGCAAGGTCTTCTGCAAATGGGCAAAACTTTTCCCTTGTGGCCCCCACCTTATGGAATGGCCGGCCTGAGGGGGTCAGGAAGGCTCCCACTCTCTTGGCTTTCCACAAACTATGCAAAACTGAATTATTCAAGAGGGCTTTTTCTACACAGGCAACAGAGTTGCATGATACCAAATGATTCACAGAATTACTTAGATAAATTATTAGAGATTGTGTTCTATACTACTGTGTTTAGTTGACTGAAGCTAGGATCCCGTGTATCATTTAATGTGTCATATTAAGACTTATGCTTATACTTTGCTTCAGTTCTGTTTTTAGATTTCTGATCAGTTCTACAACCCTAATCCTATTGTATTGTTTATTGAATACCCCATCCTGTTGATTGTATTCTCACGCTGTGTAATCTGTCTTTAGTCCAAGTGAGAAAGGCAGACTATAAGTGATGTATATAAATAAATAAAATACCAGTGACAGGAGACAATATCAAGGGAAGGCCTCGGCCTCTACGGTGTGTTGTTGGCCCTTCAAAAGAACTGGTTGGCCACTGTTTAAGACAAGATGCTGGACTAGATGGACCATTGGTCTGATCCAGCAGGACTCTTCTCATGTTCTTATGTGAAGACAAAGATACTTTCAACAGCAGATATGCAGCCCCACATTTGATCCCCCCCCAAATATCCTCCTTTTGAGATCCTTCAGCAAGCTCATAATAGTCTTCATCTTCTCCTAAACAGCCACATACGGCCTTAGAGAAACAAATGTAGAACAGAGTCAGGGGGATTTGCTTGTTCCCTCATTTGATCAATGCAGGCATACAAAATAGACACATATGTTTGTTGGTTTTAATTATGAGAGCCACAGTGGTGTAGTGAGTAGAATGTCAGGCTAGGGTCTGAGAGACCCAGGTTCAAATCTCCACTCTGCCATGGAAGTTTGCTGGGCGACGTAGGGTCAGTTACACACTCTCAGCCTAACCTACCTCACAGGCCTGTTGCTCGGATAAACTGGAGGAGAGGGGAATCGTGTAAACTGCTTTAGGTCACCACTAGGGAGAAAGATGGGGTATAAATGAGGTAAATAAATAAATAAATAAATATGAATGGAAAAAGAATTTCAAGGCAAGAGAGCTTCACTCCCAGTATGATCTCATGTAGCATACGAGAATAATCTGAGCCTCTCAATTCTGAATTTCTGCAGTTTTGCTGCTCAAAATATATTCTGGCCCTGTTCACACGGAGCATTTGCTGCGCTGAAGGCATGATAGTCCCACGGATATTCCAGGTGCGATCACACCGAAACATCTGGGAGGCGTAGCGCACCTGTGGCGTCCTGCTGAAGATGTGCGTTTAAAAAGTATCTGGGATGACCTACTGGCAAATGGTTTGCCATGGGCTGCATGCAGATTCCCTGGGTGTGATCGCGCCGGTGCGCAGCTTTCTCCCCCATCGTCCTCTTTGCCACGGGGAAGCCGCTGTCGCATCTGATCGCATAATGGCGCATCAGAATGCAACGGTGCAAATAGCCATGCTCCCCCCCCCGCACGCGCATTTTCCAGCACGTCTGACCGGGGCCTCTTTTTAGCATTTGATTCTTAACTACATCTAACATTAGGCCTCTGTTAATCCCTACTGAAATCTCCTCCTCCTAATGTGAGAAACATCATAAAGAAATCTTATAATTGGCTGTGGTTGGTGCTAACACTCACCATGATGTATTGCATAAGGAAATCACCTCAGAGATGCCTAAAGCAAAAGCTCAAGTTGAATCTTCAACTAAACAGAAAAGGCTGACATTTCCTCAAGAGAAGGGCAGCACTGCACCTCTGTGAGTTGGTGCCCAGTATCACCCAAAGTAAAAAACCTGAGATGAATGTAAAGGTTCCTGTTTAGATAAGACATCTAAACAGACATATAAACATGTAAAACAAAGAAAAAGAATAGTGATAATTACAGGGGAATTCTGCACATTTCTGAGAACAGGATGCAACAGCTCTATAACTGAAATTCATTTCCAAATGTTTCTTCTACAAATGAAATGTATAAATTTGCAAAACTTACGTGTGTGTGTGTGTGTGTGTGTTTTCCTTCTGAGCAGGCAGAGTGTTAGTTGGGAGTATCTGTTTTTATGCAACTCTGCTACTCATGAAGAAAGCCATCTCTTTGCCTATATTGCCAAGTTCACCTTGAACAAACACCTCTTTCTCTTGTCTGGTATTGCTGAAAATATAAGGACTTCAGGAGCTTAACCCTAATGTGATAAAGACAAAACACAGGAGATATAAATCATGTGAATGTTCCTATAAGCTGCCACTGTTGTGTTCTAAGTGAATGCTTATTCAGCGCTGTGAATGAAAAGGCATAGTTTTGCAGCATGCAGAACCTTCCAGTTTTATTTATGTATTCGACTGAAGATAAGACACATGATTTGGCACAGCTCTAGCATGGTGGCTGTAACACATGCCGCAGGAAAATGGGGGAGGCGATTGAAAAACAACTTTGTAATAAGCAAGTGGAGTTGATTTCAGAGCTGGAGATAGCAGATGCTCTAGGTAGACTCCATCTTGGGGGGTTCGTGTTATTTATGCCTCCCTGTTCTCAGCTCCTTAATTAAAGCAGGAATTGAATGTGCCAGTTTTAAAAAGGGAGAAAATGGAAATGATTGATGAAAATGAGTTGCAAGAATTGCCACTGTCTGAAAGCATTTGATTTGTCTGTCAGGACCAACTTTTGAAAAGCTACATTTCAAGGGCATAACAAAGAAGTCTTGTATGATGAGTCTCCATACGATAGCCTGGGACCTGTGCTCTGGGCAGATTAATTTCAATATACATTTAAAGTGCTTTAAAGATATACTGTGGCAGTATTGATAATGGTATAATTAAAGAATTGCTGCAAATGGACTGGAAAACAAAGTCAAAGCCAAATATCTCCAGAGACACTGGGGCATGAAAGAAAAAGGGGGGTTGTGTCTTTTAGCCTAGAGCAAAAGCTGTTCTGATTTCTCTAATAAGAGGTTTTAAATCTGGAGAGAACAATCCCAGTGTAAGTAGTCATTAAATCATTCCCTGAGCTGTATAGCCAAGGATTTCCTTGCAATGTCTTAAGTGACAAGCACTGAAAGCACAGCTCTTCGAAAACACATTTCCTCGTGTCAGAATGCTGGGCATTAATTCCAGGGGAAGGTATTTTCTTACAGGCAACAAAGACTTGTATTAGCCAGAGAAACATAAATCCAATTAATTCTCCCATTGAATTTTGCTTGAATCTGGAAGATGATACATTATTTAATATTGCACCTGAGGGGAAGGGCAAAAAGTAAATGAACGTTGGCCACAATCCAGTAATCTCAATATGAGCACTCATTGCAATTAACTATTCGACAGTAATCAAAAGCCAAGGGATGGACTCCGAATCAGTCTGCTGCCACATTGTACGCAGGGAACTCACTTACCTGAAATGTATTTTGCATAATTGACATCTCTTGTAAAAGGTAAAGGTTCCCTTGCTCGAAAGCCAGTCGAGTCCGACTCTAGGGTTGCGGTGCTCATCTCCGTTTCAAAGCCGAAGAGCCAGCGCTGTCCGAAGATATTTCTGTGGTCATGTGGCTGCCATGACTAAACACCAAGGTACACGGAACGCTGTTACCTTCCCACTGAAGTGGTACCTATTTATCTACTTGCAGTTTCTTGCTTTCGAACTGCTAGGTTGGCAGGAGCTGGAACTAGAGACGGGAGCTCACTCCGTCATGCGGCAACTTGGGTCTCGAACTGCTGAACTACTGACCTTCCACAGCCTGCAGTTCAGCATCTTAAACACTTGAGCCACTGCAGCTCTGACATCTCTTGTGGCTGCCACTAAAACCTCATAACATTTGGACTGTGTGAAGATATCAGTGTGTACTTATATGATGAGAGAGACACGATCTTAATGTCTGCCATAAGGGAGAAGACGCCAAGATGGCCCCTCTGTTCCAAATGGTGCAGTCTCAAAACAGATTCTGGGAACAGGCAATCAGACACACTGCTCCGGGCTCACTCTTCACTTTTGCCTCAATGGTAGGTGTCAATTTCACACAAGCTGCTGTGCTGCTGCATTTTGCCTCACAGCTTTGTGCGATTTTCCCCGCGTCTACTCAATCCTGTTCTGATGAATTCTACTTGAATTCTCTAAACCAGACTGAAGGCAAGGGAAACTGTGAAGATGAAACCAATAAAACAAAAGACACTCATTAACTTATTGATATTCCCATTCACTTCTGTTTCTCTAGCAAATTATTAAATGGGGCTTTCAGTTTGTTTTTCATTAGTTTGGAAAGAAATGCACATCCTTATTGCATTCTGGCTTATTGCAAATGTCCTCTGTGCAGACTTCAAAGCCTATTGTGGTGTAGTGGTTAAGAGTGGCACACTCTAATTTGGAGAACCAGGTTTGATTTCCCACTCCTCCAAATGAAGCCTGCTGTGTAACCTTGGGCGAGTCACAGTTCTCTCAGAACTCTCTCAGCCCCACCTTGTGAGATATCACAAGGTGCTGTTCTGAGGAAAGGAAGGGAATGTAGTTGTAAGCCACTAAGACTTCTTAAGGTGGGACCAGAAGTAGGTATGGTGTGGTGACAGGCGGTTTCTCAGTCGCTCCGAGAACGCCCGATCCTTTAATGCTTTTTCGGGGACCCCAGGATGAACGGCGGACTTCAGTGGACCTCCCGGAGAGAGGTCTAATGCAGGGGACTCTGTTGCGGCCCCTCCCGCTCTTGGAAACGCGGGGGGATGACCACTTCTGTCCCAAAGCGGGAGCTGTGACCATCCATTTTTAAATCTTTCCTGGATTTAAATTTTGCTACAATATGGGCTTCCGGTTTGGTCTCTATGAATGGCAGTCGCAACTTCGGGAGGCTCCCGGAGGCGATTTGCCCACACGTGGTTAAGGGGGGGAATCCGCACAAGCGGAGACCCTAAGGAGCCTCAGGGTGAGGTTCCGATCCGGGGCACACAGGGGATGTGCCTCTTTACCGGCCCGAAGGTCGGAAATTGAGGCTCGCCCCATGCTCCGATGGCCCTGCTGTGGCAGTGCCCCGCACAGGGACTAGCAGAGCCAGCGGACGTCACTGAGTGATGAAGCGGAAAAGTGTTTGAAAAGAGAAGTAAACAGCCGAAACCGTGAGTAGGTGATCGGAAACGTGAAAAAAGAGAAAAAAGAGATAAGCACATTCCCCCCTGTCAAAAAAGCGCAAGAGAGGAGGGGAGAGCCCCCCTCCCAAATAAACAGAGACTGAATTAATAGAAAGAAGAGGGGGGGAGTGAAATCTTGGAAGAGTGGTGTTACCTTTTGGTGAATTGTTTAAGGAGAGGCAGGAAGACTCATTCTTAAGCTGCGCGGCACGAACTTTTAAAAAGTAAACAATAAAACAAAGAAGAGTTATTCTCAGCTTCTCAGAGTACAGGCAGAAGATAGATAAATTGATAGTTGGATAGTAGGCATGATCCCCAGCACCTTCTCCTAAGTTCACAGTTTTTACTTATTTACTTAGGTTTTGGAGCCATAGTGCAACCAAAAGCTTTCTGGTGGAACACCAAATGAAGCAGTCATGCAACACTCATAGTCCTATTCATATGTGAAGGTGCTTTATTTATTTATTCAAATATCTGTATCCCGCTTTTCCTTGTGGCTGGAGGGAGCTTAGAAGTTTTGACAAAGCAGCAATTTAAAACCAACAAAATAAAACATCCTAACCTGAAGAGATAACTGCCATTTATAGCTTAAGACCTGGCAAGCTGAAATGGCCTTGCAGCACCCCCTAAACATTGATAAAGATGGGACAGGACCTGGTCCACAAAGTGGGAGCTACAATAGTGGAGTGGGAGAACAGCCAGTAGGTAGCAACCAGAGGACCGTCACCGGGATATATGGGAGCAGCTGGTCCTTTAGATATTTATTTATAACACTTATATCTCACCTGTCCACCCAATCAGTGCATGCAGTACCCAAGATATGTGGGTTGGAGTCTACAATGGGCTTTAAAGGTCATAACAAACTTCTTGAATTTGACCTGAAAACAAACCAGCAGCCAAAGCAACTGTTTTAAGATAAGCAATTTATTTATTGCATGTTTTTATCCACTGACTGTGGACTCTATGCAGCTTACAATAAGTGAAAGCAACTAATGCACAGGTGAGGGAAAGGTAGCAGAGCAAGTGGTAAAAGCTCCGCCCTGATGGCAGCAATCCTTTTGCAGGCACATCCTTCCAAGAGGCAGCTTCCCTTTAAGTTCCCAGGGCTGAGGAAGAGGATCAAAGCAGGTGATAAAAGCTTTGTCCCTGATGACAGCAGTCTGTTCCCAGGCAAGATATGTTCCCATTGGCTAGCCCCTTGACAATAATTGGGTTGTTGTATTCTGAATCAGCTGAAGCTTCTGAGTTGTCTTCAAGGGCCACCCAACATATAGGACATTACAGGAGTCTAACCACAAGGTTAGAAAATCATGGATTAGTGTGACCAGATCAGCTGAGTTCAAGAAAGGTGAGAGTTGACAACCCAGATGCATATGGCAGAAGGCAGGGATGGCCATTATACCAAACTACATTTTGAACAACAAGGTTGACTCCATGAGCATCCCAAGCTTTGAACCTGTTTGGCAAATGCCAGCTCCACTCCATCCATTACAAATGGATCCTGTTGCTCTAAAACATCAGCCTTCCTAGCTAGTTTTCCCAAACTCTGTCTTGTCTAGATTCAGCTTCAGCTTGTTCTGCCTTGTTCCTACAGTGACTGGGCCCAGCTAGAAGAAAGACAACTTTCTTACTGAAGTTCACTTTGTGGCAAACCAAAGTCTTCCAGATCAAAGTGATCTTACACCACTTACAGTGACTTCTGTTGCTTTAGCCACAAATCATCCAGAAACAATTCAAAGTAGGGACAGAGCTTTCACAAAATAGCTTATCACTGTTGGCAGCAGAAAGATTATCATAATCTCCCATGAAACCATTGGGGGAGAGGTTAAGTAGCTAAAAAGCTTTCCCATCATTCTCTCAGCAAACCTTAACCTCCCACAGAGTATATAAATCTCAAGGGAGAAACCCCTAAAAGGGAGCATGGATTATACCTAACCACCATTACCATCAAAATGAATCATTTCTTCCGAAACCTTGCTCTGATTTATGAGCAGCAGCATGTCCCAAGTTTGGCTCATTTAGCCAATAAGAAATCTCTTTTAAAAATTTCCCAGTGATGCACTTTCAACTCTACATTTTGTACAACACTCAACTTTCAGTCATTATTTCCTAAAAGAACCCCATCTTCATATTAGGAAGGCATATCTGTAAGATCATCTGATCTGCTGTTCTACAACAGAGGCTTAGCAGAGCTGGTCCCAAGCACTCCGTGGATGTAAGTCTTACTATTACAGCCTCTGACCCTGAGGTGAAAACCACCTTCTGTGGCAGTATGCCCTCCTTATTTCACTGATTCACTGAAGTCTCACTTTATAGGGGCATCTGGAGTGTTGGGGGGAGTATCCTAGCTACCTGCACGTTTGGATCTGTGCCTAAGAAACTGGACATTGCCTTCTGGATAGACAGACCTGTGTTCTACCTTCTTGCTTTATCCCTTGCCCCATGATCTAGAGCAGGGGTCCCCAACATCGTGTTGATACCATGGCAACCACCAACACATTTCCTGGCGCCCATCAAGTGTTTTTAGAAATTGGGTGGAGCTTTTGCCCAACAAGGCTTGTCATTGACTGCTAGAGTTTTGATTGGCTGTGCAGATTTTTAAAAACATTGTTTCGGCGGCAGCTACTACCACGGCACAAGAAGCTTCACTGTGTGACTAAAAGTAAGCTGTGGCAACATTTTGTTGCTGGCTCAACGTTTTGCCGCTGGCAGCCACTTTGTGGCAGTGCCTACCAAGCTGTGTCAGAATTCCAAAGGCGCCCACAGGCTCAAAAAAAGTTGGGGACCCCTGCTCTAGAGTGAGGCGTATTACAGTTTGGGGGGGAGCATCTGGAATATCTTAATGTGAGAATTCTAGTCTTAAGGTATATTATGATGTTTGTTATTATCATCCCAGTTTGAGATTTTACTACTTATTTCAGTCAGTTATCTCACCCAAGAATGTCAGTACATCTTCCCAGTTTGTGCAAGGAGTTTTGTCACTTGGTCAAAGATCCCTTTGTGGGTCATTCCCCAGATTGGACATATTTTCTTAAATCAAGAGTAAACCCTAAACCAGCAGCTCCTTTAGTATAAGAACTATTGTTGTAGTGTTGCATGTGGACAAAACTGGAAGGTGGGCCACCTTCAAAAAGACACGTGGACTTGTCTACCTGACTGTATACAATAACAGAACAATAAACTCTACAACCACAAAGGATTGGCCTACCACAGGATTTCTCTGTTGTCTAAACTGTAAAGCATTTATTTCTTTTATTTAACTGTTCATTGCTTTGGTACTTGTTAGCTGCCACTGCAAGGCAGTAATGTGTAATATGGCCACACAGTGTAAACAGTTTCAGGTTGGTAGCAGTGCTGGCCTGCTGTAGAAGAGCAAGGTTTGGGTTCAGTAGCACCTTGAAAGTCAGCAAGATTTTGAGTATATGATCTGGGAGACCAGAAGTAGGTACGGCACGGCAACAGGCGGTTTCTCGGTCGCTCCAAGAATGCCTGATCCTTTAACACTTTTTTCGGAGCCCCCGGGACAACCGGGGGACTTCGTTGGACCTCCTGGAGAGAGGTCTAATGCAGGGGGCTCTGTTGCGGCCCCTCCCACTCTTGGCAATGCAAGGGGATGACCGCTTCTGCCCCGAAGCAGGAGCGTTTCATGGAGTAGAGCATGAACTCATGCTCTACACAAGCTGCCACCATCCTTTTTTAAATCTTTTCTGGATTTAAATTTTTCTACAATATGGGATACAGCAACAAAATGTAGAAGAAGAGGAATGACTTTGTGAGTACGCATATTTCTAATTTATAATGGTTGAGATGTCACTTTTCAAGTTACCCCGAAATCTTTAAGCCCAAGATGGAGGTGATTAGCGGCCAGAAAAGGAACGAGAGAAGGAAACATAGTGGATGCTCTTTTTTTTTCTCTCGGAGTTAAAGAACTTTGTTGTTAGGGACTCACATTTGTGCTTGAATTATTGGAAGATTATTGAAAGTGGACATATTTAAAGTGGAAGTAATTAAATCCTTAAAATGGTGTCTCCAGATGAGTTGGAGGAGGAGGATGGTGATGATGATACCTTAGTAGGGGAACTTACACTGGAGCAATTCATGAAAATATTGAGGGATGAAATACAAAAAGGTATCAAACAAGCTTGCGTGAACATGCTTGTAAACTTAGAAGTGATACAACAGGCCAAGGAAAATGAGGAGAGAAGTGAAGAGAAATTGGTGCAGGGCAGGCGGGACGATGTGGAACAACAGGCTTGTTGCTATAAGGAGATGTTTGTCAATACCCACCCCATGTCGTTAATAGAAGTACAAATGAAGAGGAGGGGATTGTCTTTTCTAGAGACAGAACAAAAAGAAAGGAGAGACAAAATATGCTTGATAAGGAAGGGAGAAATTAAAAGAAAAGGGAAAAAAATAGACCAAGACAAGGTGTGTGGAAAAGTAGGATTGAAAAGACCACCAGGAACATAATTAGGTGGAATTATAGGAGAGAAAGCTCTGAAATAAGACCACACATAGGTTAAAAAAAAGAGCTACGTGGATTCGTTGAGGCAAAATAAAAAGGAAAAAAAGAGATCAAGACGAGGTACGTGGAAAGGCAAGATCGAAAATACAGCTCGGGACACAGTTAGGTGGAAACATAGAAGAAGCAGCTCAGAAATAACATTTCACGCATGTAAAGAGAAAAGCCGTGTGGACTCATTGTTGTGAGATTTTGGATGTGGGTGTGTGGCTGCACGTGTCCTGTGAAAACGTGTTTACCCATGTCACCCACACTCTCTTCCCTCAGTTCGTGTGTGTCTCCTGAGTCTCGCCCCTTACCAAGGCAGAGGTGCAAGCTTGGAAATCACTAGGTCTCTTCTTAAAATAAAACTAATCTTTATTAAAAGGAACATTCAAAGATTTGTCTGGCAAGATGACTGCAAGACGCTATGTCAGCCTGCCACACAGTAGAATCCTATTTCCTAAACATTGATAGAATATAAAAAGGTAAAGGTTCCCTTGCTCGAAAGCCAGTCGAATCCGACTCTAGGGTTGCGGTGCTCATCTCCATTTCAAAGCCGAAGAGCCAGCGCTGTCCGAAGACGTTTCCGTGGTCATGTGGCCGGCATGACTAAACACCAAGGCGCACGGAACGCTGTTACCTTCCCACCGAAGTGGTCCCTATTTATCTACTTGCAATTTCTTGCTTTCGAACTGCTAGGTTGGCAGGAGCTGGAACTAGAGACAGGAGCTCACCCCGTCTTGCGGCACCCGGGTCTTGAACTGCTGAACTACTGACCTTCCACAGCCTGCAGTTCAGCGTCTTAACCACTTGAGCCACCGCAGCTATATATATAGAATATACAGAAAATAAATATGCAGCAAAGTTTTCCTCACCCCATGCATGCGCTAACGAGAGGCCTCTCTGACTGACTCCTATCGGAGTCAGCTGAGGTCTGTTGTAACCAACCCATATTTATACCAAAGATCAAAGAGGTCCCTTAATAACTGGATTACAGTTAAAACTTAACACTTAGAAGTTGGAATTGTCTTGCAGGAAATTTGTTTCCCTTCCTTGGTCACACACAACAAAAGTTCACATTCCAAAGGATCAATACAGCGTCATTGTTTCTTCCAGGTGTTCCCCAATCAGGGAAATAAACTGTGCTTTGATGTTATCAGAGAGATGAAAGCAGGGTGTGTGTGTGAACTCTCTGTATTTCAGGAAGCTAGTCCTATGGATTGAAGTCTGCCAATTTCCCAAAAGGTCATATATTTTATTGCCTGGGAAATTGAGGGTATTGGCAAGTCTCACATTTGTGATTTTCCTGGGAATAGAATGTTTTTACATCTTCAGTAAAAAAGGTCAAGCCTGTTTTCTAGCAAGGGCAGAGGCAGATGTATATGGATTTCATAAACTATTTTGGTTCATTTTAAACCCAAACCTTCTATATTTCTAGAATTTCTTTCCACATTCATTGAGGCGGAAAAGTAAACTTCAGATCCATAGGAAAAAAATTAAGATGTATGAATGTTGATGGGTGTTATAGAGTATTTGATTTGTTGGTAAAATGAATTTATGGTTTTGTTGTATTTTAATATTGATGAATTTGTCTTTATGTCTAATCACTTGTTTATTCATATATGATGGGTGCAAGGTATTTGTAGTATAAGTGAAAATTATAGAAGTAAGTTTTTCATTAAATGCGGAAAGAAAAACAATGAATGGGGTTAAACTAGATTGGTTCTGAAGACTCTTGTTACATTGGAAATATGAATTTACAGCTTTCATTGTATGGCGGGTGTAAGGTATTTTGATATAAGTAGAGAAATAAGTTTGTTTTCTCCTTGTATTTATTTTTTTAATTTATTTATTGTAAAGGTGGGAAGAAAAATTATGAATGAGGTTTAATTAGGGTTTTAGATAGTTAGTTTGATTTGTTCTATGGATTTTTGTTAAAAATGAATTTACGGCTTTTGTTGTACCTTAATACGGAGAAGTGTGTTTATATGTCTAGTTATTTAGTTATTTATGTTTGAGGAGTATAAGGTATTTTTGGAATGAAAATCATATCAGTAAATCTTTTGTTAAATATGGGTAAAAAAATAATGAATAGGGTTTAATTTGGGCTATAGAAAGTTAGTTTGACTGATTTTGAAGATTTTTGGTTATATTGGAAAAAGGAATGGATTTTGGTGTACCCTATTATGGATTATGTTGTTTATATGTTTATATGTTTAATTATTTAGCTGTTTATGTATGGTGGGTATAAGATAGCTTGACAGATGGAATAGGAAACATAATGTAAAGTAAATGTTTGGTATTATTAATTAGTAGTTTACAATTTAAAAGATGGTAACTAGGAAATGTTCATGTAATCTGACAACTATCAAATGGAAATTGAGAGAACCTTATATAGAGAGTTTAAAGTCTATAGAGAATGGGTAAATTAAATAGTATAAAAAGCAAGTTAAAACTTATTATGATAGCAGTTTTAGAAAGGCGTGCATAAAGTGCTGATTTGTGTCTTTAGCCTCTATGACTAAGAGTTTAATGTGTGTTATGGTATATTAACAATATCTCTTAGGATATATCTGTATCTATATTGTTCTTTAGATTGTATGTGGTCTTTGTGTGGCATATTGAAAACCCAATAAACAGATTTTTTTTTAAAAAAAGACTTCTTAAGGTAAAGTGGGGTATAAAAACCTACTCTTCTAGGTTCTCTAGAATTGTTGTAGTTGTACACATAAAAGTAATTAAATACAGCCAGTGACATTTACATGTTACTTTGCAACTTCAGAGAATTCCACTTAGATGAATTATACTGCCCAATTAAACAGGTAGAATATGCCCCCTGGCGATAACTTTCAGGACATTGATGGCATAGTAACTTTTGAACTATAAGTAATTCACAGTGCAATCCTAAATAGAACTACACCTTTCTGTCCAGTGAAGTCAGTGGGCTTAGAGGGGTGTAACTCTATTTCAGACTGTACTGTCAGTCATTTAATGCAAGTCTGAAGAAGCACAGTGGATTCGGTGGCATACTAAGCAACAAACAAGTTTTATGCAATCGTGGGAGTGCAGAAAAAATACAAAGAAAATACAAGAAAATGAAATGCAGGGGTAGAATACCAGAATAAAAAAGTGATGAAAAGGGGTTTTCTAGGGGCCATATTGGTCATTAGCGTTAGAATTAGTAGCTTCTATTTAAGTACTGACGCTTTGTAGAGTTAAAAGATACCATCAATCCAGTGGGTCGATGGCTGTCCAAACGTTGACCAAGGAGTACAAATATCCAAAAGTTAGTTCCAGTAGGTTTGCTTGTGAGAATACATGTGAAGTGAAAGCATTAGAGTTAGTACATATGAGTAATTTTATGAACCTCAAAGCAAACAAGTGACATTATTCACTTAAAGACTACCTTATTCTCAATGGTGGTCTTCAAATGAGTCTTCACTGGACAGGTGGAATCTAAAGGGCAGTCCCTCCCACCTTCTGAAGTGTCTTCTGCTGCTTATAGGTATGATAGAGCATCCAGACTGTGTGTAGCTGAAAAGAGTGGTGGCAACCAAACAGCATATATCTCTGAGACAATTCTTCCCTCCAACAAAAATGGTATTCAGTCATAACTCTAGGACCCCAGAAATAGTGCTTTATCACCCACCAGTTTGTCTCACAATATATTCTCAGGTAGTAATCATGGAAACCAAACATTTAACATGCTAATTTTAATGTTTCCAAATGCAAAACAAAAGGATTGTACATATTCCATTGCGTACTGCTTTGCTGCAACAACACTCCACCCCCTATCACTTCTGACAAAAGAAATAATTGGTGTCACAGGTGTGCTCAGCAGAGCTTCAAAGGGATGTGGAATACCCTCAACTGGGCACTTTTCCCTTTTTGCCCATCCTCACCATCGGCTCTGGTACATATTTTACTTATTAGTCTCTCTTAACAGTTTGCTTATTAGTCTTTCTTTACAGTTTGTGAGCACTGACCCTGTAAACAAAGTGTCTTCTTGTGCTTCCTACCCTAGGACTCTGCCTCACCTTCTGAAGCTTGTTTATTTGTGGTAGTCTTTAGATGGGCATTCCCTCCATATTTTACTTATTAGTCTCTCTTAACAGTTTGCTTATTAGTCTTTCTTTACAGTTTGTGAGCACTGACCCTGTAAACAAAGTGTCTTCTTGTGCTTCCTACCCTAGGACTCTGCCTCACCTTCTGAAGCTTGTTTATTTGTGGTAGTCTTTAGATGGGCATTCCCTCGTCAGATTGAGGTGACGAGAGAGGAGGTCCTAAAACTGATAGACAACTTAAAAACTGAAAAATCACCAGGCCCAGATGGCATACATCCGAGAGTTCTGAAAGAACTCAAATGTGAACTTGTAGATCTCCTGACAAAGATATGTAATCTTTCCTTAAAATCTGCCTCCATTCCTGAGGATTGGAAGGTAGCAAATGTCACTCCCATCTTTAAAAAGGGTTCCAGAGGAGATCCGGGAAATTACAGGCCAGTCAGTCTGACGTCGATACCGGGTAAATTGGTGGAAACCATTATTAAGGAAAGAATTAGTAGGCACATAGATGAACAAAACCTATTGAGGCAGACTCAGCACGGTTTCTGTAAGGGAAGATCTTGTCTCACTAACCTGTTAGTGTTCTTTGAGGGGGTGAACAAACATGTGGACAAGGGGGATCCAATAGATATTATTTACCTTGACTTCCAGAAAGCTTTTGATAAAGTTCCTCATCAAAGGCTCCTAAGTAAGCTCAAAAATCATGGGATAGAAGGACAAGTCCTTTTATGGATCAAAAACTGGCTAGTTCATAGAAAACAGAGAGTGAGTGTAGGTGGGCAATTTTCTCAGTGGAGGGTGGTAAGCAGTGGGGTACCGCAGGGATCAGTACTTGGTCCACTGCTTTTTAACTTGTTCATTAATGATTTGGAGATGGGAGTAAGCAGTGAAGTGGCTAAATTTGCGGATGATACAAAGTTGTTCAGGGTGGTGAAAACCAGTGAGGATTGTGAGGCACTCCAAGGGGATCTGTCAAGGATGGGCGAGTGGGCGTCAACATGGCAAATGGGGTTCAATGTGGCCAAGTGCAAGGTGATGCACATTGGAGCCAAAAATCCTAAATATAAATACACATTGATGGGGTCTGAACTGGCAGAGACTGAGCAAGAGAGAGATCTTGGAGTTGTAGTGGATAACTCACTGAAAATGTCGAGACAGTGTGTGACTGCAATAAAGAAGGCCAATGCTATGCTGGGGATTATTAGGAAGGGTATTGAAAACAGATCAGCCAATATAATAATGCCCCTATATAAATCAATGGTGAGACCTCATTTGGAATACTGTGTGCAGTTCTGGTCACCACACCTTAAAAAGGATATTATAGCTTTGGAAAAAGTGCAGAAAAGGGCAACTCGAATGATAAAAGGGTTGGAACACTTTCCCTATGAGGAAAGGTTAAAGCGCTTAGGGCTCTTTAGCTTGGAGAAAAGACGACTGAGGGGTGACATGATCGAGGTTTATAAGATTATGCATGGGAAAGAGCAGGTAGAGAAAGAGGTACTTTTCTCCCTTTCTCACAATACAAGAACTCGTGGGCACTCCATGAAACTGCAGAGCGGTCGGGTTAGAACGGATAAAAGGAAGTACTTCTTCACCCAAAGAGTGATTAACACATGGAATTCACTGCCACAGGAAGTGGTGGGTGCTACAAGCATGGACGGCTTCAAAAGGGAATTAGATAAGCATATGGAGCAGAGGTCCATCAGTGGCTATTAGCCACAAGGTATAGCTAGGGGCTCTGGGGCAAGTGATGCTCTGTCTTCTTGGTGCTTGGGGGGGGTCAACAGTGGGAGGGCTTCTAATGTCCTGGCCCCACTGCTGGACCTCCTGATGGCACTGGTATTTCTGGCCACTGTGTGACACAGAGTGTTGGACTGGATGGGCCTTTGGCCTGATCCAACATTGGCGTCTCTTATGTTCTCTTATGTTCTCCTCTCTGCTGCTTCCAGCCTCTTTCCCCCGCCCCCAGCAAGGGCCACCCTCCATTGCAGCGTTTCAGTCCCCCAGCTCTGGGTAAGTCCTGCCCTGCTGATTGAAGGGAAGTCCATCCCTTGTTGCTGCCCTCCTCTTCCTTCCCCGCTAGTCCCAAGGTTTCATTGGGTCCTGGTTTGGGCAAGAGAAAGCCATACCACCCACTGCAGCCTGGCCCCATTCCTGACCCTAGGGTTGCCAGCCTTGGAGTATAATGATCTCCAGGTGACAGAGATCAGTTCACCTGGAAGAAATAGCTGCTTTCGAAGGTGAACTGTATGGCATTATATCCCATTGAAGTTCCTCCACTCCCCAAACCCCGCCCTCATCAAGCTCCACCCCCAAACTCTCCAGGTATTTCCCAACCAGAGCTGGCATCCCTATCTGCCCCAGCTGTATTTACATTCATCTCTACTGGTAGTGACACAGGGCCAGCCCACAGTCCCAGCCACCTCCCACCCTCATAAATGTTAAAAAAAAAATCTGACAATTTTTACTTGAGGCTTACTATGTTGGTATCTTGGACGATGAATAAAGCTGACAGGAAGAGTTGATTCATTAAAAATGTGGTGTTGGAGGAGAGTTGGACCACAAAAAAGACAACTCAGTGAGTTCTAGACCAAATCAATCCTGGCCTCTCCCTAGAAGCTAAAATGACTAAACAGAGGCTATCCTACTCTGATCACATTATGAGAAGACAAGACTCACTAGAAAAGATGATAGTGCAAGGAAGGCAGCAGGAAAACAGGAAGACCCAACATGGGATGGATTGATTCAGTAAAGGAAGCCACAGTCCTCAGTTTGCAAGGCCCAAGCAAGATCGTTAATTCACAAGGTTGCCCTAAGTCAGAAGCAACTTGATGACAATTAGCACACGCACATGCTGATGTCTCTGTGTGCTTTATGGTGGCATTGCCAGGTGTCCATCAATGCCTGCCAAGTTGTCTGGATCCACATCATATATCAGATCACACTTATGCATTCTCACACTGCTACCGTTAACCACCACCGTTAACCACTACCATTAACAATTAACAACTTATAGCTGAAGGCGAAAAAGCCCTTTGTTTCCCTGGAACTCTTAATAACAGCTCGAGTCAGCCATCGGAAGACAATCAAAAGAAGAACGAGGAACCAACTATGAGAAGAGTGGACTTGAGTAATCATAGCCACTGGGAATTAATGCTACTAGCACTTTATTGAGTTGTATAGTTTAAATATTTTAGAATTGTTTTAATCTAAATTGACTCATGTTTTATTGTAAATTATGTACTGATTTCCTGTAAGCCACCCTTGGCTGGGAGGGCAGGGTAAAAATCCTGATGATGATGATGATGATGATGATTATGATGATGATGACGACGACGACAACAACAACAACAATGATGACGATGACAACAACAACAATAATAATTGTAGTCCCCTCCCATGTCATTAAACAACTAAAAGAGATGTGTCTATGGACTTCTTTCACTTGCAGTAGATTATTGTTTTTCTGGCATCCGCACCAACAACTAAAAGTTAAGATGCATGGCCTGCCCATGATCCTAGGGCCAAATTTTGTGATCAGGTTTCGCTATCATGAGAGATGCCACTGACTGCATAGGAACAAAAGTGGGCAATATTCCCAATATCAGTCATGTAACCCTAACCCTACTTTTTTTTACCTTAAGGAGTCTCAAAGTGGCTTACAATCGCATTTCCTTCCTCTATCCACAACAGGCACCTAGTGAGGAAGAAGGGGCTGAGAGAGTTCTGAGAGAACTGTGACTGGCCCAAGGTCACCCAGCGGGCTTCATATGGAGGAGTGAGAAATCAAACCCTGTTCTCCTGATCAGAGTTGGCCACTCTTAACCACTTTGAATGAGGCACCAAATAGCAATGTCAAGGTGGTGCAGTGAGGGTGTTCATGTCACATGTAAGCAAGGAGCCTGATCCAGTCATACTAGGCTACCAATCACATAAATGTAGACGTTCTCAGCATCTCTGGTTGTAATTCATTTATAATTCATTTATAATGCTGAGGTCCTATTGCAGCCTTTCCCAGTGATTCATAAAGCAATATACACAGCAATGGCCCCTTCCACACGGCAGGGAAAACACCCGGCAAAGTGCGGCTAAATAGAGCCGCACCAAAAAAGAGATGGGAATGTTCAGTCATATGTGGTGGGATTGTCCTTTGGTAAAGAAATTTTGGGATCAGATTGGTATAGAAATGTTGGGGATTGTGGGAAGAAGGGTAAGCATATCTAAAGCAATGGCACTTATTAGTTTAGATGGTATAGGGATAAGGTTAAAAGAGGAATGTAAGCAAGACAAGTGATAGCAAGGAATTGGAAAGAAGCTGAGGAATTGACGATTAATCATTGGAGGGGGAAAATGAATAATATAATAATTTTAGAGTATCTTACAATGAAGATACATAGAATGAATGGGTTAAAGGTTAATGACCAGGAGGAGGACTGGTTTAGAAGGATGGCGGGGTATTTGGGAAAGTTTAAAAAAATTGGGGTGATTAGTCAGTTAATAGGAAATTGAGAGGTTAATTTGATTATAAGATTAAGATGGAAGGTTAATAGAGTAATAGAGTTGTACTGAGATTGATTGTGATATAATTCCTAATGGTGAAATGCTCTTTCAGTGCTCTTGACACATGTGTGACTCAGCTACTTGTATGCGATTTGTATCTAAGAGGTGAAGTGTGAGTAACCAGCAACCACTATCCTAAAGAAACCAATCACAATACAATTGTAAACTTTTCCTCCTTTTGATTTTTCTCAAAAACCTGATTTAAAAAAAAATTCTGACAGCTCCATCCTATGTATCTTTTCTCAGAAATATGTCCCACTTGGCTGAATGGGAGTCATTTGCAAGTACTTGTACATACAGTTGCAACCAAAGCCTCACTGTTTGTACAGGGCATTTCTACTGTCTGTAAATGAATATTGATCCAGACACCCTGCTCTAGATACAGTACATACATGGAAGTGGGCTTCTGTGAATGGTGTGACATGTGCTAGTTCCCCTTCCCAATGAATAGCCAGACTTCACATACCTACAACAAAGAGAAAATCCCAGCCATCATTTATGCAGGGGGCTGTATTCAGTGGCTGCCATAGGCGTAGAGTACAGTGGGCATGGGCCTCCCCCGAAATTTTCCAGGGGAGACCAACGTCTCCTCCCCCCCTTCGGTCCAACCAGTGCAAGAAATTGCCGCTCTAACGGACACGGGTCCTGTGGCCTGGCCCCGAGTTTAGCACGGCAAAAGTAGGCTTAAAGAAAAGGGGAGGAAGATGTGCTGGCAAGGTTGTCTTTGGTCGATGGCTGACATTGGAGAGTTGGAGAAGAACTCGGTATGATACTGGAAGCATTCCAGTGTGCTGGGAAGGCAAGAAAGGCAACAAGCCACAGTAGGGCATCTGCTCTGCATGCAGAAGATCCCAGTTTAAAGATCCTTGGCATCTCCAATTAACATTATCAGACAGTAAGTGAGGTAAAAGACCTCTACCAAAGACTTTGGAAAGCAGATGCCAGTCAGAGTAGACTACTGACTTTGATAGGTCTGACTCAGTATAAGGAAAGCTCATGTTACATATCCTGATAATGTAATCCACTAGGAGAAGATTCGACACAGGAGATAACCTAGGTGTTAACTAGACCTTAGTATGACATTCCTAGCCCAGAACACATACTCATATTTCCCTTTGTTTTAAACAAGATAAGTAACTCTGACATGTTTCCATTTCTAGGGGCACAGGTGTACTCTTCTAGCTGTCAGTAGTGAATCTGTATCTACACCTTAAATGTGTTCTGAACAAAGATTTCAACACTTTAAAGTAGGCTGACATCTTTTCTGAATTCAGAGGCCATGATCAATCATCACTGATTAAACTCTGGTTTGTTATCAGGTGCTAAACTAGGATTCTAAACCATAATTTGGGTCTGTTTGTTAACTGTGGTTTACCATGATGTCTGAATGCAGAAATTCCTGTTTGTTCAGTAGCATCAGTCTTCTTAGCCTCTTGCATTCAGAGACAAGCATTCAGCTATCTATGGTGCTTTTACTTTTTTTTTTTTCCTGGCTGGTCTCCTACCTCCACTCTTCCATCTATCAGTCACCAAACAGAACTCTGGTTCAGAGACTTCAGCCTCTCTGAAGGAAAGTCTAATATTGAAAGGGTAGGATGGAATGAATGGATAGTTATAAAAGGTTAATTTTGTTTCAGAGTTTAACAGTTCAAGAATGCTATAAAACTACAACATAGATAGGGGTGGGAGAAAAAGTCTGACAATAATCCTTAGCCAAGAAAGAAGAGGAGGAGGAGGCTAAGCTGAGTCTTGGCTTGTCTTTGGCTTCTTTACACCCCTTCCCATTCTTTTCCCATTTCTTGCAGCCAACCAATACTAAGAAACAGTCTAAATAATGAGGCTTAGCCTGCAGCCTGGCATTAAATGGGAGCTCAGGATAGTATCCAAGGACTCTGCTTGGGCAGGAAGAGTGACACGCAGAAGACTAACTGGTGTCGGTTAAGGTGAACTAAACAGGATTTGTACAACAAACTATGGCGTAAACAAAGCGTAGTTTATTGTGAAACCTAAATGCAGCCATTGTCAAATTGAGAAATAAGAAAATAAAGCATTTAATTGTACTTATAAGACAATAGATGTTTAGGGTGTTAAAGTTGTTGATATATAAAATAAAAATTGCTGTTTCCTCTTTGAAGGCCCCCTTTTTTGTCTTGTTTTTGTAGAGTAGTCTTTATGTATTGCTCTGTTATGTTAACATACTTCATGGAGTTGAAATGGAAACTTAGGCTAGAATTTTTCAGTCCACCCCAGGTCTTGATTTGTTCAACTATTTATAGACCTGATCTTTAAAGCATCTCTAATATGACCCATTTTAGAATTAATGAAAAGTTGGCCAAACATCAGTTCCCTCTTCCAGGGATGTAGCTGTCAATGTTTCTAGTAACTGACCTGGTAGCATTTTTAAATTATTATTACTACTATTCTTAGGCAAGAAAAGTCATCATAATTTCCTATGACATTTAAGTCTTCTAAAAAAATCACACATAATATTCCAAAGGTTGGATATTTGGCTACCACAAGTTTCCAAAATATTAATTTCAGTTGTAACCCAAAGAGTTCCCTGTTAGAGGGCAGGGTGGTTAATGTGAGTGTTGAGGGGGACATGGATGTGAACACTCAATGTGAGCTCAGTTTCCTCTAAAAAATCAATTTCATTAAAGAAAACCTAAGAAAGGCAACTCAATTAGTTTCTTCAGTGGAAAATGTGCATTTTTTCCTATTAAAAAGTGCTCCAAACACAAAATTAATCTTTACATTGTCAGGATGTTATTTATAAGTAGAAATTTGTGTGTGTGTGTATGTGCGTGCGCGCACTCATGCTCTTTAATATTAGAATCCTTGAGGTGAATGATGTAGTTTTCTCCAAGGTGGGAGTAAGGCATCATATTTCATACTGTTTGGTCTAGTGCTGCACAGTCTGAAACTAAGCTTGCAATCTTAGGGACACCTACTTGTTAGTGAGCCACACTGAATACAATGGAATTTGTTTGAGTAAATGTGCACATAACCAAGCTGTAAGCCATTCAGAATTGTGCTCTTAAAATCCCTGAAAAGCATTGTCTTATTGCTGTCTGTGCATTTCACATAAGAGTCCTTTAGCATTTGTAATATGTTATTTTCCCATGTTCTGCATTCAGTTTTGTTCCAATTTATTCCCTTTGCACTTAACTATTTGATTTTGTTCCTTTTAACCTCCTGCAATGACTGTCTTCACAATCACTCTAGAAAAATTAGAACTGATGCATAACTGGTGGGTATACTCTGGCCAACTTCTTCTCTCCCCCCTTTTAACTTTTCAAGACAGAAGAACAAGTACATGGTTGTCTCATTGGACCCAACCTCCCCCCAGAAACTAAGCATATGGTCACCCACAAAAACTCAAAATGCAACACCTGATCAAGTGCTTACTCTAGATGAGTATTTGCACTCCAGACCATAAAGCTTTCAGTTTTTGGTCACCAGGAGGACAGCAGAAGCCATGGTGGATCAGGCCAATGGCCCAACCGGTCCAGCACTCTGTGTCATACAGTGGCCAAAATCCAGGTGCCATCAGGAGGTACACCAACACGGCCAGAACTCCAGAAGCCCTCCCACTGTTGCCCCCCAAGCACCAAGAATACAGAACATCACTGCCCC
>NW_015165841.1:50960-67451 GCF_001447785.1 Gekko japonicus | reverse complement strand
TATACAGTACTTTGTGCTTGACCACATTGAACCTCATTTGCCACATTGACACCACTCGCTCAGCCTCGACAGATCCCTCTGTCACATTCCTCCTTGGTTTTCACCTCCCAAAAAAACTTAGTGTCATCTGCAAACTTAGCCATTTCACTGCTTACTCCCAACTCCAAATCATTAATGAACAATTCAAAAAGCACTAGACCTAGTAGAGCCTTATGGTACCTACTGCTTACCACCTTCCACTGTGAAAACTGCCCATTTATACTCACTCTGTTTCCTTTTAATTAACCAGTTTTTAATTCATAAGAGGACTCGTCCTCTTATCCCTTGGCTGCTGAGTTTACTTAGAAACCTTTGATGAGGAACTTTATCAAAAGCTTTCTAAATAGGTAAACAATATCTACTGGGCCACCCTTGTCCACATGTTTGTTCATCCCCTCAAAGAACTCTAAAAGGTTAGTGAGACAAGATCTTCCCTTACAGAACCCATGATGATACATGAGAAATATGGGGTTCTATTGCTATCACCTACCATATCACATAGCATAGAAGAGTAAAATGGAATGTACAGGATCCCGATTTTACCAGGTATGGAAAGTACCAGATTGGTCCCAGTTTCAGATTACAGATCTAGACTCTCAGACCAGTTGAGGCTGGCATAGGGTCATCTATTGGTGATCCCTTCTTTTCAAGGTACATTTAGCCCATTAGTTTCTGCAGGGTCCCATCAAATGGACACTAGTTGTCAGCCAGCTAGCTAGTTGCCAACTGTCTCCCCAAGCCTCCTATATTCTAGACACATTCAAATCCAAAGGATAACTATATATCATATGTTTGCAGTTCAATACATTATGGACTCACTTTTCCTTGAACTTCAGTGAAATACACAACAAAATCGTAAAAGAGATGATTATGGACAATGTTTCCAGATTTTTGTTGAGTGCTCACTTGTTACCTTAAGACTGTGAAATCATTACTGATTATACTAATAATTAGCCCCATGGTGACCTCATACCGAGCTAAACATTTTGGCTTTTTTGGGCCATGTCAAACAGACCTTAGTTATGTTAACATGTGAAGTGAGATGATTAACTGGTTGGTTTGAAAATAGACCTGTGTGTTTCTTTTGTTATTAATCCCACTGAGTTTTTTCCATTTTAGATGAAAGTCAATGAAGAGACAGATCCAAGAAGAGAAGGGTCTTACATTGAAACCAATAGCAAAGAATAACAAAATTGAATTGTGAAAATGAAACAATAATGAAACAAAACAATTCAATAACAAAAGAGTCCCTTTTGTAATTAGTAACAAAAATGGAAGAAGCAAAGCAAACTTTCATGCACACGTCTACTTGAAACTTTACTCTTTCTACAATATCCTTTGTGGAAGAATGGCCCCATTTACCCACAAACAACACTCCATTCTTCCCTCTGGGGTGTGGGCACACAGCAAGCCTATAGCCAGGATTTTGTGGCTTTGGGGGCAATAAATATTTGACGGGGGCTGCTATTATTTTTCTGTCTGTCTCTAAACAACTGTACTTTTAAGTAATAATAAAAACAATAATACTACTAATAAAGACCAGTTGTTTATCACTCAAAAATGTTTCCCATTTATTACAAAATGCTAGCCATTACAGAACTTGTGAGTTGTCAGTCAAAACTGTTTTTGTTTTATCACAAAGATAAGACCATTCCATTATCACAAAGATAAGGGTGTCTGTCCTGCCATCCTCCCACTAACACCCCTAACAACAGCCACCCCAGACATAAATGAAATGCAAAAACACCCCCCACCTTCCCCCTCCCTAAAGCAAAGAAATCCCTTACCAGCTCCAGCAAGCATTGGAAACATGACTTGTAAGGAGATTTGAAACTTCTGGGTTGTAAGAAGGAACACGCTGCCAGGGGCTCGCTGTCTTGTCAATCACAGCTGAGCCAAGTCATGCTGATCCGAGGCTGAGACAAGCCCCAAGGCTGCTGCCTTTCAAAAAAGGCTAGTATGTTGGGCTGAGGGCATGGGAAACAGAAGAGCCGGGGAGGGTGAAAGATGGAGGGAAGGAGGGTGGAGGATGCAGCGCCGTGGTGGCTTTTTCTTGTAAGGGATCTTATCGGCCCAGGATCTCTTTTTTAAAAAAAGGTATTGTTGGCCCAACAACATCATGGGTTCTTGGGTATGTTTGGTCGCTGCAAAGTGTGGGAGCATGTGCCTTTTAAAACAAATTTTAAAATGTAAAAAAAAATAAAAAACATTTTCAGAAGGAAATCTTGTGGGGCTGGCTCTTTATGGAAGGGGGCGGAGCCCCAAACAGCCCCACCGTAGCTACGAGCCAGGCAAACAGCAACCATCCCAAGACTCCACCTGGCAAAGCTACCACTGTCCTGGCTGAACCAATTATCTGAGGAGTTCGGTATACTGCCACTAACCAGTTGTTTTAGGAATCACACACCAAGCGGGCCAATATTCCCAGATTCTCTTCCACACTGCCATTCTAAGGCACTGCCTAGAGCCTACATCTCTCCCTACTGAAGGTATGGAAACCATGGGGACAGCTTGCTGCACTTGCACACTCCTGGGAAAATAGCAGTTTAGCAACTGTTTACTTTTCTTCCCGGCATCAGATATAAATAGGAGGTCTAAGTGGTTGTCCCCAACAGGTCCTGTCAGAACAACCTTGTTTCCTTCTTTGATTGAGTGACGAGCTGACTGGATCATGGAAACACTGTCGACATTGTTTCCCTGGATTTCATTAAAGCTTTCTACCGGTTTCCCTATGGTGTTCTGAAGGGTAAACTGGATGACTGTGAACTGGACTGGTGGTTGTCAATGGTATTTCATCTGATTGGAGGGGGGTGTTCAGTGGGATGCCACAGGGCTCAGTTCTGGGCCTAGTACTTTTCAATATGTTTATAAATGATCTCAATTGATAGCATGGAGGGACTACTCATTAAATTTGCAGATGACACGAAATTGGGAGGATGCGCGAACACCCCCAGATGACAGAGATAGAGCTCAATGAGATCTGAACACACTGGAAAAGTGGGTGGGAGTGAACAAGCTATAATTCAATAAGCCTAAGTGCAGAGTTCTTCATCCAGGTAACAAAAATGAGAAGCACGGATACTAGATGGGACATATATTTCTGGGTAGCAGTGTGGGTGAACAAGATCTTGGGGTACGGGTGGACCATAAGCTAAATTTAAGCCACATGCTTAACATTGCAATCCTACACAAGTTACTCCAGTCTTGATTTCCATTGGGTTTAAGAGTGCAGTAACAATACTAGTTTCCTATTGAAACCAAAACAGATGTAACAGTGCTTAACTGTGACTGGGTCTATGTTGAACTGTGGCTGGATGCCTACCTTATTTTAGCTGATTCCCCTTAACCCAGGATTCAAAGATGCATAGGCTGAATGGCACCAGATCTCTATCATTTTTTACTTTTTTCTTTCAGCAGTTCTTCATAGTTTCAAAACAGTTTCACATGTAGTCTGAGGCTGCTGTTTGAGTAAAACTAGTCTCTCAACCACTCATGGGCTCACTGAAGTAGTGTCACAATTCTTCGAATGTTGGTCAGTACTAATATCATGAGGTGTTTGTTAGATAAATGGGAGGCACTTCAAAAAAGGGTTGCTGTTATATGTAATATCTTAATAATGTGAGGTAGAAGGAACAGTTCTTTCTGATGCAAACCCCTTGGTTTGGAAAGTCTTATCCACTTGGGTCTGATGGAAATTTCAACTTGCTGTGAGGTCCAGCTAAGTTTTAATATTCCAGTTCCTCAGCTGTAAAATGGAGAAAACGGAGAATACAAATGCTTATGTTGCAAGAACTTCTGTGATAACTAAAGCCCATTAACATTTTAATGCAGCGTTCACAGAATTAAAAACGGTTGCATACCCCTTGCAACTTCAGTGTACTTTCTAGATACTATTGTTATATGAGAATCTTAGAAAGTTCTCATAGGAAGTTACAGTCTTAAACCCCTTGACTGAAAGTAAATTTCACTGAAATAAAAGTTTTACTGAGAAATCATAGAGGTTTACTTGCCCTAACTCTTGGTTAGTGGCTTAATACCCCACAACACCACTCAGAGGGTTTCCATCCAAGCGCTGCTATCGATGCAACTCTCACTCTGGTTTTTGTATGAAACTCAGAATTTTTGAATTTTTAACATTTAATTGTTTGAATTTGATATATTGTTTCTCTGTCACAATATTTTATGTGACCTTGTAAGCTGCCCTGAGCCCACTTGCAGGTGGGCATAATATAAATAAAAGAAATAAAAATAAATATGAGCAGTCAGTGCAATGCAGCGGCAAAAAAGGCTAATGCAGTCTTGGGGTATATCAACAGAGGCATAAAATCCAAATCTCAAAATGTCATAGTCCTGCTGTACACCGTATTGGTCAGGATGCACCTGGAGTACTGTGTGCCGTTCAAAAAGGATATGGACAGAGTGGAGTGGGTACAGAAGAGAGTGACGAGGGTGATCAGGGGCCTGGAGAGCAAGCCCTACGAGGAAAGGTGAATGTTCAGTCTGGAGAAAAGGCGATTGAGGGGGGACATGATTGCTTCCTTTAAGTGTTTGAAATGCTGTCAGAGGAGGACAGGTAGCTGTTCCAGTTGGCAGCAGAATGTAGGACTCACAATAATGGGTTTAAATTACAGATAGAAAGGTACCAGCTGGATATTGGGATGGGGTGGTGGTGGAGGAATTTACAGTAAGAGTTGTTCAGCAGTGGAATCAGCTGCCTAGGTAGGTGGTGAACTCCCACTCACTGGCAATCTTCAAACATTTGCCAGGGATGCTTTAGGCTGATCCTGCATTGAGCAGGGGGTTGGATTAGATGGACTGTATGGCCCCTTCCAACTCTATGATTCTATGAAGTCTAAGTGGTATGGAGCAACTACCAGAATTTTAAATAGCAAAGAATTTATTAACAAGCAAATGTCCACACAAATACTCTCAGCACAGCATCAGACTGAGCAAGGAATCCAAATGAAAGATGTAAACACATGATCCTCTGTCCCTCAGCCCTATACATGTCTTACCTGATCTTGTTCCAACGCAACCTCTTTAAGTTAGAGGTTACCATTTTCTGAAAGCTTTCCATTACCTTGAAGTTTTTGTCCAGGCAGTCAGCCTTTTTCTGCTCCATATGGCAATGGCCACCATCCAAGATGGAGCTCAGTGTGAAAGCTTTCACCTGCAGGTTATCCCCAAATGCAATCAGCAGAAATGGACCCATTCTTCCCCTGTGCCCCTTGTGGGTCAAAGAATCCTTTCCTGAGTTCTCCAGGAGGACACAATCTAGCCTCACACACACACACACACAAGTCTGTGTCAACTTCTAGGTATCCAATTCCAGCTGAGGTGTGAGCTGGCCAGTTCACTGTCTCTGTCCAGAATGGCCACTAGCATTTCCAAAGTTTTGATGGTAGGTACAATGGTAATACTTGGGAGCGAGTGACTTCCCCCTTCTTGGCTGTCTTCTACTAGAAGAGAGAAAAACTGTTAAAACTAAATGTGGGTGTTTTGCTAAGCACAAACCCCAAAGTTAAAAAGGTATTTCTCCACATCTACAATCCATTTTACAAAAAAATATTATGACCACTTTATTTAGTATGTAGGAAAAGAGGATTAGGAAAAAAGTTACATACAGTTTTGGCATGGAATTTTTTTCCCCCAACTTTCTCTCATCAACACCATCATATTTGATCATATTCCACCAGTTGCAGAACATAACAAGGAGCCAAAATTCCAAACTAGGTTTTAAAAAATCTTCACAAATGTTAAAAATATAGTAATACTCCTGGCATTTTTTCCCTCTGTTCCCCCCAAGAGTTAAATGGCAACTGTGTCTACCATAGATTTTGAGTTGGTATGCCCAAACATATTACTGCTGTATCAGAGGAGCTGATGTGAAAACTGAAGCCACCATGTTGGATCCCAGCACCACAGTATAACCCTTAAAGTAGTGAGGCTCCACTCTGCATTGACCCCCCCATCTCCCTACCAATACCTGGGCAGTGACATCATCATGAAGAAAGGTGTAAAGACACAGAGAGACTCTCTGACACAGTCTCTGCTGCAGCTGACAGGCATCTGGAAATACCTGAAATATCACCATTGTCCCAAATGCAAAAGTCCATCCTCGACCCTTGAGTGTTGCAGTAAAAATAAGGGTCAGACCCAGAAGGCGAGATTTATGGAGATGTCTCAAGGAAGACCTCTGCCCATTTTTCTCTGGGAGATGACTCTGAAAATGCATGAATTTCTTTTTGGATGTAGAAGAAAACTTCTAAAAAATACTTCATTTACAAAAATGCAATAGCTTGGGTTCTGTTTCTTGGTGAACCAAAGTGTGACAGAATGTTGGCAATCAGATTAGATTAGATAAAATAAATCAAAAACACTCCAGGTGCTGGCATGTATTTCTGAGAGTAAGCAAAAGAACACAAAGTGGGGGGGGCTCTTTTTTCCCTTCTTCCTCTCTCCCTCTTACACATTCCCTCTGGGGTGTGTTACATAAAGAAAGAGCTGTACACATATTCGTATGTTTGACTTAGAACCCCCCCCACTCCTTACTCGTTCTGAGAAAAATTCAGCCAAAGTTAGGGTAAGTGGGGCAGAACGAGTTCTCAACTGGGCCCCAGAGAGTCACAAGTAAGAAAAATGAAAGCGTAAAACTTTGCATGTAGTGAGCACTCAAAAGTGCATTTGGGGTTTTTTAAAAAAAAAATACCACACTGGTAATTTTATCCCTTGAGGGATGTTAAATGTGTCGGGCTAAATGTCCTAAGCCTGTACCACTAAGGGTTCCAGTTTTGATTGTGCCATGAAAATTGCTTATTAGCAACACAATGAAATAGAATGAAGAAAAACGCAATGGATTGCTCATATAAAATATGTGTGGGATCAAATGCCTAAAGAGCGCCTAAGAATAAATAGGTAAACATTGGTTGCAATTGGCCTTCAGCCACAAGGAAAGGCAGGATATAATTATTTAAATTAATAAATAGTGAGAGCATTACAGGAGACTGTTATGAGCAAGAAAGGACCAAGGTGGAAAGGATGAAAAGGCATTCTATATTGACTATGCAATGTAGTCCTTTTCTGTCTGTCTATCCAATTGATCTCATTAATCCCAGGTTTCCTCCAAGGAGATCTGAGTGCATATGTGGTTTCTCCTTCATTTATTTCTTTTCACAACAACCCTCCAATTCCCCGCTCAGCATATCAGGGGTCATTTGGGGCTCTTTCAGGAGGGGAGGGCTCGGAAGTTGTGCTTACATACATAAAATTTAGATGGGATCTAGCCCCTAGTACGGTGCATAGCTGAAAAGGAATTTGAACTCAGGTCTCCCAGCTTATCATCTAACATACTAACCAATATGCAAAACTGGGGCTGCCAGCAGGCCTGTAGCTATGGTGGGGCATTTCGGGGCTTTGCCCCCCTCAAATGTGAGACACGCCCCACAACAGCTGCTGCCCCCTCACCCCTCCACACCTCCTTTGACATTAAAAGGGCCCTCCAGCTGACCAGTCTTGCAGCCTGCCCTCTCCCTCCCCTCCTCGATGATTTAAAGGGCCCTCCAGCTGATCATCAGGCCCTTTAAACTTTGTAGGAGGTGAGGGAGAGAGCTGCCAGCTGCGTGCCTTCCCTGAATTCGCTGCTTGGAGTTCAGGCATGGGCAGACTGCGCTTGAAAAACACCATTTAAATGGAACCCTTTAAATGGTGTTTTTCAAGCAGGGGCTGCACACACCTGAACTCCAAGTGGCCACTTGGAGTTCAGGGAAAGCATGCGGCCACCCCCTCCCTCCTCCCCATTCCCTGCTGCCCCACAAAATTTCCCTATGCCCCACCAACCCAAAATTTCTGGCTATGGTGATGCCTGGAGATCTCTCAGAATTAGAACTGGTCTCCAGGAGACAGAGAGGCCCCGTTCACACGAGGCGATTTGGCCCGGGAGCGGGACAGTTCGGGGGCGGGTCAAACCGGCGCGATCACACCACAACATCTGTAAAGCGCCGTGATACCGTCCCCGAACTGGCCCTTTCCCGGGAAAAAGCGCCTCAAACTGAACCACCTACCTCGGTGGTTCAAACAGAAGAGGCGCTTCTTCCCGGGCGTCTGATCGCCGGCGCTCCCTTGCGCCGGCTCAAGCCCGGGCCGGAGCCGAACTGCGCATGCTCCGACATGCGCAGATCGGCCGGCTCCCGGTTAGAGCCGTCTTTTCTCTCCGGCGTTTGATCGCGCCGGGGAGAAAAGGCGGCTCGGCCGGGGGATCCGGGGGATCCCGCCGAGCCGTATCAACGTTGGCGCGGCTTTTAAAAGCCGCGCTTTAAAGGGCTTTTCCCCTGCCGTGTGGCAGGGGCCAGAGATCAGTTCTTCTGGAGAAAATAGCTGCTTTGGAGGGTGGACTTCATGGTATTAGATGCCACTTAGGTTCTGTCCTTGCCAAACCCCTCACTCTTAAGGCTCCATCCCCAAAATCTCCAGATATTTACCAACATAGATTTGGCAACCCCAAGCAGAGCTCAACCTTATTGTCTCTGTACCATATAGTACTGTGTTTGGAACTGGAACTGGGCACCTACCTGGTGGATTCATGTCTTAAGAAACTGAAGAACTAATTTTTTAAAAAAGTGATCAAAGGTGACCAGCTAAGGATGAAAGAACAGCCATGGTCCTAATGTAAATTGGCTCTTAGCCTGGAATCTAGGAGGAAAAGCTCTAAACATTCTCAAAGTTCATTAAGGATGTGGTTGTCTTTAGGGGCTCTTGGACAACAAACAAAACATTAAAGTGTTTAATTTCGCAATTTTTTCAACAAGAATTCATAATAGGAAAGGTCATAATTGTGCCCATCCTAAGTAAATTACCAATAGTGGTTTATCTGCCTCAGACAGGAAGTGTGGGATTTCTCATTGTGGGACCCTGTATCTATTTGAACAACATCATAAAATTATTTTTTTTTACAACATCTCTTTCCACCAGAATGCAAAGGCAAGGAAGAAAACCAGACAGCATAGAGCAGCTTCATATACTGGCTACAAAATCTGCACATGTGCCAAAGTAATAGACCCTGGTCTGGAGAAGTTTTTTGAGATGCATTAAAAATATTTCAAAGTAATTTCTACAATGTCTTGGCTTCATTAAACTAAAAGCATCCCAGCCATTAGAAATCCTGTATTCAGGCATCACCTGAAGGAGAACAAAGTTGCAATCTAATTTGAGGAAATAAATTTTATTTTCCAAATGTAACTTGCTTTAAAAAAGAAATATATATATTTAAAAAAACACTGATAAAGCCATTCCATCTTGACAAGGAGGAGGAGGAGGAGTTAGCTTTCTACCCCACCCTTCACTTGGAGTCTCAGAGCAGCTTACAATCTCCTGCCCTTCCCCTCCCCACAACAGACACCCTGTGAGGTGGGTGGGGCTGAGAGAACTGCTCTTGAGAGAACAGCTCTGAGAGAACTGTGACTGACCCAAGGTCACCCAGCTGGCAACATGTGGAGTAGTGGGGAACCAAACCCAGTTCTCCAGGTTAGAGTCTACCGCTCTTAACCACGACTCCAAACCAGCATCATAGATTGATTTTGTCTGTCTGTTGACCATTTATTTCTAACCCAAGTGTATAAACAGATTCCTTTGTGGAAGACTATGTTTTGAGTTGACATTGGGTGAACTCATATTCTGCCTTTGAAACATCACTGTGCATTTTTATCCTGCTCTTGCTCCAAGTAAGTCAGGGTGGCATGCATGATTCTCCCCTTCGCCATAGTATCAGCCAGCAAGCTTCCATGGGAAAGTGAGGAATTCAGACATGGGTTTCCCAGATCCTAGCCCTAACCCCTGTACCACGGGCCTGTATCTTTTTGCCAAGGGAAGCCCAAGAGCAGTTGTCATGATGCATGGCATATAAAGAGTATCATGGAGTTTCATAAGCAGTCCAGTCCCTTCCCCTGCATGCAAGCCATATTTCCCAAGAAGCAGCGCAAGAACCCACATATGGAAAGTATTTGCCATAAAATGTAAACGCTGAACTTCCCACTCCATCCCCCAGAGGATCAGGCTAGCAGAATGAACAAGCCAATCAGCATCACAAAAGACCCAAACCAAGCTTCTCTGTTGTCAGGATTGTTCCAGGGTACTTCTTCATGGAGTGGGTGACAGGGAGACAAGGAGAAACCACACTTGTTCCCAACGACTGCCTTCCCCTGCATGCAAATCATGGTTTCTGAGCTACACAGTACAACACCACCCAGGGTCAAAGGATTTGTAGTCCAGTTAAGAAAGATTTAGAATCGTCAATAAAAAGCAAATTTCTTTTTTGGGGGGGGGAGAATTCTGCTTTGCAGTTTGTGATCAAATTACAGTTCAGGCAAAGGACTGTTAAGCCATTGGTGTCTTGAAGGCCACTGGAGGAAAAAAAGATGTAAACTATAACTAGATAAGATAAAATTAGAGATGTGCAAAATATAACTTCTGTTGGGAGTAGTGGTCTTAGGAGCATACCTACAAGGTTTTCTGACTTTAGCCAACATGTACTTGCTACATCCTCCATTTATATCTTTGTCCCATGTGGATGCAGAATATATTTTCCATATGTCCATGTGTTAGGAGTTTCATAAAAATGCTGAGCACATTATTTTTCAAAATACTTCTGACAAAGTATAAAACAAGCCTTAAAATATTACGACACGAACAATTTCCATGGCATTTAAAATCAATGATATGACACAATATATTTTATACGTGTGGAAATATACATCATAAATATTGGGACGTGTCAGAGGATTCTGTGTTTTATGTTCCCAAATCTATTTTAAACATAGTATGTGCGGGGTACATTTTCTACAATATAACAGAGTTGCAGAAAATAATTGTCTTGGGGGTTTTTCCATGTGGGTTTACTATTGAATTTTATGAGTTTATTGTTTTTTATTCCACAAACCTCTTCCAGTTCTAGTTGTTTCAAGACATGGAGAACTCAAAAACGACAGGGACAATTTTACTTTTTCTAACTAGTACATATTGCTTAAATGGTGTCGTCAGCATAAATAATTCCTTTTAAAACTTCGTAACTCTATAGTGATTCCTACTACTGATTTTAAAAAACCAGAAAAAGTGCTCCTGTGATTGGGGAGGGTGGCGGCAGGTACAAGATGATCACAGCTCCCTCTAAACTGTGGAGTCTTGTGAGCAAAAATTCTACTTTGTGAGCGACCGGCATTACAGTTGTGAGTCAGCCATTTGGCTACTGCCTAAATTAGTTTGCTCTGGAGCCATCCTTCCTGAGCTAAGACAAAAATGCATGAGCCGGAGGCTAAAAAACTGTGAGCTAGCTCACGCTAACTCAGCTTAGAGGGAACATTGATAGATGATACCACAGTACATCACCCCTAACATTCCATTGCCACTGCAAATGCAGCAGCAATGAGTACACAACAGGTGGCAATCCCCGTGTGGAAGTAGCCGTCACATGGAAGGAACCGAAGAAATGCACAAGATCCCAGTATGCTTATTCCCATAAATTATACCTGAATGAGTCCTAGACTACATCCATTTATTTCCCCCATCCTTTCTTCTACGCATTTTCAAGAGATCTTGCGTTTGAAAAGGAAACAGTGGAGTACCCTACTGAGCAACTGAAGCTTTGTTCTCTGAAGGAGCCAGTGGAGAATGTAGGTGAGTGTCCCAGTGGGTATTCTCCTTCCTTTATGAATGACATCTCTCTTGAACAGCGGTCTCGAGACCTAGTCTCTACTGTGCTCTCATTTTTCAGCTCAGATTTTTCCTTTAGCCACAGGAATTCCTGCTGATACTCATACCAGGCCAACATATGCAGGCATCTTTAAGTACAACTGTTATAGAAGGTTGATGAGTCTCAAGGCTCAGTGCACCCTCGGGCTGAGCTACAGAGCATGCTTACATGCTGTGGCACAAGTCAAAAAGACAGAGTAAGGCAAGTAGAGCATAGTAATTTGGAAAACATGTTCCATAGCAGCACATTAAAAACAGTGCAAATGTATCTTCAGAGCAGCGTAGTTTGATATGAAAAATGTTGCAACTGCATTGGCATCGATAGCACAAGGTACAAGCCAGCCCTTGACTGCCTCGTAAACTGAAACCATTTCCTTTCAAGATGAGGGAGGAAATTCTGGACCCAAAAGTATGGGAATTCAGTAGGTGGGCACTGGTCACATTTCACAGAAAGGCATGCCAAAGGAAAAATGGTTCCTGCCTGGAAAAGCAATAAATGGAGAGAACGAGAGTCCCCATGTTCTCCAGCCCAGGGATATTTAGTTCACGCTCAGACTTACGTTAAGCTCTGCAGGAGGAGGCCAAGCCTCTACTTGGTTCCAATCAATGAGATTGGAACTGATAAATTATCTTTAAACAGACACTGCTGGAGTTAGAGTTGGCCCTCTCTCTCAGTAACGCAACAATGCTGTTCTTTGATCCCCCCCCCGCCACCACAGAGCGTGCCTGTGTCACTGTTCCAAGCACGACTCAAGAGATTCTGTGGCTGCGGTCTCACATGCACTTGTGCACGAGGTGGAATGCTTTCATGGGGGGGGCTTCATCCCCCTGCCACAATTGTCCCACATTGTTGTGATCGTTGTTTGCTTGCCAGGAAGGGGGAAAAAACTATGTTTCTTACCATGGAGAAATTGACACAGGGCCCATAAGCAGGCTTTCCTTAGAGTTATTTGGTCCAAATCACATCTGCTACACCATCAGGGATTCTAGAGCAGGAATTCAGTATTCCGGGGACTGGAACAAGCCAGCTTGTCAGGCTTTGTAATAAGGTTTGAGTCAGGCAGCAGTGACAGCTGCACATGCATTCAGATGTGGCGGGGGGGGATACTTTCATGTGACTAGCTGACAGGGAACTACACATGCAGATTCCTTATGAATAAACCTGAAAATGGGGGGGGTTAAAATTGGGGTGGGGCTAAATAAAGGTGGTTGGGTGGCTTCCAGGGCCCAGACATAATTCTCGCTGACTGTTACAGATATTCATTTATTTACAACATTTATATCCCACCTTTCTGCCCAGTCAGGGCCACAAATACATGATCCTGTAATACAATCTCATGAGACCTGAAATACATGTTTTTCTGTTTTATTTCTGAAATGAAAGTACCATGGCATGGTAACAGTGGACTTGGAGTCCTGGCTGAGTCCACTGGAAATTCTCCCCTTTCCCATGTGTGGGGCTCAACAGCTGCATCCAGACCCGTTTGCTGTCTTTGCTGTCGTTGCAATGCATATTATGCCCCAATTCTTTATAAAGAGATCATGGAATGCACAAGGATATAGTTATATGCTCCCTGACCTGAATGGCCCAGTCTAGACCAATTTCATCAGATCTCAGAAGCTAACCAGGGTCAGCCCGGGCTAGTATTTGGATGAGAGACCTCCAAGGAATACTGGGTTCAAGACACGGAGGCAGGCAATGGCAAACCACCTCTGAATGTCTCTTGCTTTAAAAACCCTACGGGGTTGCCATAAATTGGCTGTGACTTCACAGCACTTTCCACCACCACCACCATATGTATGCTGAAGAGATTAATGTGAAGTCAACATGAATTGAAAGTGAAAGAAGAAGAATGTGACATCAGGTTGCAACTGATTCATGGGAACCCCAACCACAGGGAGTTCAAGGCAAGATATGAGCAGAGGTGGTTTGCCATTACCCTCCTCTACATAGCAACCCTAGCTCCGGCCCCAGTCACACGGGAGGTTTTGGCCCGGAAGAGGGACGGATCGGGGGCGCAGCAAACGGGCGCGATCCCACCGCAACATCTGGGAATCGGAGCGCACCCGTTCCCAATCTGTCCCTTCAGAACGAAAATGCGGTGCAAAAAAGAACCTACAAACTGGTAGGACTTACCTGAAGCACCGCAGCAAGCACAGCCATGAGATCGCCGGCGCGCTCGTCTGCAGGAGCAATCAAGGCTCCCGGACGAACTGCGCACGTGCACACATGCGCAGTTCAGCTGCCTCGCTCTCCTGTCAGTGGCTTCCCCCCGGCATCTGATCGTGCCAGGGAGGAACTGCGTGGCGGCTCAGGGGATCTGTGTGATTCTGCCACCGTGTGTCTCTTTTGGTGCGGCTTTGAAAAGCCACACTTTGGCCATACTTCCCCCCCCCCATGTGGCATGGGCCTCCTTTTTTTCTGAGAAAGTAGGAGAGAGGACAGAGGGGGGAAACTAAACATGGAGGAAGAGAAAGGTGCAGGTTAGGATTAAAGGTGAACCCTGGGTGAGAATAGGTGGCAGACCACTGAGGCAAAAGCTATTCTGGAATCTGAAAGCAACTATTTGGAAATAGAAACATAGGCATTATTTTACTATATCAGAAGCACATATGTCTGCTACAGTGGCCAGCTTTTAAAACCAGCCAAAGAAGTATCAGGTTTTCCAATACATTTTTATCTCAGAGCTTCAAGTGCATGGATTCATTTTCCACTCAAGGCTGCTGTGGGTTGTTTCCTCAGCAACCTTGTGTGAGAAATACTCTTGATACTGACAGAAGAAAGTCAATTAAGCAGTTCCATTGAGCTGACTGTATGTAAGCCACGCTCTTTCAGTACTTCATGAGTAATCAGTAACACACCTTGGGATAATGAGGAAAGGTGAGATATGCATGGGCAAAATAAATAAGTATTTGGAAACTAGGTTACTGAGATATAGGGATACTTGCTGTTATTTTCTACCAGCAGAACTACAAACAGCCAAAATAGTCATTAAATCAGAAAGCTTCTCCGCTAGCATTTGCTGAGTGAAAAATCACATTACTTTTGGATTTGTGGGAAGTGATTGTGAATCATTTTTTAATTTCTTGGAAATACCTTCATTATTCAAAATAACTCACTCAACCATTGGACAGTTGCCAAACTCTAGAAAAATGTAGCTTGCATTAGTCACAACTGGTGGCATTTCATTGGCTGCAGAACATGGTCTCTACCAATCTGATTTACTAAATGGGATACAGAACCTTTTCTACTGAGAGTATGATGAATGGCTAGTAATGAAGGATGAACCCAGGGTTCTGTAATATTTTTGTAACCACCAATAGCTTCTGGGACATTCTGGAAAGCAAATAACACAAATAGTGCCAGTTCCCTCACCTTTACTGCATGCAAATGAACAGACATTATTGTGTATCGCTATGACAAATTCATTGTTCCAAGTAATATATTCAAGAAAATGCTGACTTAAAAATATTTTCTGGGGTGCACTGAGGACCTGCACCCTGGGTATGTTGAAAGAAACATTCAAGACTCCAGGCAGGCTGTGGGAGGAGAGAGATTTTTGGTCTGAACTCCTTGCCTGGTGGGCAGCAATGGTCCCAACACTGGCCCTACAAGTATATGTGAGTGGAGGAAGGAAGACTCCCCTTTATTTCTTCTTTCCTTCCCTTCTCTTTCCTTCCTCTAAGATTTGTAGCCACAAAACCAGACAACAGGATGCTAAAATAGTGAATAGATAACAAATATTACCTAATATTAACAAATTTTGTTGATTGTTTTTATTTGATTAGTTACATTTATAGTTATAATTATTCTAAGTCACCTTGAACTAAGAGAAAAGGCAGGATATATATGTGGCAAGGAAGTGGTAATTTCTCTGGCCACTGCTTGTTAGAGAATAAGCCTGATATTTGTTTTATGAACTATTTATTGCCACACACAATGGACTGTGCACATACACATAGGCTCAGAAAGCTGTACACTTTAGGTCACCTGTTGTGATGCCACACATAAAGGGTGCCTGCACATACCTTACATGTAAATAAGGTTTCAGCAACATAGTTGCCCAGCCTGGTGAAGAAGCACAAACCTCCATTATTGTGAGCAATGAAACAACAACTCTAGAAGGAAACAGCCCCCATGACAAAGCTGCTTATGGTCATGTACTACCCATCACCTGCTTTGTTCCTGAGCTGGAATTTCCTGCCATATGGACATTTGGTTATCAATGGAATGGCCAGCTTCATCAGCACTACAATGAAGCATCCTGATGCCTGAATTTCACACCTGTACAGATGCCATACTCTGAGTAAGGTTTTAGGTTACAATATTGGCCACCCCTCTTAGGTAACCTCCCCTTCCCACAATAGGATCGTTTTTGGGACGGACTAACAGGTAGGTGGGTCAAGAGGTTGGCACAGTTATCACCCATCTCTTGGACCCTCTATAAAAGGAGAGAACCAGTCACCTGGCCCCTCCTACCTGATCAGCTAGCATTCCCCCCCCAAGACAACCCCTGTCTGCATTTACTCCTCTTGAGTCCCACTTGCTATCCCCAACCCTTGCCTCTACTAGTGATCTCTTGATCTGCAGTCAAGAGACCCACACGTTCCGGCTGGTTCTGGTCGTGTGTGAATTCCCTTTGTTTCCATTTCTTCCCCTCCATTCTTCATTGGAACAACCAAGCTGCAAGACAGATAAGTATCGCCTGTCAT
>NW_015165841.1:43618-50884 GCF_001447785.1 Gekko japonicus | reverse complement strand
AATTCTTAGGAACTTGATTGAATGTGTGAGTGCATCAGTATTGTTTGTATGAGATATATTTTTAAGTAAAAGACATCTATTTTAACCACAACAGCCTCGGATCCTTTACTGGTAACCCTTGGTGGGATCAGGACCTTGGTATAAATTGGCAGTCAGTAAACCCATCAAAAGCCAGTTTTGCTAACAGGAAAGCCATCTTTTAGCAGTAATTTTTATCTCCTTTTTCTAACCAGAGGGCTATTGTATGTATATCATTTTAGGCTGCTGAATATTGTTTTATGCTGGTTTTACATGCCTTCCAGGCTCTTTGCTCACTGTATATTGTTTAAATATTGTGTGTTGTTTAATGTTGGCCCCGGTCACACGAGCCAGATAACGCCGGGGGGAGGCGTGGCTATTCGCCCCAGAGCAAAATAAAGTGCGGTAGCCCGATCACACAGTCCCCCGAGTCTCTGTGCTTAGGCTGTTAGCTGGCGATCACACAGCAATGCTGCAGCGTGACAAAGAAGAGGCGCGGCACGATCACACAAGCGTTTTGCGTTTGTGTGCATGCGCAGTTCCGGGGAGCAGCACTGCTTTCAGTTTCGCGTTTGTGCACATGCACTTACGAAAAATATCCGGTTTGCAACGGGACGTGGATGGGCGCCGGATGCCACAGAATACTAGCGCTCCCGTGATCAGACGCCCGCCTGTGCCGCACGTTTCCCGGATACTAGTGCACTTTCCTTGGTACTTCTTAACTCCGCATCTTCGGTGGGATGCCACAGGTTGGCCACGGGTGCACTACACTTCCCAGATGTTGTGATGTGATCGCGCCCCGAAAATCCGCCCAACATTCGTGCCTTTTGCGTGGCAAATTCTCCATGTGACTGGGGCCGTTGACACTTTTATGGTCTTGTTTTATTATTCCTTTGACTTTGTGAGCTGCCTTAAGTGGAGAGAGAGCATTTTAAAAAAATAAAGATAACAATGAGCATAATACCTGGCAAAGCCATTGTGATATGTCTAGAATTCACTAGACTAGACAGTAGCACATTATTACTTTAGCTCTACCCACTCTCCTAATCCCCATAGATATGGCTTGAAGTCTGGAGGTGGACTAGGCCACATACAAATGTGGTCCTACATCAGAATGTGGTTTAATTTATTTAGGCCCCATTCTTCCACAAGAAAGACATAGGCCCCGGTCACACGGGTTGGAAAATGCGGGGGGGAAGCGTGGCTGTTTGCCCTGGGGCAAACTAACGCGCGACTGTGAGATCAGACGTCCAGTTGAGGTCCCGTCGAGGTCCCGTGGCTAGGGGGGAGGTGCCGATCACACCACAGGCAAAGAAGCGGGGCGGGGCGGCAAATGGGGTTGTTGTTGTTTTTTACTTTTTTAAACTGCTCCATTGGGTGCTTGTGCGCATCCGTGGAGCCTTGGAAAAAAATGACCTGTTTGCAAGGGGACATGGGCGGGCGCTGGATGCCACCGGAAACGCGATCAGATGCCTGCCCTTGCCCCGCGGTTTCTGGAAACTAGTACCTCCGAGGTACTAGTTTTTTGCCACACATCTTCGGAGGGAATCCTCAGTTGAGCCACGGGAGCTCTACGCTTCCCAGATGTGGCGGTGAGATTGTGCCCGGAAAATCCGCCTATCTTCCATCTCTCTAGCATGGCTATTTTTCCGTGTGGCCGCAGCCATAAACTGGCTTACAACATTATTATCTCCTCCTCCATTTCCTCCTTACAACGGAGCTGGAGTCCCCCGCTGTACATACAGCGGGGACTTGGCAACCCTAGGTCTCCCAGATCCTACCCTGACACTCTAACTGCTACCCAAGGCTTGCTAAGCCACCAAAGCATCGACAGAAGATTCTGTGTGGAGTTGCAGTCTGCACACCTCCATTGCAAGTAACAGCATTCAGGTCTTCCAAGCATGGAATATAAACCAGCAGTAAAATTTGCTTGCTCAGGGTCAGTAACTGGTTTTTAGGTTAATGTTTCAGGTTATAAACCCAGCCATTAGACAACAAATCTTTGGAGATCTGAGATGCAGATGACTAAATTTCTATAGGAGGAAAAACCGTACAGTCAGGAAGGCTTTCTGGTCAAAATTGTGATTTAGAACAATATACAATAGATGTTTTTGTTAATTTGACTGAAAATTGCCAGTTGCATGGGTTAAATTTAAACACTAGTTGTTGTTTTTTCAAGTTTAAAAATCCATAACATTGTTCTATGTAATTCACAGGACATTCCACCCCAAATTTTCTCTAAACACCACACAGGATGTATGTTTGCGGGTCAGTTCTCAAATACTGCCAAAACATATCTCCCGAGAGGGTGGGAACACAGCACCAGAAACACCACACAGCTGTGTTTGCGTTAAGGGAAGGAACGAGATCCAAATTCAACTACAGGGAAAATCTGGACAGGCAAGACATAACCAGCTGTGTCACCTACAAGGCATCGCCTGTGACCTCTAGCAGCATAAATTGTCTGTACTGTATTCTACAGTTCTCCTTGAAGACATCACTGCCAGCTTCTGAGTATATTCATTATCCAAATACCAAGGCATCTGACTGAAGCTGCATGTTAGTTTGATTCACACATTAACAAGAAGAAAAATGTGCCCTTGAATCGGAAATGACTCATGGCAACTCCATGCCTTCCACCCATTGGTCTCTCCTCCAAGTATTAACCATGGCTGACCTTGCTTAACTTCCAAACTCTGAGAAACTCTGGACTAAGCTGGGCTATTCAGTTTGTTTCACAAATTAAGCTCCTGCCCAAACAATCTTCCCAGTAAATTAAGAGGGAGGGTGAATACATGCATTCTTTTCATTACATGTGGGAGTCATCCTACCATTAAAAAGAATGGATAAGGGAAGACCAGAGATCCAGAATGCACAAGAAATTGATGGACTGGGATTAGAGTTGCCAACTCTGGTCTGGAAACTTTTTGGAGATTTTGTGGGAGGACCCTGAGGAGGGAGTCCATGTTCCAAAGCAGCATTTTCTCAAGTGGAACTTATCTCTGCCATCTGGAGGTCAGTTGTAAATCTGGGAGACCTCCAGGGCCCACCTGGAGGTTGGCAACTTTAACTGGAATGCTCATAAACTGACTGTCCAGGAGTGAAGGATCCCACCTTTCTGTAGGTCTTCCAATGTTTTAACAAGCTTACCTGCAGTACTATTTATGGGTTTGACAAAATGGGATAAATGAGGAACATCCAGCTGGCTTGGTGGCAGCAGCTGAGGTCAATCCAGGGTGTTTTCCCTCCTCTTCCTGGAGGTATTTAGCCTGGTGAGGGCCAGAGAACTCTCAGCACCCAGCTATCAGCTTGGGATCTACAATAGTTAGCATGGCATGACCAGACCAGATTTTGATTTTATTTTCTTGTCTATTTATTCTTGTAATTTTTCCTCTCTCTCTCTCTCTCTCTTTTATTTTTTTGTTTATTGTAATCTGCTTTGGGTCCCTTCACGGAAAAAGGTGAACCAAAATGCTTAAATAAATAAATAAATGTCAGTCCATTAGCAGTACCATCTGTGCATTAAGTCTGAACACCAAAAGACCGAGAATGAATTTAGGCAAGTTAAAATGACCAACACAAACTGGGCAGCAAAACCTGGAGCTGATTAGAGTTTGGTGTGACCAGTAAATAAATTATCTGGCCAACTGCAAATCCTCTAGAGTTGGATCTGGTAGATAAAACTCAACAGCTGCAAAACAATGGTATCCCTCTTAAGACAGATGTTAGAAGAAATTCATAACGGTGGCTCCAGAGGGCAATTTCATATTGAGAACACAATGTGGGGGAGGGGAGCTAAAGCTGCTTTTCCATACAGGTCACAGACCCAATCAGATGTGTGCCCCGCAAGCCTGGGCAGCACAGAATTTCCAGCACAGTTGTAATCTAAAGGCCTTATGGCATCTACAAGGACTTCATGTTGTGTGAATTGGCCCTGTAGGAAAGGGGTTGTTTAAATCAAGCTGCCTTACCTGGGAAGGGCTATCCCTTGCTCCTGAATGCACAGGGGAGTGGCTGTGGTTTCTTAAATGATAAGGGCAAGACACTTTTAACCTTCGGAATGGCACGCCTCCTGCTTTACATAACCCAGGCCTGAGGCTAGCCCTGGACTTCCAAAGTGGTTCTGGGACTGATCTCTGGCTCAGATTAAGCCCTGGAAGGGTGCCTGGTTTTGTTAATGCTCTTCTGGCCATCTCTCACATCTTCCACTTGAATTGTTTAAGTTTTTCAGCTGCACACATTTAGCTTTCTGGCTGCTTTTGTTTTTGGCTACCAGGCTTTTCTCAATCCATGCATTTAAAACAAAACCTTTTCTTAAGCATTTCCAGCCACATCTTTCTCACTTTGTGTGGCCGCTTTCCTTAGCTTTAGTTGCCGGCCTCCCATAACCCCTGTTGTTCACTCTCTCCCTCTCCCCCTGTCACACACAAACAATACACACTTTTTTGAGCAGGAAGAATCATGGAGACCATGTTTGAGCCCAATTTAGAGCTTTATCTTCTACCACTCAGAGACGAAGCCTACCCCAGTGAGCCTATGATTCATGAGCAAACTTTCCACAGGTTTTAAAACTGCAAATAGCATCAGATCAAGCTATTTGGATCAGACCATGGTGCAAGGGGGGGAGCCTCACCCTTTCCTCCTGTGGCACTTTTTGACCTAACTTGCTTCTTCACAGTAGCTATGTAACCCCCTGGAGTGACTGAGATAACTAAAAAGGTGGGTGTGGGGGTTAATCCCTCCACAACCCCGATCTGAACCCCACAGCAGCTACTTGCAGTTTAAAAAGCAGCCAGAACATATCTCCCTTCATCACGTTTCATTTGATTCTAAGTATTTTATGGGTTTTTATTTTTAAAAAGTCTTCAGTACATGTGAAAATGTAATGCATGTCATTGTCTTTTCAAATTTTAAATTGTAAACTGCCTTGGATTTGACAAATCATGCTTTTGTTCCTTTGTAACATGTGAAATTGTGCCTCTGCAGATACCTCATGTATGGGCACAGGGTTCAGGAAATGAGGTTATCAGTCTTCAGGCTCTTTCTGAAGTGCACAAATGATGCAGTTATTAGCTTGTGCAAGGACCTAGCTTCTGGAGTGTTTAAAAGTTACTAAGTGTTTATATAAAGGTCAGAGGCATTTGTTGGTTGTGAATTAAGCACAGCTCTGCTACACAATAAAGCTACTGTATATCAAACAACTTAACTGTACTTTGTGGCTCACCTGCCTTTCAGGCTCCATTTCATAAACCCCAAATGCGTTTTTTTCATAAGCATTCAGCAGACTGACTGTAGCAACCCAAGCCTGGGTAGTCTTTTGCATTAATTGATACAAAGCTCCATTGTTAAGATTATCAAGGGAACAGAGCACTCAGGAGAAATGGCAAAGCATGATGAATCGCTTTTAGATACAAATTACAACAGACTTAGAGGCCAGGCAGTGGCAGCTGCTGTTCCAGTGAAACATAATCACAATCCTATGTCTTCTCTAGCAAAGCCAAAAATAAACCAATAACAAGGTCAACAGAGTATCTAGAAGACTATACCTGGCAACCCTGTTACAATCCACCAATCATTGTATGACTCAATGACTGTGCCCAGTGCTGGATTTATGTATAGGCTAAGTAGGCTGAAGCCTAGGGCCCCTAAATCTAGGGGGCCTCCACAGCCCTGCCCCCCCCCAGTGGGCAGTTTCCCCTCTCCCAAAATTGCAAATTCAAGACTTCATGAGAGGGCAGGGCAACTCGGGCCCAGCAGCTATGAGACTCAGGGGCAGCCAGTGGGGCCCAATTTGAAACTCTGGGGCCCAACTGGAAAAATTCTTGAGGGGCCCCAGTTCACAGCCAAAGTCTGCAGAATCTTAGAGTTATAAATAAAATCCATCTAGATTGCCCTGGTGCAGGGGCCCCCTTAGGAGCAGCCCACGGGGCCCAATTTGGCCAAATTGCTCCAATTGCCTTAAGGCCAGCCCTGATGAGACTGTAAGAACATAAGAGAGGCCAATGTTGGATCAGGCCAAAGGCCCATCCAGTCCAACACTCTGTATCACACAGTGGCCAGAAATACCAGTGACATCAGGAGGTCCACCAGTGGGGCCAGGACATTAGAAGCATCAGATGCATGGAGGGTATGAAGAAACTGGCCAGAGATATATAGGTGGTAAGGGGAGGGGGGAGATGATGCAGAAAGTGCCATGTGAATGCAAAGCAGTGGCAAAAGTCATGAAAAACATAGAATGCGCAATCCTGCATCTGAAGAAGAGAGCTGTGTTTCTCGAAAGCTTATGCTACAATAAAGTTTGTTAGTCTTAAAGGTGCTTTTACTATTTTGCAGCAACAGACTAACATGGCTAACTCCTCTGGACCTCTCCCCGGTGTTATTTAACATCGATATGCATCCCCTCACCCAGCTGGCATAGAGTTTCAGGCTTGGGTGTCACCAGTATGCTGTATGACACCCAGCTGTATCTGTTACTGGACGGCCACCTGGATGCCGCCCCGCAAAATCTGGCCATGGGTTTGGAGGCCATGGTTGGCTAGTTAAAAAAGAGCAGGTTGAGGCTGAATCCAACTAAGATGGAGGTTCTGTGGCTGGGGGGGGGCTTCAGGGTTGGGGCATTGTCTTCCTGCTCTTGACGGGATGCTGTTGATGCACAGTCTGTCAAGAGTTCAGGCATGATCTTGGACACCTCCCTGGCCATGGAGGCCCAAGTCATGTGTATTGCCAGGCTGGCATTTTTTCATCTGTACCAGGCCCCTTTCTTGTCACGCCCTGACCTAGCCACAGTAATCCATGCAATGGTCACTTCCAGGCTAGACTACCGTAGCTTGCTTTATGCTGGCCTGCCCTTGAGACTGATCCAGAAGCTCCTGCTGATTCAAAATGCAGCAGTGCGAGTCCTGATGGGAATGTCATGGATGGCACATATACCGTTTCCCCGAAAATAAGACCTACCCCAAAAATAAGCCCTAGCAGGATTTCTATGCATTTGTGGTATAAGCCCTAGTGTGTCTTCTTGAGAAAAATTAAATATAAGACAGTGTCTTATTTTCGGGGAAACACGGTACATCCAGTGCTGCACCTGCTCTATTGGCTTCCAGTGGAGTACCAAGTCAGGTTCAAGGTTTTGGTGTTGACCTTTAATGCCTTGAGAGGTCAGGGACCAGTGTATCTGTGGGACCGTCTCCTATGATATGTCCTCAGGAGAGCATTATACTCCTTGGATAGCAATCTGCTTGGATAGCAATC
>NW_015165841.1:27552-43574 GCF_001447785.1 Gekko japonicus | reverse complement strand
TGTGCCCGCCCCCTGGGCTCTTTACTGCCGGAGCTCCGCTCCTGTGCGCTCCTGCAGGAAATGACCCCTGGTTCTGGCACAGCTGTCCTTGGAAAAGAGCAGTTTCTGCCAGAGCTCTCTCAGCCCCACCTACCTCACAGGGTGTCTGTTGTGGGGAGGGGAAGGGAAAGGAGTTTGTAAACCGCTCTGAGGGTGCGTTCAGATGGGCAGCTAATCCCATCATTAGCCCGGCTCTAATTTGATCCTGATTTTTTAAATCCATCGTTGCAGACCAGACAGCCCCCCATGAATTGTCTTACTGTGTGCTGCCTCTGCTATGGATTGTCCAGACGACGTCCACTGAAGGAGGCATGCGCGGTGGTTTTGGTTTTTTTTAAAAAAAGAAAGTTTGTGCAAATGCATAGGTGTGACATTGTGTCCTTGTTTCTCCGTGCATGTGCGGAATCAAGATTTTTTAAAATGGCGGCCATTTTAATTGTGCGCTGTAATGATCAGATGGGGGAAAATCCATGAATGGCCTGTCGGGAACCAAAAACTCCAGTTTTAAAGTACTACCTTTTTAATACGGCTCCACAGCGCGGCAAAACAGGATGCTCACGGATGAGGTACATTTGCCAGATGTTGCTGTCTGGAAATTACATTTAAATCCACCAGGCACTCATGCATGGTGCAGATCTAAAGAGCCATCTGAACAGACTCTGAGACTCCGACTGAAGGGTGGGGTATAAATCTTCTTCCTCCTCTTCTTCTCCTGGTAGTCCCCAACCCCAAAGATATCTGGCTGTCCTTGACCAGGGCCAGGGCCTTTTTGGTCCTGGCCCCAACCTCGTGGAACTCTCTGCCGAACACCATCAGGGCCCTGCAGGATCTTATGCAATTCCACAGGACCTGTAAGGCAGAGATGTTCTGCCAGGCTTTTGGTTGAGGACAGCAATGGTTTCTACTCTGGCTGGCACCCTCTCCTTGCTCTCCAGACATATTTTGTTCCTTCTCTCCCCCTGTCCATGAGGTGGCTGAGCAGTTCAGAATGCAAAGTAATGTGTAGTTCACCATCTGGATTCTTTTAAATCTGTAATACTATGTCTGATTTTTAAAAAATGATTGTATGTTTTTATCTATTGTTGAACATCACCCAGAGCCCTGAAGAAGCAGGGATTGGGTGATTCAGAAATTTAATAAATAATGATGATGATGGATAGCCATGTTAGTCTGTCTGTAGCAGCAGAAAAGAGTAAGGGCGATTTCTCACTAGAGCTGCCTCGTAGCGCAGCACCGTTTGCCCCAACACAAACATGTCAATTTCACACCCGAGGCTGCGGGGCTCCATTTGACTCCGGGCTTTGCCCAATGTCCTTCGCAGTTTCATGATCCTCAAAAACCAGAATCACGAAACTGCGGAGGAAATCGGGCGAAGTCCCGAGTCAAAATGCAGCCCCGTAGCTTCGGGTGTGAAATTGACATGTTTGTGTCGGGGCAAACAGCGCTGTGCTGCGAGGCAGCTCTAGTGAGAAATCGCCCTAAGAGTCCAGTAGCACCTTAAAGACTAACAAAATTTGTGGCAGGGTATGAGCTGTCATGAGTAGTGACTCACAAAAGTGCATACCCTACCACAAATGTTGTTATTCTTTGAGGTTCTACTGGACTCTTACTCTTTTTTACTACACTATAAAGGACAGCTGTAGAGTCCAGATATCACCATGGTCAGACCCTTGAATGTCTCCCCTCAGTCTTCGGCTGGGCTGGGTCCCTGGTGGGTCTGCCAGATGGCACAATCCAAAAATCTTTCAAGGCTGCCAACTCCTATTATATGTACTATTAGTTACAAGCACATATTTATGAACAACCAATTGTGTTTTTTTTTAATCTGTACAAAAATCACAAAATACATCACGCATCATGACATCTAGCATTTTCCACACTTCCATTCATCTGGTTTCTTTATTAACTTGTGGGAAGAAGGCAGAATCTGTCATGGTCTGAGTTAAAGAGCAAAACTTCCACTGATTCCAATGATAAGTGGATTTCCCACATTCTGTTCCTTAATTTCTAGAATTTGTTTAATCATAAACTATACCGTGGCATTGGGTTTGCATTATTTCACTCTCAGAATTGCCAGTCTGCAAGTCAATATAACACTGCCAATAAGCACCTTGGATACAATTGTACACATGATTGAACTATTTGTTTGTTTCATCCGTGTGCATGCACTGCTACGCACTAGGTATCCCTGCAGACCAAGAATTTTGTAACTCTTTATATTTTTAATTACATCAACATTCCTTTTTTGGCAGTGTTTTAACATGTGCATGTGCAAATCAGTAACAGAGGGAGAAAAGATGCATACAAACTGAAAGCTCTGGGAGTCAGCACATTTGTAGTACATTGTACTACAGGAGGGAAAATGAAGCAGTGCAAGTTTCCTAATGCATTAGTTCCACCTGAGAACAAGACCAGGTAATTTGGGCCACAAAACTCCAGGACAGATTCTCCTCTTCCAAATCTCAGCTATATCCCAAGAAAAATAATCACACTCTTTGGGTCAAAACCGGCAAGTCACTGGCAGATAATCTATGGTCAGATTGAAATACTTCCAATTGTTGATGAAAGTTGAAAATCATTGCAGATCCAGCCCAATTTCAACACTTTTAATTGCTATTGATTTCAATGGGAGAGATTTGACTCCTCTACTGAAATAAAACAGGACTTAAAAGTACTCTGCTGTGGCTGGATCATGCCCTAGATTTTTACTCTCTGAAGAAGTTGTTTTAAAAATTAGAGAACAAAGTTATAAAACACAATGTTTTCTTGGCTCAGCAGTTCTGTCCTGCTGGAGTCTAGAGAAATAGCTATGTACACTTTATGGTAAAGTTTAAGTAAATATTAGTGAAATAGAGAGAGTGTGGTCTGTCTTTTATTGCCAATTACAGATTTACAACGTTAGCAGGCAAAGGGGTTATTCTAGTCAAAGCAGCATTCTTCAGCATTGTTCAAAGTCTTACCGTTCACTGAGAAAGCATTTGTTATTCAGGCCATAAGAGCTGGACATCCTAAGAGACATTAAATATATCCTCAGTAGCGGATATCCAAAAATTGTGAAGGCAGAGAGAACTTAAAGAATATAGGTTATAGTTAATACTGGGAAGTCTACCTAATACACAGAACAGTCTAGTTAGGGGAGGTCCAGATAAGAGTGGTCTTAACATTCATGTTTATTTTATGACAAAAGAATCTCTAGCCAGCCCAGGGAGGTACATTAGTAGCTTTATTGAGAGCCTGCTTCCTTTCTCTGTACAGTCCTCAAGGAATAGACCAGTACATTGGAAGGAGGGGGAACATTATCAGTGGACAAAAGCAAAACATTGGTCTTTGGGTCAACAAGGATGTCATCTGTGGCTGCAAAAGTTGGTTGAACATATTCAAAGCCGGCTGCTAACTTTCCATTCCCCACGTTCCAGGAAAACAGCATTTTTGGCAGACTTCTCTGCTAGAGGTTTCAATTTATGGGGAAAAGGCTTGCCTCAAAGAGGTTTATTTTTCTTATTTGACCAAAGTTTGATGTTTTCTGCTATTAGATCGTTGTGCTTTAAAAATAAAATGAAGACTATAAAGAGGTTAATTTCCACCCAGATAATTTTCAGTGCCTTAGACCTTCTTTGAAAGGGACTTCTAGTGGAAAATGTGCTTCACAAAGCAAGGATTATAAAAGTAGCTGTTTTTAAAAGTCATTCATAATTTTTAACAGATTATCCATAGGGCCCACATAGGAGTTTTCCGATGCCATTCTAAGCAGAGTTACACCCTCCTAAACCCACTAACTTCAATGGCCTTAGAAGAATGATTACGATGGCACTGCTAATGTCTCTGCTGGTCTAACATTAGAGAAAGACCTTTTATCAGTTATGGCAGCTTCATGTAGTTCAATCCACAAAATAACTTTGGTTCTGTGAGATGAAGGACTAATGCATATCCTACATTTGTGTCTCAAACCATTAGCAATGTACGTATATTTTAATCGTGTAGGTATAAATTGGGAGCAGAGTATTTAAAAGACTTCCTGCGCTCATATGAACTTGCCCATGCATTAAGATCTAGCTTGGGATCAATGGTTTTGGTGTCTCTACCTTCAAAGGTTAAGCAGGTGGCCAATGAGGACAGGGCATTCTCACCCAGTCATGGACTCTGCTCTCTCTGGCAACATTCATTTGGCACCTACAGTTTTATTATTCCCCAAGCCTTTAGCAGCCCACTGCAATCATTTTGCTAAGCACTTTGTGGATAAAATCTTTCACATCTATTCCCACGTGGACATTCGGAGCAACGGCATCAGATAGTCCCAGGGTGCTGATTTGTCCAGTTGTGTGGGATGCCTTTCAGCTTGTGCAGTTTGAAAATGTGGACAGGATCCTTGGAAGACTGAGACATTACCACCTGCTTGTATGACCTTTGCCCCTCTTGGGTGCTTAAATCTGCTGGGGGGAGGGCTGGAAGACTGCATCCAGGAGACAGTAAATGCCTTCCTGAGAAAGGGGATTGTTGCCCCTGCCTTGAGGCAGGCAGTGATGTGCCCACTCCTAAAGAAACCAACTCTGGACCCAGGAGATTTTAATAACTACCATTCAGTCTCAAATGTCCCATTTTTGAGCAAGATAATTGAACAAGTGGTGGGTGGCCAACTTCAAGGGTTTCTGAATGAAACTGATTATTTGGATCCATTCCGATCTGGTTTCAGTCCTGGTTATGGAACTGAATGGCCTTGGTCACCCTGGTGGATCACATATGTGGGGGATGGACAGTGGGGGTGTGACCCTGTTAATTCTCCTGGACCTCGGATGGACAGTGGGGGTGTGACCCTGCGAATTCTCCTGGACCTCTCAGTGACTTTTGATACCATTGATTATAGTATCCTTCTGGACCACGTTTCTGAATTGAGACTGGGAAGCACTTCCTGCAGTGGTTCCAGTCCTATCCTGAGGGTAGGTTTCAGACTATGGTGCTGGGGGACTGCTATTCTTCCCCTTGGCCTCTGATCTGAGGAGTCCCCCAATGTTCCGTCTTGTCCCCCATGCTTTTTAACATCTATGGGAGAAGTCATCCAGCGATTCGGGCTACATTGCCATAAATAGACAAATGACACTCAGGTCTGTCTCATACTACCAACACTTCCTAGTGTTGGTAGTGGAAACTATGAGCAGATGCCTGGAGCCAGTTTTGGAATGGATGAGGGCTAACAAGCTGAAACTTAAACCTAACAAAACAAAGGTGCTGCTAGTGGTGGGAAGGTCTGACCCAGGAAATTATTTACTCCCCATTCTGGATGGAGTTGTTCTCCCCCTAAAGGAGCGGATTTGTAGCTTGCAAGATGCCAGGGTGCCTTTAGACAGCTTTGGCTGGTGAGCAAGTGCTCCTGGACCCAGGCCTACGGTCAGATAACCAAGTGGCAGCAGATGCCAGGGTGCCTTTAGACAGCTTTGCCTGGTGAGCCAGCTGTTGCACTTCCTGGGTGGGAGAGATCTTGCCATTGTAGTGTATGTCCTGATGACATCAAGATTAGATTACCACAATGCCCTCTATGTGGGCTGCCGTAGAAGACTGTCTGGAAGCTACAGTTAGTACAGAATACTGTAGCCAGACTGTTGACTGAAGTGGATTGCAGGGACCATATCACTGCAGTCTTACTCCATGTATACCAGCTCCCATTTTGTTTCTGGACTGAATTCACGTAGCTGGTATTGACCTTAAAAACCCATATGGCTTGGGGGCCACATACCTTATGGACCACCTTCTCCATGCCAATTATCTTTGGAGGCCCCACTTTGAGACCATGTCATTTGAGGCTAGACAGGTGGTAACCTGAGACAAGATTGTCTTGCTTATAGCACCAAGACTTTCAAACTCCCCCCTCCCAAAGGAAATTCATCTGCCTGTCTCCCTCTAAAGTTGTCTTCCACCAGTGGATGAAGACATTTTTGCTTCATTTGGCATACCTCCAATATCTGTTACTGGCCTTCCTCCCTGATGTTGGTGTTATGTGTTTATGTGTTGTTACTGAATTATTTTATCATTTTAAATGCTGTTTTTTAATATTCAAATATTTTCATGATTGTCACCTTGGAAACCCCAACTGGGTAGAAAAGTGACATAGGCTGCGGTCACGCGAGCGAGAAAATGCAGGTGGGAAACGAGGCTGTTTTCCCCGGACCAAAATGACGCGTGTTTGTGCGATCAGACTTCTGCCCGCGCGCCCCGCAGTTCCGGATAATAAAATGCACCACTTATTTCCAGTGAACAGTTAGACTGTATGAAAATCCTGTGATAGTTTTTCACACTTGATCTCACTGCCATCAAGGTATAAATATGGGTGTATAAATCAGGCCTAATTTGGCTCATCTTTCTTAGTCTGTGTGGATCTAATGCATAGCAGGCCTCTGTTTTTGTTTACGCCTTTATAGTTTCATGCAAAGAAATTAACAAAATGACACAATAAATAGTACAACATTGCCCATCTGAACCAAAAATCCCAAAGACCATTCAGGAAAAACCAAAAACAAACAGGCAAACTCTACCCATACATACAACCATATACTATCACTGTATCCTTTAAATAAACCACTAAAGCAATGCTGAAAAGTGTGTGGTTTGTTCTGCTTCTCAAGGGTAAGTCTTTTTTGTAAGACAGAAGTCTTGCTACAGGGATATGCCTATGCTGTTTTCACAGGAATTTTATTTCAAGTCTATTAGCAATATTTTTTTGGGTACCAATTCTGCTCTGTTTACCCCTATTTGGACTTCAACAAGAAGTAAGCGTAAAGGTATGTAGTCTAAATCTAGATCTTGAAAGATAATATTATGTGGTTAAGGTTTCAGAAGCATTTTCCCTGCCTTAGTATCAATCCAGAATGTGCAATAATATTTCAACGTTCTAACATGTGACTCAGGTCTGCATACTGTTCACCACACAATAAATACTTCACATTTATGTAATGTACTTCAAGAGCTGAAAGCACTTTGCTTACATTCTTTCAGTAGTTTTTACAGCAGTCCTGTAAAATAACTGAATATTGCTACCACCCTACTGGAGATGGAAGGGCTGAGAACAGAAGGGCATTCCTGAAGCCGGCTAGCACATTCATGCCTGAAATGAGAGTGGAGCTGAGAACTTCCTACCTACCATGCTTAGCTGCTCATATGCCAAATGAAACAAAAGTTATACCAACAGACCATTTTCCCATCTACCTCAGTATTGCCAGTGCTGACTGCAGCAACAGCTCTTCATCTCAGATCTTTCCCAACACCTTCTAAGATGGGGATACCAAGGACTGAACTTGGAACTACTGCATGCAAAGGGGTCAAATATCCTGAAAGGCATTTATGCTTCTCATGGAAGAATCACTTTCATTCAGTCTCTCCTTATATAAGCTGCATAATGAGGTAGGATGGAAAAGTTTTCTTCCATCTCCTCCAGTGTGGGGACAGAATCCAAGGCACCGGCACCCTCCAGGGTTCTCCCTTCACCCAGTAGTGCCTTGAAACAGCCTCAGTTGTGCCAGGAGGAGCAGGCTTTGCCCCACTCACTCTCTCCTCCATATCTTAAGGCTCTCCCTTACAGTCAGACGGGGAGTGGCCTGACCCTTCCTTCCTGGCTTTTTGTGGCCACATCTTTAAAGGTCCTCCTGGGGGAGGGACCTCCCTGGGCTGCTCCACTTTGCCCACTCCAGAGGTGGGGTCTCCTAAGGAGACAGACCCAGGGTCAACAGGGTGCCTACCTGGATTTCCTTCCCGTTTTCCCCACCCTCCTGGGATTCTCCAAGGGCTTCCAGCCTGACCAGGTTTAAGGTGACCTTGACTGCCTGATTCTTCTCCCACCCCTCCTTCTAGCATGCCCAGCTCCTGATGCCTTGCAAGCCATTGTGCAGTTCTTCCCTGCTGGTGGCTGGAGGTGGCTGGAGATCTCCTGCTATTACAACTGATTGCCAGGTGACAGATATCAGTTCACCTGGAGAAAATGTCTGCTTTGGAAGGTGGACTCTATGGCACCATATCTCATTAAAGTCCTCCCACTCCCCAAACCCTGACCTCCTCAGGCTCCACCCACAAAATCTCCGGGTATTTCCCAACCTGGAGCTGGCAACTTGTAGGATTGCCAGGTCCCTCAAAGGGGGTGGGGAGTCCCTGGCATGATGACATCACTCAGAAGTGATATCATCACATTGGACAGTGGAGGCCCCCACCTCTCCCCAGCAGCGTTTAAAGGGTCTCTTTAAACCCTGCTGGGAAGAGGAGGGGGAAGGCTGCTGGGAAGAGGTGGGGGGAAGGCCTTTGTCTCTCCCCAGTCGTTTTCTTTAAATACTGTTGGGAAGAGGTGGGGAGGAGGCTGGGGTGGTTGCTATTGGGGTGGGGCTTCCCCTCAAAATTAGGCAACCCTTGCCAAACCATGAGGGGGGGGTCTGGCAACCCTACTGGCAACACTAGCTGCTAGTTTCTGGCTGTTGTCACTCTCCCGCAGCTCATGCCAGCTCCAGGGTGCCTCAGGTCACCATTCCCTCATCCAAGTGTCTTGTCACAGCCTTGCTGGCGGCCATGTTGGGCCCGGCTGGGTTCTGCTTGGCAGGCTCTTGTCCCACACTGCTTCTTCCAGCTGCCTCAGAGTCTCTCTCCAGTGCCATATCTCATTTCCCGCTCTCCCCACCACTGAAGCCTGTCCCAGCCGCTGTGGTGGGTGCAGGGGGGCTGCCCCTGGACAAGTTCTTTAATGGCCTGTCTTAGCAAAATGCAAGTAAGCTCCATGGATAATCTCATATTATACTCAATTCAGGCACTCAAAGGTGGCGGTCACACGTGCGAGATAGCACGGGGCGGGAAGCGAGGCCATTTCCCCCGGAGGAATTTGGCACACAGTTGCGTGTTCACACAGTCCTTTGAAGGTGTGGGGGCAGCCCGCCACGCTGTAATCAGACACAACCGCGGGTGAGTCAGGGTTTGGGGGGGTTGCCATTAGTTCCCGATGCGCTTAAACGGGGAATTGATGAATCGCATCTCAGCACTAAGGGCTCCCTATGGAGTGTGCAATGATGCACATACTAAGAAGGGGGGGGACAATGGCATGGAGTCAGGATGGCCTGATCAGACCATCCCAATGCCATGAGCGCGCGCTGCAGCGATCAGACAGGGGAAAGTCTGTCTGTGGCCCATAGCAACCTGTTAGCTACCGGACTTTCCCCAGTGTCTTTTTACTCTGCTCCTGCTGCGGAGCAAAACGGGTTGCCGATGGGTGCGGGGCATGTATCTTGGAGCAGGAGGATATCAACCTAAGAACCATAACCTCACTCTGTATTAATAGTTTTTAAGATAAACACAGCTAAACTCAAAGTGAAAGAACTACCCATAATCTTTATTCAGCTCTTCAGAAACACAGTAAAAGAGCACTGATTTTTAAAAATGAAGGTACATTAAAGAAACCTGTTTTGATAATACTCGAAAAGTCTCTCAAAGCTTACAAATTATGACAAATTTTCCTTATGAAATTATACATTTTAGGGGATTGGGAGAAGGAGACTTTAAGCACAGAATGTAACAGGAATGTGTATTTATGAAGTGATTTTATGAAGTAAGAGAAGCTCCCCAGGTGACGTGATGAGTGGCAGCTTTCTGGACTTTCACATTACTGGTCCATAAACTTTGTATTTGGCAAAAGAGCTAAAACATCTGCTGGAATCATGAGATTCTTATGTGCTGAGTTAAGGGTAGCAAAGGCTGTAGTTAATCAGTGACACCACAATTCTCAGCAGCAGCAGCATATAGTTGTTGTCGTTGGGCCAAATCCTACTGTTGCTTGAGCAAAAGTGAAGGAGGACCATTCTCCTGATTTCTCCCAGCAGCCCCAAATGCTGCATTGCACTTGGTCCACAGGGCCCTCAGACCTCTGCAGGTGGTTTTCAGGGTATGCAAGGGGCTGCTGAGAAAGATGCTGTTGCCCCAGATCCTTCTGCTCATGCAACTACAAAATCCAACCAATTGTAATCAAAGGGAGTCAGAAATGATGTTTTAAACTAAGAGACTTATTGGTACCTAAAATCAGGAGAAGATCTGAAGAACAGGGAACTTGATTTTTTGCTTTAGTATACCTCTATACTGCGGTGGTTAAGTGGTTAAGACGCTGAACTGCAGGCTGTGGAAGGTCAGTAGTTCAGCAGTTCAAGACCCGGGTGCCGCAAGACGGAGTGAGCTCCCGTCTCTAGTTCCACCTTCTGCCAGGCTAGCACAAGAAATTGCAAGTAGATAAACAGGGACCGCTTCGGTGGGAAAGTAACAGCGTTCCATGTGCCTTGGTGTTTAGTCATGCCAGCCACATGCCCACAGAAACGTCTTCGGACAGCGCTGGCTCTTTGGCTTTGAAACGGAGATGAGCACCGCAACCCTAGAGTCGGATTCGACTGGCTTTCGAGCAAGGGAACCTTTACCTATACTTCACATGCATGACCTAAGCAGAATATAAAGTATATTGGCCAAATTATCATTCTCCACACACAAATAAGAGACGTAACTACTGCAGGTATAACAAGTATTCTTGATGCATCCTCATTGATGGTTACCATATTGCTTTACATTTTAAAGTGCTCTTGCATAATGGTTCATTAGTCGAGCAAAGAAAATACACAGAAAGGCAGAAGGTAACTCACTTTTCTGCCACAAGAATCAGGATGAAAAAGCAAGAATATGTACTGTGTGTAATGAAACATGAAAGATTAGAACAATTCAGTTAAAATGTGATCAGTCAGCTAACAGTGCAACCCTAAGAATACTTTTGTTAAATACTGGCTTCAAGACGCATTGTAGTGAACAGCTGTACTTTATTTAGTGATTTCAGGAACACTACAAGACAAACTCCAGGACTGCCACCGTGTTTAAATAGCATGCAAGCACGACACCCAAACACACCCCACTCCCAATGATAGGCTATTTACATAACACTATTTCCCCATTGGTCCCCTCCAGAATCCTGGCAAGCTATTGTTCCGGATAAACAAGCTCAGCCAGTCTCAGATACTAACTCAGTGATGACCCATGCTCGGTACACAACAACTTTCCTGGAAGTAAGCCCCATTAAATAGGCCTGAATAGTATGTAGACCTGCTTAGGATAGCACTGTCAATGCTCTTTGTAGTCAATTCAGGTATTCTCTTTCTGTAGACATGGAAGTAATGGCCTGGCTTGCATATTCCAAAAATATATTGTTCAAACTGGTAATATATTAAAATGGTTACTAAGAAGGCTCCTAGGGGGAAATGGTTTATTTCCATGTTAGAAAGGTTTAGGAATACAGCTGTATTATCTTGCAATCTCTATTGCCAATGCTGATTTGACCAGTTGCTATTTTAAAAAAAAAAATCACGTATTGTTTTGTAACGTATTTTAAAAATATGTTGTAGGCTGCCTGGAAAGAGATGGCTGAAAGGCAGGATAGAAACATTTAAAAAAAAATTATATTTAAAACACAAGCAGAGCAACTCATTTTTTTCCTATACAACATGATATAGCCAGAGAGTAGACTCAATAAAAACAAAAGAGAGGATTAACAATTTTTTCCATGTAGACAAGAAAAGCTTTGAAGTTATTTCCAAAAATGGGTTAACTCTTTCAACTGATGCCATATTAGGCTATAATAATAAACTGGTAAAAACCACAGCATATAATTGATTTAGCAAATATGTTCCTTCTATTAAGGAAAGCTTGTGCAAATTGGATTAGGTAGTCAGGATATGGGCTTTTCAGGAATTCTACATACAGAACTCATTCATTTCAACTGGATTATTTCCTTACAGGGTGAGTATTTCCATTCATTAATTGAGATTGCTCCAGCCCTTTGAGCCCACTCTCAGGAAAGAGGCCAAGAGAAGAGATGGTTAATAATGAATGGATCGAATTTTATCTTCAAGCATAATCCAAAAGCAACTCCTGGTTGTATCAACCAACCAAATGCCCTCAGAATGAACTGGGCCTATTGGACATCCTTCTTTTTTGTAAAAACATCCTGTCTCAAAACAAAAAAGCTGTGAAGTTACACAGCAATTACAGCTCTTCTGTTCAGACAATTCAAGGCAGTTGAGAAACTGGATACCTCAAGAGAACAACAGTGTTGTGACCCCCTTCTTCTTCCTCCCTTCATTGACTTTAAGCGGATAGGTTCAGACAACATAAAGCACACAGCTCCATAGGAACTAACACCAGATTTTTCTTCTATAAATATGAAATATAAAAAAGAAAAGTTTCCACTCTTTAAAAAATGTACACTTCCCATAACCAGCCTAACTATGACATAAGAAATACCCTAGAGAAGTGCATGGCTCTGGAAATCCTGACCCTGTGAGCACACTCGCTGGGATCCCTGCCATCCTCTAAGCTAAACTGGAGGAACATTTTGTCCAATTATCCCAAACAGAGGAGATATAAAGAAATTACAACCTAAAATCAGTGGTGTTGAAGGAAAGAAAACAAACTAGTACTATAAACAATGTTGATTTTTTAAATGAAAGCAGCAGAGAAAATGTGAATACATTGGGATGACACACCCTACAAATTGTATGCGTGCCTATTTCTTCTGGAAATGATTCCCTCCTGAACTCAAACACAGGTCTCAAGAGAAGTAAGAAAAACAAATGTCCCCTTCTTCCCTTGAAGGCTACTCTTGAAAATATTCTTGAACCTCTTAGTACAGAACAGGCTTTTACCTCAAGTGTCTTAAGCTGTATTCAAACCTTACAATAAGCTATGGTTTGTGCAACAACTCTAGCTAGTTTGCCAGATGTAAAAACAAATCCTTTGTTCAGAAACCCCAGTTCTCTGTACCCCTCGGGAGGGAGAATAGTTCTACGTGTGACCGTATCAGTGGTAAAGCAGCTGCCTGGGGCTTTGCTACTCAACAAACTGTGGATTCAGATATCACAACAAACCATAATTAGAACACACTATAGTTCATTAACTAGTGCACATCCACACACAAATCTGACCAAAATTCACTTCTTTGCATGAGTTACTGCTCCAGCCTTAACCTCTTCTTTTCCTTTAATACCCTTAGTGAAAAGTACTGGGTTCGATACATCAGGACGTGGACCATGACATCAGAGAAGACGCGTTTATTAGTACTTAACAGATGGAACAAAAACTAACGGCCGGGTGGCCAACTTTATATACAATGTGGTGGGGCCGCCCCTAGGTTCTATGGGCGGGTTTGAACTTCCCGCCAATGTCCCTATTGGCTCCTTACTTGCAGTTCAGGAGCCTAGTCCCTATTGTTTTCTGGATTGAAGCTCTAGCTGCCTCTGGCTGGCACCTGGTAGTGGTCTGAGGATATAACACTTAGCATATCATTGATTGACAGATCCTGAGCAACAGAAAATACTTGCTTCTTATTTTTTTTATGCAAGGGATAAAAGGACTGAGTCAAATTTGCAATTGCTAGAGTAAACTTAGAATCCTTATCAGTGAGCAAAAGAGCCAGGGTTTCCAGAGTGTAGGGGGATGGTTGGTTGATTAAAGGCTTAATATAGTGATCTCTTATATTCTCAAAGAACCTGCATTCAAGCAGGGCATGGAAGCATGTAACTATCCTATTAAGGCCACAAGGGCAGATTCTGCCAGAAAAGGGCTTATTCAGAAATCTCCCCTGTAAAACCATCTATATATCTAATAGCCAAGATCAGTGTTCCCTCTAAGTTAGTTAGTGTGAGCTAGCTCGCAGTTTTTTAGCCTCCAGCTCACACATTTTTGTCTTAGCTCACGAAGGATGGCTCCAGAGCAAACTAATTTATGCAGTAGTGAAACCATTCACTCACAACTTTAATGCCAGTAGCTCACAAAGTTTTTTTAAAAGTGAAAGATTTATATGATCTGAAGAGAAACCAGAGTATCCACCAAAAGTCAATGGAGCGCTTTCCCGTGAACCCAAAAGGCAGACCAGTAGACGACAGCATCTCCCTGAGCCAGACAATGTTTCTGAGCTAGACAATGTTTACAGCCCTCTGTCTTCTCTCTGCTGCCCTCCAGCCAGCCTGGCAATTTGGATGAAAGGGTCAAGGGAACACATATACCTTACCTTGCACCAGAGGTCATTTCGGGGGGGAACGCGGGGGACCGCAGTTCCCCCGGGTGAGGTGCAGGGGGCGGGGCACATGACAAAGCCCCACCCCCTGCTTCCGGCCGCTCCGCTTCCAGCCCTCATTCAGCCAGGAGGAGGCAGGAGAAGAGGGAGGGTAAGTTGCTTCCTCCCCGACTCTCCCCACCCCTGCCTGCCTGGGGCCAGGGAGGGCCTTGGCGGGGCTTCCTCGCACTCCCGCTGGCCTTGCAGGTCCACCACCGGGCCCCTGATGTCAGGGGGTGTGGCATATGCTAATGAGTTATGCTAATGTGTTCCCCTAGCTCTTTTTCTACGAAATGACCCCTGCCTTGCACTAGAAATATACCTCTCACCCTCTCTTTACTACCTAGCTGCAGGTGCTGTTGCTGGCTTTGGGTAGCATTGTGGACCAAAAGCAACTCATGCTCATATTAGAATGGCAGGGAACTTCTCTAACTGGAAACTTTTACCGGGGAGGGGGGCTGTCTGTCTTCTGCTTTCCATTCTCCCCTCCCCTCCCCCCTGCCACATGCAGGGGGCCACATGCAGCCCATTTTCACTGAAAATGTTGAGACAGTGTGTGACTGCAATAAAGAAGGCCAATGCTATGCTGGGGATTATTAGGAAGGGTATTGAAAACAGATCAGCCAATATCATAATGCCCCTATATAAATCAATGGTGAGACCTCATTTGGAATACTGTGTGCAGTTCTGGTCACCACACCTTAAAAAGGATATTATAGCTTTGGAAAAAGTGCAGAAAAGGGCAACTCGAATGATAAAAGGGTTGGAACACTTTCCCTATGAGGAAAGGTTAAAGCGCTTAGGGCTCTTTAGCTTGGAGAAACGACGACTGAGGGGTGACATGATTGAGGTTTATAAGATTATGCATGGGAAAGAGCAGGTAGAGAAAGAGGTACTTTTCTCCCTTTCTCACAATACAAGAACTCGTGGGCACTCCATGAAATTGCTGAGCGGTCGGGTTAGAACGGATAAGAGGAAGTCCTTCTTCACCCAAAGAGTGATTAACACTTGGAATTCACTGCCACAGGAAGTGGTGGCGGCTACAAGCATGGACGGCTTCAAAAGGGAATTAGATAAGCATATGGAGCAGAGGTCCATCAGTGGCTATTAGCCACAAGGTATAGATAGGGGCTCTGGGGCAAGTGATGCTCTGTCTTCTTGGTGCTTGGGGGGGTCTTCTAATGTCCTGGCCCCACTGGTGGACCTCCTGATGGCACTGGTATTTCTGGCCACTGTGTGATACAGAGTGTTGGACTGGATGGGCCTTTGGCCTGATCCAACATTGGCATCTCTTATGTTCTTATGTTCTTATGAGGCCAGGGTGGCATGTGCATGGGAGGGTGCAGGCAGGAAAGGGGGGCGAGGTAGAACGCTTTCATTCCCAAAATCAATAGATCCTTGAAAATATCCATTCTCTGTTTGTAGCGGCTTTTTGCACTATGTTTTAAAAATCGGCAGTAACTTCTCAAAATCACTCCTGTGTTGGCCAACTGTGCTTGAAAAGTAACGCACAAACGGCTCCTCGCCGGCCTCCCGGGACCCGTGCTGGAGCGCTGCGGCCCAGGGGAGGCCTAAGGCCTGTTGCCGGTTTCCCAGGGCCCGTGCGGGAGCACTGCAGCCTGGGAAAGTCCTTGACCACGCTAAGTGAGGGATCTGCATGAGAGATCTGGGGGGGTGGGGGGGCTTGATGGGGGGGAGAGCCTTCCTCCCTCTCCCCATCTCTTTGCCCTCTTTCTGTCCCTCTTTTCCTTCTCTCCTTTCCTTTTCTTTCTTTCCCTTTTCTTCCTTCCTCCCTTTCTCTCTTTTCCTCCTTCTTTCCTTCTCTCTCTGTCTTTCTTTCCCTTTTCCCCTTCTCTATTTCTTTCCCTTCTTTCTTTCTCTCCTTTTT
>NW_015165841.1:12681-27351 GCF_001447785.1 Gekko japonicus | reverse complement strand
CTACTTCTTTCCTTCTCTTTCTTTCCCTCTTTCCTTCTCTCTTTTTATCCCCTCTTTCCTTCCTTCTTTTTTCTCTTTCTTTCCCTCTTTCCTTCCTTCTTTCCTTCTCTCTACTCTCTCTCTCTTTCCTTCCCTCGTTCCTCGTTTTGCGGCCCAACTCTAGTGAGAAGGGGTTTAAACTTTAAACCCCTTCTCTCTTCACTTCCCCCCCTCCGCAGGCTGGCTGGGGAAGGGGAGGGGAGGCTTTTGAAGGTGCCTCCCCCCCTTTTTGCTTCCCCGACATCACTTCTGGTGATGTCAGGGGGGTGGCATATGCTAATGAGCTATTATAATAGCCTAGTAGCTCATTAGCATACCTTATTCTAATTAGCTCCTGCAGCTCTTTTTCTACGAAATGACCCCTGCCTGTATATAAGCAAGTGCCTTTGTGAGTCTCCCCAGTGCAATCCTAAACAAAATCATGCCCTTATAATCCCATTGACTTCAGTGAGTATAATTATATTTAGGATTGCATTGCACTCTTCATGAATATTTTCATCAATGCAGGTGAAAGAGAGACCATCCAAAACCTGAGAGGCAGTGGAAGGCCAAAACTGGGTGTCTGCAACCTTTCATACATGCATACTCTATTCAGTCAGTCAAAGTCATGCACATGCATGAAGCTTTTTAGGGTCAGGATTACAGCTGCTGGCTTCATCTCCATTCATCCATGTACATGGCTAAATCCTTATAACGAGTCTGGAAGAAGAACTCTATCACTGCCCTTTACAAGATCACTTCCAATAATAAAATCAAACCAAAAGATCTTATCGAACAAGTATATAAATGTTCTCTTTCTTGGTTTGAATACATTCAGGTTTCTCATTTGTTTGACTCGCTAAAGTCCCGAACTTCAATCAACAGACCGTTCACTTTGTTTGAAAAATTATTAAAACTTAATCAAAATTTGTTCAAAAGCTATATTTCATTCATTTATTCTGAACTATTAACTGCAAAATGTACCAAAAGTTTGACCTATCAGAAAGCCTGGCAATTAGACTGTGACACTCCACTGCTTCCGGCAGACTGGGACGATATCTGGATGTCACCATCAATAAGATCGTGCTCCCTAAATATCCAATCTTACAAAATACTTACGAGATGGTATCTCACTCCCACTAGAATTCACAATATATCCAAATCATCCTCTCCCATGTGCTGGAGGTCCTGTGGACAACGTGGAACGTTTACTCACTGCTGGTGGTCATGTGAAGCTGTACAACAATTCTGGTCGAAAATTCTTTTATCCATCAAAGACATCACAGGCTACCTAATCCCTATGCAACCTGAACTTATTTTACTTGATTTATGGGCAGACTCACTCATTCCGAAAATCAGACAAGATTTAATTTCTGTGTTATTAACAGCGGCAAAGGTAGTTATTGCCAATAGCTGGAAATCCACGAATAGATTATTAATCTCCTCATGGCGATTAAAAACTTTGGAATACTATGCTATGGATAAAATTTCAGATGCAGTAGTCAACTCTAATAATAGGGGTCAAAAATCTAATTTACAATTGAAATGGTTACCCTTTCTAGAATACATGTTTAACTCTGAATCCACTAACTCCATTGTTCCTCAGAAGTACTATGAAGTGTTTCATTATATGTAATTTACTCATGTATCTGTTTTACTTTATGATATTTCATGAAAAGTCATACCACTATCACCACCTTGAAAATCTGTACTTTGGTTATAGTAAAATAAAAAATAGATCTTTGCCATTACTCATGGTGCAGTGGCGCAGGCAGTAAAATGCCTGCTTTAACAGCATCACTCGAGCAGCCACTATGGCTGTTCGAGTACCACCGCGGTCGGGGTGAGCTCCCGACCCTAGTCCCAGCTCCCGCCCACCCAGCAGTTCGAAAGCAACTAATTGCGAGTACATAAATGGGTACCCACCCTTAGTAGGGTGGGGGGCACCCTCCTTAGGTGTGGTGGGTGAAGATGGCGGTGGCGAGACATCAGCTCCAGTGCAGACGGAGACGGAGGCGGTGTGGCGATGTGACGGCAGCAGCAAGCAAACACGACCGGAGGGGCGATCCCTGGTGGCCGAGGAAAGAAACATCGAGTGACTGCCGTCAAAAGGGCGCATGATGACATCGAGCGCGGGCACAGCGGAGCTGGAAAGGATGTTGCTGGGGCCGGAAGAAGGCGTGAGTCTTTTCTTGGCCCCAAAGCCAACCCGCCCGAGCGCCGAAGTGAGCATCCCGCCAGAGACTGCCGAAGAAAAGACCTAAAGAGCCAAGTCAAGAACAACACCAACCACCACAGGGGTGCCGGTAGGTAGTCCCACCCCCGTATAGAAATGTGTGGCCCTAGTTAGGGAATAATTGTGATTAGCACCTGCCTGTAAGCCGCTCAGAGAAAAAGGGGGTTCGAGCGGGATATAAAGTCGAAAGTTAAATAAATAAATCAATAAATAAAATATATAGTGTGCCACAGATCTTCTGCCATACTTGTGGGCCTCTAGGGCTTGAACTAGGTGCATTCTCACTTTCTGTGTACTTCAATGTATGTAGTTTTGAACACATTAAAAGGGCTATTTACATATATCAACATAATCTACCTGTCTAGGAACCTCAGCAAGGAATAGGGTTGCCAAGTCGCGGCGGGGGATCACATGTCTTTGCAGAATCCCTGCCGCGGGGACGGTGATCCCCTGCCGTGATTTGGTGAGATTTGGGAGCCCTAGCAAGGAAAAACCTCCCTCCATGCAGTTCCTGTAACATCAGCAGCCAGTAGGCCTCTTTGAGGCAAATACCCTGATTCCCCTCAAGGGTTAACATGAACATACACAGGCCTGCTCCGGCTTGCAAGTGTCTGTATTTTTCAAGGCTGGATTCAAGAATGTGGTAATTGGCTAATCAAGAGAACCTGAGTTTAGTTCTGTAACTAGATGGAAGGGGGGAAGCAGGAGTGGATGTCATCATCTTCTGGAAGGTTCCATCAAGTGAGCTCCCTGATTGGGTTTGGGAGACTACCTGGTGCCAGATGGCCAAAGACTATAATTAAGCCATAGGCAAGAGGGAAGCTATGCTAACTTTGTGATTAGACCAGGCTGTGGGTCTGACTGTGTCATACTTCATTGTGATGGACTGCTGCGTAGAGAACATTTAAGCTTCCAGCTTGGACTCTTATATTCTAAAAAGGTGTACCATCTAATACCAGGTACTGAAATATTAGATAGAAAGCTAGCTGTTATTGTTTCCTTGCTATTAGATTGCAGATACTGTGTTGCCTAGTGGTAATAAACCTTTATACATTTTACCAAGGTCTAGTTTCTTGTGTGCACATAGCCTTGAGGACCCATGGGTCTGAGCACTGCTCATTTGCCAAAGGAATATTGACTCAGGGGACCCAGGCGTGGGTTCTTGACAACCTCTCTCTTCTCTTTCCTCTTGGCTTGCCAATCTGGGTTGGGAAATTCCTGGAGACTTGGGGTAGACCCTGAGGGGGTGGAGTCTGGGGAGGAGAGGGCACTCAGCAGGGATGTGATACCACCGAGACCACCCTTCAGAGTCCGAAGATCAATTGTCATTCCTAGAGAATCTCAGGTCCTGCCTGGACAACGGCAACTCTACTTTCCCTTGTTTGCCATTCTGAGGTTCAAATATGAACTCAATCTATGAAGAAGAGTACAATTTGATGGGCATAGGGTTCCCAAGTCAGATCAGCACTGGAGCGGGGGATTCCTGCGCTGCTTCGGGAGTACCCGCGCACGCCGCAACCCCATCACCCGGTAGTGACGCGACCACGCCAGGCACGCTGGGGGCGGGGCCACGACCATCCGAGGGAAAACCATAGAGTTTTCCCTCAGATGACTGTGGCCCTGCCCCCAGCGTGCCCGGCGTGGTCGCGTCACTTCCGGATGACATGCACGTCGTGTGCTTTGAGGGTGGGGTTCCCCCGGGGCCTGATCCGGCGGCGGTGGGGAACGGGCTTCTGGGGCGGGTGTTTCCCCACCCCCCAGGGGGACTTGGCAAGCCTAGATGGGCATCTCAGTAGTACACTATAAATCATTTGGAAGAAGATACATTTGGGTAGTAAACCATACTGATTTAGCTGGTAAGCTAAAGTCTGCAACTTCATGCAAGCTTTCATGAAGCATAATCTGTATCACCGTTCAAATTACAGTAATCTCAAAGGAAAACTGGACACAAAAAAAGACAACGTTCTTTTCAATCAGAATGCAAGGTGGAGACAAACAGCACTGAGATGCCTCCGAGGAACAGGGTGTCTGAGGGTTCCTGCCCTGATACTATTCCTGTGCCGTTTCTGACAGTACAACCAGAAACTTGCAGAGCTGCCATCTATACAAGGCTTTATGCATATCAGATGGAATGATCCACCTCAGCACTATGAGTCTTTGTCTCAAAGGAGCATGTTGACAAACCTGGAATACACAAATGCTACACCTGCTCAACAGATGTTGTGATACTTGCCCTGCCCTCAATGGAGCCTGTTTATTTTTCCTGGCATCCACCAAGCAGACTTTGGAAATATGGCTCCCGTATTAGCCACTTCTTTCAACTCCTATGATCCTATAACTGTAACATTGGCAAGGCAGCCCATGCCCATTTGTCAACAGTTTGCATTTAGCATAAAGAACCGTCTGCAGGATAACTAGAACTCTAGTTTCCAAAGGGTTCCAGGAAACACTGGTGTTCTCTCCAAGTTCAGAAGGGGTTCCTTGGTAAGAAGATCAACAATAATTACCTAAAAGACACACAATTCACAATCTTCCCCTGTAATCTGCAGCTACAAAGAAACATTAGATGCATTTTAGGTGGTAATTCTCAATCCACAAAGGATGATTGGTGAGCTGTAACAAGACTGGGCAGTGACTCAAATAAGTTGAGCACACACTCTAAGACCCTCCCTGGAATTCCTCACAGCATCCAGGGGCTCCATGGCAGTCTGATGAGTTTGTTGACTGACGGGTAGATGTGGAAAAGGTTCCATGAAAGGCGGAAGTTTTGAAAACCATTAAGCTAGAGTGTTCAGGTCTTTAACATCACGACACAAATTGCATTTCAAAGGGTGACGTTTGCTGTTATGCACTTCACTGCCAACATATTTTTAATGTCAGTCAATGTCCTCTGAATGTCCTCTGAAGTCAGGTGTTTTTCATTAAGGAGAACAAAGAGATTCCAGGTGAAGATTTTCTAAATGTGTTGACAAATGCCAAGCGCTCTCTCTCTCTCGCTCTCGCCTCCCCCCCCAAATCCATGACTGAAATTATTGTAACCTCCTTGGAAAAATGAGAGGAATGTGGTTGATGTGGTTAGGAGGGGATGGGGAAAGGATTGTTATAAATGATGTAGTGAACACTTTGATATGAAAACATCAACTGACCAATTGAGGCCAGAATTTAATTTATTCACTGCCACAAGCACAACACAAAATATAAGTGTTTACTTAATTTGTTTGTAAAGGAATCAATTATGTAGTTGGACTCTGGGAAAGTTAATTGCAGACACAAATTGCACATAACCTCAGAGTATGCACAGCATAAATGAATGTAAATAATAATGATATGTACAGTCTGATCCAATCTCCAACAGGTGGAATGTCAGCGTGTGGAAAGATTACTGAAGCTCAATGGAGCTTTGTTTCCTCAACCCTCCCTGGTGTGTACACACAGGTGCACCAATACAAGCAGCGCACTGGGCCATTACAGGCAGAGGGAAGCCCCTTATTCTGGATTCCTATATTCCTGTGCTGCTACATCTACCATTCGTAGGGTTCCCAACCTCCAGGTGGTGCTTGGAGTCCTCCCAGAATTAAAACTGATTTCCAGACTAGAAATATCAGTTCCTCTGGCAAAAATAGCAGCATTACAGGGTACAATCTATGGAACAACATAGATACTAGGCAAAATCCTTCCCCTACATTCCCCCCCTCCACAGCCACCATTCCCAAATCTCCAGTAATTTCCCAGGCTGGAGTTAGCAACTCTAACAATTAGCAGACAGTGCCAAACAGCACATAATGCTGGAATTCTACAAACTTGTAATTTGGCATTAAAAATTAGGCACGGAGAATGCAAGTCCATTCACTGAAGAAGGAAGACTATATTATATATGATAAAAATGCCTCTCTCCCCCCAGACTGCTTTAAACCCTAGTAAGGAAAAAATACAAGAACCCATATTGTGACTGTCTTGCGCTCTACTAGTTGCCCTCTACTAGTGCTTAAAGCAACCCAGAGGTGGTAAAGACCATTTTCAATCAAGACTAAAGTTTGGGGGAGGTAAATCAGCCTCTTCCCCAGCACTACAACCCCAATCCAAATTGAGGCAACCTTTGCCTGCTTTCTAGGCACAAATTACACATCTGGAATTTCAATTTTGACGTATTTATTTGCTTCACTGTGTTTTCCCCCTGGAATTGAATCCAAACAAATGGTGACCATATAAACTTAGCGTGTTATTCCTGTTTGGTTCTCACATCTGTTAAAACATCTTCTTTATGTTGTCTACTAATTTGCTGTTCAGCCTCTACCTATATGTATAGACCAGTAAATCCCATTTCATTGTATCTGAGGAAGTGTGCGTGCACACAAAAGCTCACACCTTGAAAAAAAGTTTGTTGGTCTTAAAGGAGCCACTGGACTCAAACTGTTCTGCTTTAACAATTTAGCTGGGTGAGTTTCAGCTGACACAATATAGGCAGAGAAGAAAGCCACCATTATGGCACCACCTCATAGGCCTGCAAATGGGGTCTATTATTTACTTACTTACTTACTTAATTTATATCTTGTCTTTCTCCTCGATGAAGACCCAAAGCATCTTACATCATCCTTCTGTCCTCCATTTTATCCTCACAACAACCCTGTGAGGTAGGCTAGGCTTAGAGCATGTGACTAGCCCAAGGTCACCCAACAAGCTTCCATGGCAGAGTGGGGATTCAGACCTGGGTCCCCAGATCCTACTTTTGCCACTATACCATGCTGGCTCCATAATCAAATCAGAGCACTCTATGGCATGCTTTGTCTGATTCACCCAGAGTCTTCTGCCAGCAGTGCTCTAGTCATCTCCCAATTCACTCCATATTCATGAAGTTGTGGCCTACCAGAGAACAGGAGAAGGCACTAAGGAGCAATCCTGCTTATGCTTCCCACCAGCCCATCATTCCATGCAGCCACAAGGGCTGGGGAGGCTCTCAAAAACCTTCCGAGCCATCTGGAAACCAATAGGCTCCATTAATTTCTAAGGTTAAACCATTTAAATTGGTCCACTGCCCCTATGGGGAAGAGGCAACAAGTTCAACTGAGCCTTCAGTAATCTGACTCTAACAAGGGCCAAACCTCCAGCTTCCTAATCAGATCATTGGAAAGCCACTTCATACAAAACAGAAGGTCCAGCATATGTCTCTTTTCATGTGTTGGGCCCATCACAACTTGATGGTCAGCATAATTGTCATGAAGTCTTGCGCTTGACCTGACAAGGCTACTTTGTCATGTGTGCTGTCTAAAGGTATGCTGACTTCTTTTTTGACAGGGATCAGGGAAGGGAATGCGCTTTCTAAACAATGATGATGATTCTGAGATTTCATAACATCTGTCCCTTCCCTTCTACTACCAGCTGCATCAGAAAACCCTTCCTTCCTTCCTTCCTTCCTTCCTTCCTTCCATGATAACAGTGCTCATATAAATGCTGCATGGAGCCTGCTAATCCTAATCCTCCAATGGGCCTACAGTGATAGAGATATCCAACAGTTTCTCTCCCAGTATGGTAGCATGCCTAAGAAGAATCTGGGAATCACTGATACAGACAGTCAGTTGTATACATAATCATCTGACTGTAAAAAACCCAAAAAAACAAAAAACATGCAAATCCTTTTTGGCCAGAAACAACATGACGAATGGAATCAGTGTGTAGTATGCACTATGCATCATGAGAAGTGAAGCCTGTCAAAAGTTATCACTTATCTCCACCCTACGGTTGCTCTCTTCCCGATTCCTTGAAATGTATGACTTGGCCGAAGCCTCCTTGAAATTGATTCCAAGACAATAAGGCAATTAATAGGCTCCTTTGTCCATATGGTTAAAATACAAAAAACAGCCTGCCCTCTCACTTCATGGGATTCTTCTCGCTTTGAAAAATATTTTCATCAGTGTAGCCCAGGATATTTTTCCTGTTTCCACCTCAAGCGAGGAATGTTATGATAAATCTGAAACCTGGCCTTCAATGAATCCATTCCAGAGACACAAGACTTCATTCAGTTACAGAAGCTCTACTTGTTAGGATGAATTTCTAGGAACGGGAATGCTTGGGTTTAAAGAGTATCCTATTTCTGAGAAGCTCAAATCCATAGGGGGAACTTGAAATTTAGGAGATTACAAGCTCGATGAAATAAACAGACTGGGCATCTTTTGTCCCCAACAGAACAGTCCCTCAACTGTCTGCAGTCATATCAGCTCCTTTGAAAAGTCAGTTTGGGAGCATCTCAGTAACCCCATCCCTGAATAAGCATGCTAGACAAGGGTAGTGATCCCTCAGCAAATTTCAACAGTAATGTGACTGCCCATGAACCAACCAAGTCATATTTGTGGCACTGACAGGGTAAGACTGAAACAGGAAACCCTTCCCAGCTGAGAACTTTTGTGCAGATACTTTGTTTGTTTCTTTGTATGGTTGTAACATTTATGTCTTTCTACTTTACAGCTACCCAAGTCAGCTAATAAAATACAACATAATACGTTAAATGCGTAGAAACCACTAATTAAAATCAATAATTTAAAACTGCCAGTAGGCAGAATAACTAATCAAATGCTGTAATGAATAAAGCTCTCTTCAGCTGCCTCCTAATGCTCAAGAGTGAGGGGACTGCACACACTGGCCTGGAGAGATTGTTCCTTAATCGGGGGGGCTGCCAAAAAGGCCTTCTCTTTTGTACCCTCTAGGTGAGCTTCTTTGGTAGATGGGACAGTCAAGTGAGACTCTCCCTGTGATCTTAGTTACCATGCAGAAATGTATGGGAGAAGATGGTCCTGCAGATACCCTAATCTCAAATCATGTAGAGCAGGGATGGGCACAAACCACAAAACAAACTGAATTTTTACTCAAACCAGGACGGTTCGTGGTTCGTTTTGATCAGGTTTGTGCTGCATCCTGAACCAACAACAAACCACAATTTTTTCTGTGGCAGTTCAGGTGGTTCGTTAGAATGATTCGTTGGCAAGACAGCCTGGTGCTGACTTAATCAATTCCTATGCCATGCTGGGGGTGGACCTGTAGACAGCCCTAGAAACACCCATAGTAGTTGTCCATAGCTTGATTGGCAGCTCTGGCAGCCAACCATGGAGCTCCCAATCTGCTTTATGGGAGCAGATTGTATATATACCCCACACCCTGACTCAGCGGTTTTCACATTGCAGCAGGAAGAGAGAGGAGAGGAGTTAGTCATCAAGTGACTTGCTGCTGGCTGATTCAAGTAGAGGCTTTGAGGGACAGTTTTTTAAATACCTCTCCTGGTTGGGAAGGTATTCCATGCTGTGGTTTCAGGGACCTGAACCATACACTTACTAGCCTGTCCCTGCCAATGCCAGGTCAGGTGAGCAGCTTTTTGGGGTTTTCTTTTCTTTACTTATTTAACAGAAAAACAATACCTCTTGCTGGGGTTTCCTTTACTTTTATTTATTGAAAAACACCTCTTGCTCAGGAGGGACCTGAGCAGGGGTCATTTCCTGCAGGAGCGCACAGGAGCGGAGCTCTGGCAGTAAAGAGCCCAGGGGGCGGGCACATGCAACAAGCCCCACCCCCTGCTCCCAGCACCCCTCAGTCAGAGCAAGAAGCAGCCAGGTAAGTTGCAGAGCCCCCCCAAAAAACAGTCCAGTGGCACCTTTAAGACCAAGTTTTATTCAGGTACAAGCACTCCCTCCTCTGCAAGGACAGATCTGCACGTTCCCCCCCACCCCCAATAGCTAGCCATCGAAAACAGTCCAGTGGAGCCTGAGCAGTGGGTGTTGCCTTCTGGCACACTTCCGGTGATGTCAGGGGGTGTGGCATATGCAAATAAGCTATGTTAATAAGTTATGCTAATGAGCTCCTGCACCTCTTTTTCTAGAAATGACCCCTGGACCTGAGCCACTACTAGTCTCTCTGCCTCTGCCTGGTGTGGGTGGCAAGCTCTTAGAATTTTTTTCTTTAAAAACAACACCTCTTGCTGGGGTTTCCCCTCTGTCACCCACCCCATTCAGAAGATGGATTGCTGCTTTTGGCTGACCACTCTGTTTGTGAGATGCTGCTTTTGGCTGTGGCAGCTTTCCCCACCCCCTTAGATAGATGGCTTCCAGCGGACTCACCCAGGGCTCCACATTAAAAGACCTTTCTGTCTCAGGCTTGAGAGCCAACATATCACACTCCACCTCTTGGGATACTCTGATTGACTCTCCACCCTGTATCTTCCCACCACAACCTGACAGAGGGACGTCAGGTGTGGGACTTCTCGAACAGAGGACCCAACCCATCTTGGGATAATCCTTGCCTCTAGTCCACCAGTGCCTTCCTGTTACCACCAAGCAGAGAGACCCAGGGATATTTTGGGTCCTTGACACTAGGCCATCCAGGTCCTTGACATCCCAACTCCTTCATACCGCTGATGCCTACATCCCCCCCCCTCCCCATCCTCCCAGCCAAGTGTGAAATGTGCACTTCACAGCAGACTTTGGACATGCCACCTTGTAGACATTCTACATTCTACCACCTGCCAAACCACATGAACCATGAACCACCGTTTTCCTAGTTCATGCCCATCCCTAATGTAGAGCTTTGAAGGTCAAAAACAACACCTTGTTACACTTAGGAGTGGATCGGAAGTCAGTGTAACTCCTATAGAATTGGGGGCACATGATCCCAGACTTGGCCTCAACCAGCAGTCTAGCTGCAGCCTCTGAACATTCTTCAAGGGTAGCCCCAAGTAGATGCTCTGCAATAGTTCAGTAACTAGAAGTAACTAAGGCATGGATCATTGTGGCTAGATCAGACTGAGCCATAAACTGGGCACAGATGGCACATCAGCTCCTTTCTCCAGTTCAGATGATTCTGATGACGTGCGTTTTGGCTTGTTGAATCCTGTGAGTAGGATTCTTCTTCTTTTTCCTCCCCATCCGGTTTTAAATTCTTTTTCTTCTGCTTCTTTTTTATATTAAACATTTGATCCATAATTTTTTCCACTTTTGTATCAGAGTCTATTTTATATTTTTTGTCCTGGTACTTGAAGCTCAGCCCTTCCGGGAATACCCATCTGTAGGGTGTTCCCTTTTTTTGCAGAGTGAGAGTGAGCATCCTGTAGAGTTTCCTCCGTTTTCTAAGTTCAAAGGGGATGTCTTTCAAAAAATTTTACGTCTTCATTCTTGATTTTTAAGGTTTTTCCCATTGTTGACATTAGCACCAGTTCTCTGGTAGATCGTTTTGTGAATTTTAGGTAGGTTTCCCCTGGGAGTTTGTTTTCGTTTATAAAGTCCAGATAAGTCCTATAAGCCACATCCATCTCTTTTATTAAATCTTCTTGTTTATAATCCATTAATGGGGCCAAGGCAACTGCCAAAAGTTCTTTTAAATCCTTGTTCTTCTCTTCAGGGATCCCATGGAAACATAGAACGTACATGGATCTTTCCAGCTGGAGCTGTATTAGTTGTGTTTTATCAGAGGATCTCTCCTTCTCTGCTTCATCCACTCTTTTGTTAATGCTCTCAGTCTGTTTTTCCATCTTTTTCAACGTTTTATCAGTTGCTGAGGTTCTTTTATCCATTTGGTTAATTATTTTTGGACATTGTCCAGCTTAGTGTTGAGGTTAGTCATCTGATCCATTAGGGGGCGCAGTGCATTTGCTAATAGTGAAGAAAAGTCTGTAGTTACTTCCTGGTTCTGGGAGGGAGTCGTTGGTATGTTATTTCCGGTCACCAGTTTTTTCTCCGGCGCCCTCCGTCCTCTCCCAGCCATAATATCAACAAAAGTTATACGATTTGATCCCGCTTTGTATATTTTAGCAATTTTTGCATTCGCTTAACTTCTTATGCGCTTCTTTTAGCTCAAAGTCTTTTTATTTCCAATTTAAAACTGTTTTTAAAGTTTACTCAGAAGAAGGGGGGGTGCTTGAATTCCTCTCCCCCAGCACTTCAAACTTAGGCGCTTCCAATTACTACCAAGGTTCAGTTCACTTTTTTCACCTGAGCTTTGCTTAACTCACAGTTTGGAGCCTTGTAAATCTTTCGGAAGCATTTTTAGAAGTTTGATCATGGTCGCTTGTTTGGCAGTCGTCTCTGGGCGCCATACTGGCACCGAGGCAATGGTACCTTTCGGGGAAGAAGGTGAGCCTCAGTTCCTTGGCCGTTGCCTTGGAAGAGGCTCTCCTTAGCCCCCCAGGCTGGGGGTCTCCTACAGAGACCCCGAGGAGGTCCGGAATGAACTTGGACCCCTCCCATCAGCTGGGTCTCGGCGCGTCTCCATCAAAACAAGATGGGACACATCCGAGTGGTGAAGTGCTTAAACCGGAAGTCAGGAGTGGTATTGTTAATACAACTCTCACTGTAACTAGAACAGTCCAGCTATTTGCTTTGTATAATAAAAATAATAGGTGTCTTCTGTACATCAATCCGAACTCCATGTATTCATATACACAGAGAGAAATTAGTTTTGTTTGTAGGATAGTCTGCAGAAGTAAGGGAGATGAAGGTGGAAACAGAGTTAGCAAATGTTTCCCTTAATTGTTTTGCATACTCCTTATTTTTTATTATTTGGCAGCATGTGTTACTGAGCTATAGAGTTATTTTTAAACTTCTTTTTCCAAGATGGTCTGGCCTGCTGTTTCAAAGGCCTTTTCATGATTTTACTGGAGGATTAGCTCAAGCACTAACAAAGTGGACCATTTAGGGTTATGGCCAAGGCCACGTGTAAGCAGTGCTCTTGCTAATTTGACCTCTTTTTCACAGAAATGAGAGGAAATTGTGATTTGAAGCTGACATTTCCTCAGAACATCTCTCGGCTTTCCGAAGGGCAAGGCCACAATTCACTGATAACACAGCTTTGAAGTACCTGGAGCAAGGCCAGGAAACATTGGACATATTCTTCAGAGGGGATCTGGTTCAAATTACACCATTTTATAGTATGCCACACATACGAACTTTAGCTTTCCTTCTGCCTTTAAAGCTCTTAGTCTCCTGGCCAATGGATCATCAGGGTTTTTTTCCCCTTTGGCTCAGTTTGGATGACATTTCTTGTCCAAATATTACATTCCTATGCTGCATCCAGTTCCCCTTTCCCTCTGTGTGCTGCTACATTTGGGTGTCCTTCCTGTCCTGTGCCCAGTGCTTACATTGGCAAAATGGTAATGTTGTGTTGTGTTGAGGTAAGCAAAGGAAAGGCAGTTTAATATAATTCAGTGTTTTCATCCTTCATTAACATTTGACATTTCCGCCGCTGTCCCCCCCCCCACCCGCAGCCAACATTGGGGTGCCCGGCTGCTGCTGCTGCCCCAGCACCCGCTCGCTGGCTGGGTTGGGGGGCTGGCTCGCGTGGCAGAGTCCCTGTGCCCGCCCATCGCACCGCGGCTCTCTCCCTTCCCTCCACAGCTGCCTTCTCTGCACCTGCCCCCCCCGATCTCCCAGTGATCCGCCTCGCCGGCTCCCTCACACACAGGAGCGCTTCTACCCTTGCGCGGCAGCCTGGCTTCACGTATGCATGCCTCTCCCGCTTCCTCAGCCCTGAAGAGGCCTCCCCCGCGAGTATTGCGGGTCCCTCTCTTGTTATATTCTAATAGTCAAGTATGGACCAATGGACCAATCTGCAGATATCAAAATCCATGTATTGCAACCCCAGGTTTGCAGAAAAATCTGAAAACTTAAAAAAAAAACACATCAGGGGTTAACCCCCTGTAATGTACTGCTGCCTTTCCACGTGTAAGGCATCAGCCTGACATGCCCGGACTTGCCCGGGCTGGCCAGGCACAATTCATCTGTAGCTTCAGTCGATAGACAAAGGATCCGAAGGATCCTAGCCGGCCCAATCAAAGGGCTAGCTTCCCAGCCAGGAGACCAATGGTCGCCCGGTTATTGTAAATAGCCAACGGGAGTAGGGGGTGTGTTTAGGTGTACTTGGTGGCGGGCTTTCTGAACGCATATAAACCGGCCTGTGAGCGGGTTTCCTTTGTCTTGTTCCTGATCTAATAAAGTACTCTTGCTGAATCACTCTTGCTGAATCACTCCACGTTCTGAGTACTTTTCACTGGCGACGAAGGTGGGATCTACGACCCCATGAACAAGACCCGGACGCCAACACGAGTACCGCACCGAGCCTGACGCCGAGACCTCTCCGGGAACCGCGCAACTTCGCATCCCAGCTCTCCGGCAACTGCTCATCGCTCCGCTCCCGGCTCCGCTTGCACACTGCTGACCCCTCGAGCAGCAGCATCGCTCTCCACGCCCCAGTCGCGGCCGTCGCCTAGCACGCCTCAGGCTCAGCTCGCTCGACCATCGCGCCCGCCTCACCCGGTCCTCCGAGCGTCCACGAGCATCCGCGGAAATGTCGGAGCAAAATGCCACCTCCGCTCCCTCCTCTGCTTCCACCTCCTCATCCTCCGGGCCCAACGCATCCTCCGGGGTCGCCACCGCCGCTCCAGCAGG
>NW_015165841.1:12453-12633 GCF_001447785.1 Gekko japonicus | reverse complement strand
AATACCAATTAAAAGAAGAAGCAGGGTGGTGGGCTGGTGGTTAAGGGTTAACTGCTTTTTCTCCCCTTCAATGCCATGCCCATAACATACATCTGAGCCCCACATAGTGGCAACATAACTCTGAAAAAACTCTGGAAAAATCTAAGCATGGATGTTCCAGTGTCTCCTGCATTATTATCC
>NW_015165841.1:0-9210 GCF_001447785.1 Gekko japonicus | reverse complement strand
GGCCTCGGCCCCGGTCACTCCGGAACCTCCGGAACCTCCGGCATTGCCGCCGCCGGAAACGCCGCAGCCAACCGCCCCACCACGGCCACAAGGAGCAGCCCCAAGCAGCACCCCGGAACTCCGCCGTTCCACAAGGCCCAGGAAGTCTCCCGCATACCTCCAGGACTTTGTATGTGGGTAGTTTGGACTATGGGGGGAGGGGTGTAATGTACTGCTGCCTTTCCACGTGTAAGGTATCAGCCTGACATGCCCGGGCTTGCCCGGGCTGGCCAGGCACAATTCATCTGTAGCTTCAGTCGATAGACAAAGGATCCAAAGGATCCTAGCCGGCCCAATCAAAGGGCTAGCTTCCCAGCCAGGAGACCAATGGTCGCCCGGTTATTGTAAATAGCCTATCGGGAGTAGGGGGTGTGTTTAGGTGTACTTGGTGGCGGGCTTTCTGAACGCATATAAACCGGCCTGTGAGCGGGTTTCCTTTGTCTTGTTCCTGATCTAATAAAGTACTCTTGCTGAATCACTCTTGCTGAATCACTCCACGTTCTGAGTACTTTTCACCCCCCCAAAAAAAAAATACTGTTGTCTATGCATGCACAGACAACAAACTTACCTCCTGTGTCCTGGAGGAGTCCAGATACTTGATCTGGCTCTTCTGCAGCAGTCATGGATTCCGCTCTGGCAACAGCAGAGTTAATGGAGCTGCTCTGGGCCTGGCTATGGTGATGTCTGAGGAGCCACTCCAGGCCGGGCCACAGCAGCACCAGAGTCCAGGTGTGGCTCCCCGGCATTGCTACCAAAGCAGCCAGGCCCACCCAGAGGTGGCTGCAAAGGCGTGGAGCTGCAATGGGCTCAGCTAAGAAAGGAGGATGGGATTCCTCCCACAGATCTCATGGGCCCCCACTTGTCATTTCCAAGTTATAGGGTTGCCAAGTCTGGCAAACTTACCGGCGGGGGAGGCTCCATTGAGGTCGGGAGCAGGTTCTGTATGCGTGCACGCACGCGCCGCCGCCACATCACCGGAAGTGACGTGCGACGTTGCTGACGTTGGGGGCATGGCTGAGCTCATTGGGGGGAAAACCATATGGTTTCCCCCCCCCCGAGTAGCGACCTCAGCCACGCCCCCAACGTCAGCAACGTGGCTGTGTCACCTCTGGTGACGCAGCTTTGGGGGGTGGAGTTTCCCCCCAGGGCCCGATTCTGCCACGGCGGAAATCGGGCCTCCAAAGTGGGGGTTTCCCCACCCCCCGCCCCCATTTGGCAACCCTACCATGTTACCTTATGGTGCCACAAAGAACAAGAAAAAGTAATACCAAGCTTTGCCTCTCTGTGATCCTGGTCATTGGCATTGCTTCCTAAACAATCAGAATGTAGCACATTTCTGTTTCCCCTAGCCCTCACCCAGCCTGGAGGACAGTCCTTTCCCATCCAGCTGAGTGTGCTGTACTCAAAATGCTATGGCAACAGCCAGGGGGAGGGCTGGCTGATGTAGAATATTAGCACTGGGTCTGCATCATTACTGTTCAGCCTCTCAGCCTCCTTCGTTTTGCCTCTCTTACTTGTAATACGTGTGTGTTGTGTATGCTGACCGCCACCGGGGGCCAGCGGTCAAACAGAGCTGCCAGAGCTTGACTCTGGAACAACAATAGGGACTAGGCTCCTAGTCCCTCCACTGGGGAGCCAATGGGATCCGTGGTGGGAGATTCAAACCCACCAATGGTGACCAGAGGTGTGTCCCCAGGGATGTATATAGTTGGCCCCCCGGGCCGTTGTCCCCTGTCCTTGTTGTGTACCTAATAAAGCGTGCTATGCACTACGTCGTCGTCTGTCGTTTCTCCATGCGGCAACCCACTACACAATAGCCTGACAACTCTACACTTACAGTCCCAGGAAGGTGGGCCTCTTTATGCGGCTCTGGGGTTATAGTTGGCTTGATGGGTCACAACCAATGTTCCCTCTAAGCTGAGTTAGTGTGAGCTAGCTCACAGTTTCTTAGCCTCCGGCTCACACATTTTTGTCTTCGCTCAGGAAGGAGGGCTCCAGAACATGCTAATTTATACAGTAGCCAAATCGCTCGCTCACAACTTTAATGCCAGTGGCTCACCAAGTAGAATTCTTGCTCACAAGACTCCACAGCTTAGTGGGAGCAGTGGTCACAACTTGTGCAAGTCTGTTCGACATCCACCCGTCCTGATAAACTCTATCTTCTTCTTCTGCTTCTTTCCAATTGTACATCAGTCACGGATCTGAACATTATGCTATGCTATGCTATGCTATGCAGGCAACAACAGGGCTCCCTGTTACACAGTAATCCATTCTATTTGCCTTGGCCAGCAATTCTACCATGACTCAGTCAGAACAACAAAGAAGCACCTTCTTTGCTAATCTCTGTGCAGTTGTCAGGGCCTCGTTACTTTGATGAGATTGATGGAGCAGCATCGAAGCCCACTATGCAGGGGAAGCAAACAAGTGCGCACATCCATTCTCGAGTGTCTGGATAAAACTGATGTGTGTGGAAGGAGGAAGAAACTGAAAATAGAGGAAGATTTGGGGGCAGCAGGAGGAAAAAAATACAGTTGGGTGTTGTTAATCACTCTGAGTAAAAGATCCAAATCATAAAAAGCTGCCGCCCACCCACCAATCCCTCACAACTACGCAAACACTCAGGCAGCCTCCTCCTATCTCCCCCATCTCCAGCCCCCCCCCCCTTGCTCTCCATTGTGGGCTTTTATAGCCACCCAACTTTCAGCCTGGCTGGTTGCAGAATTTCCACTCATTAGTCCACTTCGGTCTGCATCAAACATAACAAACCTCTACACAGAACATCCAAAAGAACATGTTCACCTCACAAGCAATGAAAGCAGATGTGCACAAGTAGCTTTTAAGGAAATTAGGGTACAACTGATACATAGATAGACATTTGTGGCAGTCTTGAATGTGTGTACATTCTTCAGTGTGTGTGTATCATGGTGTTGTGGGAACAGCAGATATAATCTATAGTATCGTTGTAAAGTAAAGGTAAAGGTTCCCTTGCTCGAAAGCCAGTCGAGTCCGACTCTAGGGTTGCGGTGCTCATCTCCGTTTCAAAGCCGAAGAGCCAGCGCTGTCCAAAGATGTTTCCGTGGTCATGTGGCCGGCATGACTAAATACCCAGGCGCACGGAACGCTGTTACCTTCCCACCGAAGCAGTACCTATTTATCTACTTGCAATTTCTTGCTTTCAAACTGCTAGGTTGGCAGGAGCTGGAACTAGAGATGGGAGCTCACTCCATCACGCGGCACCAGGGTCTCGAACTGCTGAACTACCGACCTTCCACAGCCTGCAGTTCAGCGTCTTAACCACTTGAGCCACCGCAGCTCCTAATATCATTGTACTTAACAACATTTTCAAAAAACAAACAAACCCTATTTGGGAGATAAAGAACAAAAAAAATAAAAAATAAAATCACCAATGAAATTAAAGGATTGGATCCAGCAATGTGTGAGGAGACTGGAAATGTACTTAATGCAGTCTTGCTTGTGCAGGTGGTAGTGCAAGGACTTCAACAACACTTTGTTATAATTTTTAATGAAATAACAATGTGCATATGGAGCAATGGAACATAAAAACAATGTACATTATTTTATTTGATTGCTTTTGAATTTGTATCAGAAGAAATACCTTGTGCTATTTCTCATGCAGGTGGAGAAGATTGTGGGGGTACGATCACTTACACTTAACACAAGCAGACAGCAAGGGGTAGTTCTTGCACTTCCACGTGTGGTAGGAGGGGAGGTAGGGACAGGGGAAATTACATCACCCCATTGGCATGGCACTCTAGGATACTACAACTTCACACTGCACTGATGTCACTTTGGGTTTTTGCCGGAAATGACACTGCACCGTTGACATGATGAATTACCACCCCCCATTTCCCACCACCACCTTGCCGAGTGGCAACAGAGACAGCAGGTGGATGGTGGGACGTCTTTGGTCACAGTGGGAGGCCTGGTAAGCCTAGCTTGGGCAAAGACCATAGTGCATGCAGAAATCATCTGTGGGATCCAACCCAAAAATGAAAACATCTCTTTGTTTGGGGACTCAATGAAAAGCAGCATGCATATGTTGGCACAGAGTGCTGTAAATTTGACATAAAGCATATTTTTGAAAAATACATAAAGACCCAACATGAATGTCCTCTGGGAAGTATCCAGGGGTCATTTGGGGGGGGGACGCGGGGGGACGCCATCCCCCCGGGTGAGGTGCGGGAGGGTGGGGCCTGGAGCTCCCTGCTGGTGCCCGCTGGAGGTCGCCGCCGGCTGTGGGGAGGACACACTTCCGGTGATGTCAGGGGGTGTGGCATATGCTAATGAGTTATGCTAATGAGTCCCCCTAGCTCTTTTTCTACGAAATGACCCCTGGAAGTATCTGTCAACTGCAACTTCCCAGCAAGTGTACAAACCAGCTTGTCATTTCTGTGTACACGGAGGAATTGAAAGGAAAGGATATTCTTAATTACTAAATCACAAAAAATCTGGGCTTATGTTTTAATCCTTTCACCACCATCCTTCAATTGTCATTCTGCCACACACCCACACCCAGCTACCTAGGTGGAATGCAAGAAAAATGTTTTCTTTTTGATATTAAAAAGTTCCCTCACAAATTATGTCAACATGGCCTGAGCCACAATGTTGGGTATATTATTTAGGAATGCAGTCTTGCCTATAAGCCAGAAGCTTTTCATGGTATCAGAAGAAACCGCAAGGATTGGAGCCATCCTCAGGAAACAGATAAAAAAGCCGTGGACACAGGTCAAGTTGCCAACTGCAACAGAGTGAATCTATCACTGCTGTTCAAGTCCCAGGGAGGGAAGCTGACAGCTTCGTAGGGTTCTGGGAGAACTTCTTTAAAAACCCTGGCAAGGTGAAACGAATCTCCTTTAAAGAAAAAGTAATATCCACTAGCGCCTTTAAAGCACCACTGATAGATATATACACACACATACATATACATATATACACATACATATACATATACATAGAAATGATGCTGAAAAGATGTCTTGAATTACATTACATCTTGCCCACACAAGTGTTGGCACCTGGACTATGGAAAACAACTTCTTGTATTCCTCTTTGTGAATAGCCACAGTGGCTTTGAGATCAGTTGTTCTGTTGCGCAGAGGCTGAGGCTCAGTTGAAGAGCTTCTGGTATGCATGCAGAACGTACCAGGTTCAATCCCTGGCATCTCCAGTTAAAAGAACCAGGAAGCAGGTGATGTGAAAGACCTCTTCCTAAGATCCTGGAGAGCCACTGCCAATCTGAGCAGATAATACTGACCTTGACAGATCAATGGAAGGAGCAGCAAACACACCAGAAGATAAAGATGGAATTCAACATGATCAGAATACACTGGAAAAGTGGATGGATGTGAATAAGATGCAATTTAACGAGGGTAAGTGCTGAGTTCTACATCTAGGTAACAAAAATGAGGACCGTGAATACTGGATGGGGGACACACTTCTGGGTAACAGTGTGTGTGAACAAAATTTTGGGGAACAGGTGAACCGTAAGTTAAATAGGAGCAGCCAGTGTGACGTGGCAACAAAAAAGGCTAATGTGATCTTGGAGTTTATCAAGAGGCATAACATCCAAATTGCAAAATATGATAGTCCCACTGTACACAGCATTGGTCAGGCCACACCTGGAGTATTGTGTGCAGTTCTGGAGGCCTCACTTCAAAAAAGATGTGGACAAAATGGAGTCGGTGCAGAGGAAAGCGACGAGGATGATCGGAGGCCTGAAGACCAAGCCCTGTGAGGAAAGGCTGAGGGACTTGGGAACGTTCAGTCTAGAGAAGAGGTTGAGGGGGGACATGATTCCTCTCTTTAAGTGTTTGAAGGGCTGTCACTTAGAGGAGGGCAGGGAGCTGCTCTTGTGGCAACAGAGGATAGGACTTGCAATAATGGGTTTAAATTAAGGGCAGGAAGGTACCTGCTGGATATTAGAAAAAACTTTTTTACAGTAAGAGTTGTTCAACAGTGGAATCAGCTGCCTAGGGAGGTGGTGAGCTCCTGCTCACTGGCAGTCTTTAAGCAGCACCTGGACAAACATTTGTCAGGGATGCTCTAGGCTGGTCGTGCATTGGGCTGGACTAGATGGCCTGTGTGGCCCCTTTCAACGCTGTGATTCTATGAATGGTCTAATTCAGTATAAGGCAGCTTCATATGTGTTCAAGTGTGCACTATCCATAAAGTAGCCCAATAAGAAGGCAATAAGCACCTATCAAGAATTAAGCTTCTTTTACGGGCCTTGGGCTAAAACTCACATCAGCTAGGATGCCACATTGCTATTGCCCACAACTGGGTGTGGTGAGAAAAAGTCCTCTGCACGTGTTCAGGAAGGCCCTCTCAACTTTGGTGTTACTTTACCCATTCCAGAGATGAGCCTTACATTGAAACAGATTCATCCAGCCTGACATTCCACTGCACTTGATGTGATCTGTGCATTCAGTGCTGCTGTGTGCTTTCCTCACCTTCTGTTCATGGAAAGATCGCTCAGAACGGGAAGCAGCCGGAGCACCAGCACTTCTTGGTTTTATTTGAGTCAGGAAATTTGAATCCCACTTTCCATGTCAGTGGCACACAATCCTTAAAAAGAAGAAGAAGAGAAGGGAAGAAGAGATTGGATTTATACCCCACCCTTCACTTGGAGTCTCAGAGCGGCTTACAAACTCCTTCCCCTTCCCCTCCCCACAACAGACGCCCTGTGAGGTAGGTGGGGCTGAGAGAACTCTGACACAAACTGCTCTTTTTCAAGGACAGCTGTGCCAGAGCTTGTGACTGACCCAAGGTCACATCAGCAGGTGCAAGTGGAGGAGTGGGGAATCAAACCCGGTTCTCCCAGATTAGAGTCCACACACTTAACCACTACACCAAACTGGCTCTCTTAACCACTACACCAAAAAGAGAAGTACACATTGAAGAATAAGGGAAAGGGAGGAGGAAAGCAGTGGGAGAGCACACACACGCACAAAACATTTCTTAGCCCATTTCAGAGTTCAGAAGAACAAGGTTGGAATTGCTCAGCTCACCATTTGCCACCAAACTGTGAACAGCGGGGTTATCAAGCCTCCCCACCTAACACCATTTTAGTAAAAAATTAAAAAAGACCATGTGGTGTAGCAGTCGTAGTGTCACACTTGGATCTGGGAGACCCAGGTTCAAATCCCACACACACACACACACTGTATCATGGAACCTCATTAGTCACATTCTCTCACTGTCCTCCATGGTTTTCTGAGCATGGGCAAAGAGAATAAAAAGCAGGTCTGCCCTGCAGTTTGATTCCATTTCAGGGCTAGATATTCTTTTTTAAGTCCTAAGAGCCAGTTTGGTGTAGTGGTTAAGTGCGCGGACGCTAATCTGGAAGAACCGGGTTTGATTCCCCACTCCTCAAATTGCACCTGGGCTGGATGACCTTGGGCAAGCCGTCGTTCTGATAAGAGCTGTCCTTGGAAAAGAGCAGTTTCTGCCAGAGCTCTTTCAGCCCCACCCACCTCACAGGGTGTCTGTTGTGGGGAGGGGAAGGGAAAGGAGTTTGTAAGCCACTCTGAGACACCTTTGGATAGTGAAGGGCGGGGTATAAATCCAATCTCCTCTTCTTCTTCTTCTAATAGTGCTTGCCTGCTTCTGGTGCTCTGCGCCTTGGATTTTTGCTGCCTGCTGCTGCCTGCCTAGGAAGACCTTCTTATTTCATGCCTGGGCATCTTTAGGACTGGTTCGTCCACAGTGGACTTTGGTTTAAGATATTATTTCAAGTTTAAGATTATTTCAAGCCACACAAGCAATATGAGTGGTGTTTTTCTGGACTTTTGAGGATCAATACTACGCACAAACAATTACAATATTTATTTATTTATTTATTACATTCAGAGGTCATTTCAGGGGGGATCGCGGGGAATCGCAGTTCCCCCGGGTGAGGTACGGGGGCAGGGGCACATGACGAAGCCCCGCCCCCTGCTTCCAGCCACCCCGCTTCAGGCCCTCATTCAGCCAGGAGGAGGCAGGAGAAGAGGGAGGCTAAGTTGCTTCCTCCCTGCCTCTCCCCACCCCTGCCTTCCTGGGGCCAGGGAGGGCCTTCGCGGGGCTTCCTTGCACTCCCGCCGGCCTTGCAGGTCCACAGCCAAGCCCCTCATGGGGCTCGGCAGTGGAGCTGCAAGGCCGGCGGTGGCGGCCGGGACCGGGGTGTGTGGCCTTATGACACATTTCTGGTGATGTCAGGGGATGTGGCATATGCTAATGAGTTCCCCTAGCTCTTTTTCTACAAAATGACCCCTGATTACATTGTATTTGTTAATCACCTAATCCCCACGGTAGTGGGGCTCTAGGCGATGTACAAGTTTAAAAACATAAAAACATATCCAGCAAATTATCCCGTAATTAAAGCAAGTGGCTAAAATGTCTTGTATTTCTCTCCCATATCTGGTCTGTGGATGCGATGCAAGCACAGGGGAGAGAGTAAGCTCCATAAGGAGTAAAGGATCCAGGTATGGCACTGGCCATGATGTAAACCATTGCTGTCCTCAACCAAATGCCTGGTGGAACATCTCTGCCTTGCAGGCCCTGCAGAACTGCATAAGATCCCGCAGGGCCCTGATGTTATTTGGCAGAGTTCCACCAGGTCAGGGCCAGGGCTGAAAAGGCCCTGGTCAAGGACAGCCGGATCTCTCTTGGGCTGAGGACCACCAGCAAGTTGTTCTGTGAAGAGCACAATGCTCTCCTGGGAGTATAATGGAGGAGGCAGTCCTGCAGATATGTCTGTCTCAGACCGCTCGAGGTCTTAAAGGTCAGAACCAAAACCTTGAACTTGACTTGGTGCTCCACCGGAAGCCAGTGCAGCTGGCGTAGCACAGGTTGAATATGTGCAGTCTGCAATTTTCCTGTTAGGACACACGCTGACACATTCTGTACCAGTTGGAGCTTCCGAGTCAGTCTCAAGGGCAGGCCAACGTAGAGCGAGTTACAGTAGTCTAGCCTGGAGGTGACCGTTGCATGGATTCCTGTGGCCAGGTCAGAATGCAACATGAAAGGAGCCAGCGGCCGGGCTTGGTGTAGATGGAAAAATGCCAGCCTGGCTCTAATGCATGACGTGGGCCTCCATATTAAGGGAGGAATCCAGGGTCACACCCGAACTCCTAATGGACTGCACCAGTGACAAGGGAGCCCTGTTAAGGG
>NW_015165840.1:1262207-1284947 GCF_001447785.1 Gekko japonicus | reverse complement strand
CAAAATAAGCTGGGGCCGGCCCTGGCCGTACTCAAGTCCTTGTGGGTTCCCCACTGCACAACTGGACCATAGTTTTCCTGAATAAAGGCTGCCACAGAGAGGGAAGAAAGAAAACTGGAAGACAGGAGATGGATAAAGGTGGTTGGCTGCTGGGAGGAAAGGAGAGAAGGAAGCAGGAAAAGGGGGCTTCCTATGGACACTTTCAAGGAAAGGAAAGAAGAAAGGGGGAAATGTGCTCCTCACATAAGTCCTTGCAAGTCTTCAACTTGTAGCAACTAAATGACATTGGCTAGCAGGTTCCATTTCTCCAGCTGCACTTCATGCGGTGCCCTTGGTTTCCCTGGAAAGCCTCTCATTCAATTATTTAGCTGACTATAACTTTTTTTTTTTTTTGCTTGCGAGATCTAAAAAGATCATTGCCTGAGGTGGTTGGGCTGCTGGGATTTAACATTTATTCACAAATCTTAATTAGAGTTTCTTTTTGTTTTGTTGCTTTCCTCCTGATAATTAAGAACAACAAACACAAAACAAAGAGCAATAGTGAAACTTGACGGCAGGCAAAGTTAAATGCAATGGAAGCAGCAGTGCTGACATTAGCGCTTCAAAAGAGAACAATTATTTGAAAAGTTAACTGCCTAACAAACACAGAGAGAGTGCAAAAAAGGGGACTAAGGGAATGGGGAGGGAGAAAGAAGGGTCAGAAAGTAAATGGGGTTATGTCACAGAATTGCCCCCGTCTGGTTTTAAATTGGTAACAATGCAATAATAATGTTATTCGATAGACAATTTTGAATAAAGTCATATATAAATATATGTTGTTGTTGTTAGCCATTCAGTCATGTCTGACTCTTGGCAATTTTATGGGCCAGCTCTCTCCACGTTTTCCAATCTTGTACTGTTTCTTTGAGTCGTTCCATGCTCAGGCTGGTGTCAACTTTGTCTAGCCACTGTGTTCTTTGGCAGCCCAGTTTCCTTTTGTCGCTAACCAACCCAAGCATAATTGCTTTTTCTAGTGAGTTCTTCCACATGACGTGGTTGAAATAAGCCAGTCACAGTTTTATGATTTTTTTCTTCCTCTGACATGTCTAGTTTTATGCGCTCCAATACTTGCTTGTTTGTCACCTTTGTTGTCCAAGGAATGCACAGGAGCCTTCTCCAGCACCACAGCTCAAATGAGTTGATTTTCCTCCTGTCATGGTCCTTCATGGTCCAACTTTCACAGCCATAGGTTGCTATTGGGGGGAAGAATAGCACAGACTAATCTGTATTTGGTTGTGAGGCTGATGTCCTTGCTCTTCCATATTCGATTCATGCTCATCACTGTTGTGCAACCTAGCATGATTCTACGTTTTATTTCTGGACTGCATTCACCATTTTGGTTGATCTCTGATCCTAAGAAAGTGAATTCTTCCACACATTCGATCTCTTCATTGTCAACAGTTATTTTGACTTTTCTTCTTGGTGGTCATGAACTTGGTCTTTTTGATGTTTAGGAAGAGGCCAAACTTCTCACTTTCCTCTTTGATTTTCTTGATCAGGTATTCCAGGCCTTTTTTAGTTTCCAAGACGAGGGTTGTGTTGTCAGCATATCGAAGATTGTTGATATTCCTTCCTCCAATCTTTACCCCAATTTTTGACTCTTCCAGCTCTAACTTCCGCATGATTGTTTTGGCATACAGGTTGAATAGGAAAAGTGAAAGAACGCAACCTTGTTGTACTCCTTTCTCTATCTTGAACCAATCAGTATCTCCATATGGTGTTAGCGCAGTGGCTTCCTGGTTTGTGTACAATGATTGAATCAACTTGACCAGATGTGCTGGCACCCCCATGTCTTGTAGGGCTCTCCACACTTTGTCATGATTGACACATAATCGACATATGATCAACACAGTCAAAGGCTTTCTTGTAATTGATGAAGCATAAGTAGATAATATTTTGATACTCATGAGACTTCGTGATCCAACACAGATTTGCTATATGGTTGTGAGTGCCATGCCCCCTTTGGAAGCCAGCTTGGCCATCTGGTAATTCCCTTTCAGTGGTTGGTGTCAGGTATTGTTGTATAATTTTAAGCAGGATTTTGCTAATGTGATGTATGAGAGCGATTGTGTGATAACTGGAGCAGTCTTTGGCATCTCCCTTTTTTGATAATGGGATGAACACTGAGCGTTTCCAGTCCCTTGGCCATGTGTTGGTTTCCCAAATTTTCTGACACAGGGCTCTGATCATTGCAGGTGGTACAGGCCTCAGCAATTCTATGGAGATTATGTCAACCCTAATCCTTTACTTGTGCTCCAAGCTATATTTTTCAGGTGTTCAGCACAGAAACCATTTCAGCTGCAGAAAGATCCTGCAATCTCATGACATTTCAGGAAGTAGACAAAACTGTACTTATATCATGGACCAGGACTTTGACAACTCCTTATTAGAGGGACGTTCTGAGGGTGGAGGGAGAAGTGGTCAACTCTAGGAAACAGATCAAGCAGAAGCTCAGCCCAACCTATCGCAGGCCCCACTAGAAAAAAATGAAATTGCCCCCAATGCAGGGACATTTCTCCTATTAAATCCTTGGGAAATAGTCCTGACCTCCCATGTACTCCGATGAAGCAAGTTCTGCTGCACCACCAGTACCACATCAAGCCCCAAGACACTGAGAAGCATTCCAGTCTTGTCAGAGTGCTCATCTCCACTATTAAGTATGGCCCCTTTAAACACCAGGGGCTCTTCTCCAGGGAGGTGTACACTTTCCTGCAGAAGATTTTAAACTCCAGAGTAGCACTGGAGCTTTCTTCTACCAGAGTCCTTGTAATGATGGACCCCTTCCACTTCCTTCTCTCAGAGGCTAGATTTTCCCTCCATTTTTCTGGCCCTTCACTGATTGAGCAGCCCAGGTAACATATTATCTTCTCTCCTGAAGAAACCTTGGTGGTCCCATCCTGTCAGTAAGATATATTTTGGCTATTTGCTCAGTCCAAGAACCTGAGGGAAGTGATAGGATTGTCCTTTAACTTAAACCCTTGAAAATGGCACTTGAGATGCTTTAAAATTCAAAAATAACAAAAGGTTTATTTAACATTAAGGACAAAGGTCAGTTGAAATCAGGGGATGATGATGATGATTTCACTTTTAAACCAAACCACCCTCCCCTGGAAAAACCAGGGTCAGGGGGGTACAACAAAATCACTGGGGTAAAGCTAGTACAAGCACAGACTTTTGATCTTATATATCAGGCTAATGAGAAGTTCTTAATTTATTTACAGTTACTTAGATCATTATATTGACAGGCTTTTGTTCCAGTCCCCCCCAGATACTCTAGTACTCTTTATCTGAGTAATCACCAACTCTTTTGGTGCCCAGAAGCCTGGTACCCTCTTCTCAGTACCCAAACCCCTTCTCTTGAAACACCAGGACTGTTTTTGAGTTTTTGACTGACTTCTAAATTCTCTACAGGCAGTTTCTAATCTCACCAGACCAGGGAATTCTGTATTCCTCAGAGAGAACTCTTCCTGTTTGACTGGTTAGGGAATCTTCTTCTGGCCTGAATGGGAGTACTCTCTACTACCCAAACTTCCTTGCCAAACTCTCCCCTAGTTCTCTGCCTGTGTTCAAACTGCTCTCAGCTAATGCTGAATGCGGACTGCATTCACTCAAGGCTGAAATCTGACTCTGTCAGCACTAAAACCTTTTTCTTTCAGGGATATACTTAGATGGTCTTAGTACATGTATCTTCTCAGTTAAGGCAGTAATCTGACTGAGTCTCCTCAGCATCCAGCTCTCTCAATACTTTAGTTGCTGTAGATTTTGTGGGTTGTGTGGCCATGGTCTTGGCATTGTAGAACCTGACATTTTGCCAGTAACTGTGACTGGCATCCTCAGAGGTATAACACAGAAAGATGGAGTACTCTCTGTGTCAAGGTGAGAAGAATTTTCCTGTTGAAATTGTGATTATGTACAGTATTCAGACCCACCAGAAAAATACAACAGATGCTACGATCGGCAAAAGACAGAAGGGACCCCCTCACTTCTGCAGGAGTATGCCGCATACCATGCAGTTGTGGACAAGTTTACATTGGGACCACACAGTGTAGCATTCAGATAAGAATAAAAGAACATGAAAGACACTGCAGACTTGGCCAACCTGAAAAATCAGCAGTGGCTGAACATAGCCTAATTCAAACAGGACACAGTATTTTGTTCCAAGACACTGAAAGGCTGGACAGCACTTCCAACTACCATGTCAGATTATACAGGGAAGCCATTGAAATTCATAAACACAATTTCAACAGGAAAGAAGAGAGTTTAAAAATAAACAGGGCATGGTTTCCTGTCCTGAAAAACACAGAAGGCTCTACATCTGACAATAGCACTACAGATAAGATTAGAATTTCAACAGCCAATCCACATACAAAAGAACCTCCTCAGGAAACAATCCATATACAAAACAACCTCCTCAGGAAAGCTCCTCCATTAGCATGTTCATAGCCTGGGGAAATCCTACAAGATAATGACTCAACCCTACCCCACCTTCTGAAGTAGATATTAATTACCTGCCTACCATTTTCTTCTCACCTTGACACAGAGAGTACTCCATTTTTCTGTGTTATACCTCTGAGGATGCCAGTCACAGTTACTGGCAAAACGTCATATTCTACAATGCCAAGACCACGGCCACACAACCTAGAAAATCTACAGCAACTAATTAACTCTGGCCGTGAAAGCCTTCAACAACATATATTCTCAATACTATTTTTTTGTTTAGCTAATGCTAACCAATCTGATTGCTTAGAGCAGCCTACCACTCAAGGCTCTCTGGCTCTGTGAAAAATTAACCCTTCACAGTCCTTTAGTTGTTGGTACAACACTTCTAGGCCATTTAAAAAGTGCAATCTGTCATCTAGTCTTCACTAGGAATTAGTCATGCCCTCAATACTGTTGACTCTTCTACCAAACTTTTGCCTTGCCTTGCAAGCACTCCCCACTGGATAGTAACCCTAAACAGAAGAACTTGTATTCGTACAATGAGATCAGACCAGAGGTCATTTCGGGGGGGAACGCGGGGGAACGCAATTCCCCCAGGTGAGGTGCAGGGGGTGGGGCACATGACGAAGCCCCGCCCCCTGCTTCCGGCCACCCTGCTTCCAGCCCTCATTCAGCCAGGAGGAGGCAGGAGAAGAGGGAGGGTAAGTTGCTTCCTCCCTGCCTCTCCCCACCCCTGCCTGCCTGGGGCCAGGGAGGGCCTTGGTGGGGCTTCCTTGTACTCCCGCCGGCCTTGCAGGTCCACCGCCGGGCCCCTGATGTCAGGGGGTGTGGCATATGCTAATGAGTTATGCTAATGAGTTTCCCTAGCTCTTTTTCTACGAAATGACCCCTGGATCAGACTACATGACATTCAGTGCATGTTTTAAAAATCTTATTTCCTATAACTGTCAAGGAAGAAGGATTACCAATAGAGGTACTGATCTACAATCTTTGTTATTGCTGATTAGTGCATTATTATAATTAGCTGATGTGTTCTTTACTGTTTATATCTAAGTTGGTTGCAAGTCATTGGCAAGAATTAATGAATAAAAATGTGCAATCTGCTGGAAGCAGAGAAACTGGTAAGAACAGTTTTCTCCAGTGCAGGAGATGGACTGATAAATGGGAAGAGCTTTTCAGGAAGCAGCCACACCAACCTGTGTGTGCACAATGCATCAAGAGCTCTCCACAAAGGCGAAGAAGTGATACTTGGTTCACAAAAGAAGCTTCCACATTGATTCTGCTGCTTAATAGTTGTCCTGAGTAGACAGCATAATAATTACTCCAGTGTATGCAATGGTTCTATTGCCTAACAATGGTAACCTCTAATAGTGGTGTACGTATGCTGCATTCATTGGGGCTATTTCATGATAATACAGACTTTTAAATCTTACTGCAAATGGCTCTAAAACTATTATGACACTGCTATATTCTCCAAGGCCTCACAGAGGACAACCCTGACACTAGACTGTATTCCTGCCAGGTGCCCAAGCCCCACTTCCACAAGGGGGCGTTTACTTGGTTCAGCTGTTCAGGGACTTTTAAACCTAACAGCTGAGTGGTGCAGGATTCTTTCTCCTGCAGAGACCCAGTTACTGCTGTTTAATTTAACCATAGGTTTGTGGGATGTCTGAATGGAGACCCTGTGTGGAAGTTCTTTCCAGCAGTCTTCCAGAAGCTTGTAGCATTTCTGTTGGCTTGTTGTAACAACTGTTGAACATGGAAATAATATGTGTCTTGAATAAATACAGAACTAGTGTAACTAGAAGCTACTTCCGTGGAAATGCTGAATGGAATCAACATGCAATTTCCTCAGGGATTCTCTTTAAAAAACGTTGATAATGTGTGCCCTGAAGGCAGAGCAACAAACCAGTGGTGATATACCTTTGTGCCATGCTGCCAATATTTCTTCATGTCTATTATACACTGATGCCCAGTTGGACATTTCCTTCCTTGACAGCACTCAGCTGTCGGTTGGTGTGAGTAAAAACAGTTCGGTTGGTATTAAAATAATACCAGGTATTAGATAGTGACCACTTACGAATAAGCAAGTCTTTCTGATACTGGGTTACATCAAGCCAAATTTTTCAGTCAATCTCACCTCATCCCCCTCCGTATCACAGCTCCTATTTCACTTTTTTTTTCCCAGGCAAACCTAGGGATCTCCAGCCTCCAGTTGAGATCTGGGGATCCCCTGGAATTACAGCTCATCTCCAGACTACAGAGGTTGGTTCCTCTGGAGCAAATGGATGCTTTGGAGGGTAGACTCAATGGCATTGTACCCCAGTGAGGTCACTGTCTTCCCCAGGCTCCATCCTCAAATTTCCAGCAGTTTCCCAACCTGGATCTGGCAACCCTACCCCCCCATCCCCCACCAGTGGCCAGTGGGGACCTGCCAACTGTAGGCAGGCCCCATGATCCCTAGGTTGGAAAAAGGACCTCCCTCCTCTCTCTTCCACCAGTGATAAAGCTGGTTGGATCCAACCCACTGTATAATGGTGGACCTTGCCTGAAGAATGGATGACAGCAAATGGCAAGCAAAGTATCTGACCAAGTGAACTTTGACTCATGAATGCTTGTATCTGGAAAACTGTGTTGACCTTTAAGGTGCTACTGAACTCAAATTTTGTTCTATTACTAGAGACTAACATGGCTACCCACCTGAAACTATCTTCAAGCCATGTTTCTGGTGACAGAGGTGTGTACCTGAAGCATAAGAGCAAAGACATTAAAATGGGATTAAGGATCATAGCATATTTGAAATGATTCGTTCATAGTAAGAACACAGCAAAACATTATTTCTTACCTTTCAACATATTTTTGAGATAGCTTGTATCTTCAGAAAACTCAATTCCAAATATGCATCTTTAAAAAAAAAACAAAGATGTTCATGGCAACATCTCATCCCAGCTGCATCCCAGGCATGAGAAGTCTCAAAACAGGAGAAACCAGCTCCCTTCAGAGGTGCTTATAAATGTGGCTAGACTTTGATCAAGGACTTTGAAGGGCAGAGGGAACTTAGAAAGCCCATCTGGAAGACCTTGATTAGCCAGACTTGTTTATGTATAGGGAAGAGCATGAACCAACTCATGAACTAAAGTTCATGATGAATTTTGGGTGGTTCGTGCTTTGCAAAGTCAAGTTTGTGGCAGGACAACCAACACAAACTTTCCACAAACTTGCAAGCTGTTTGTGGAGGTTCATGCCATTTCATGAGCAGATACATTCCCGAACACACTGTTTCTGTTCAGTCAAAATGTTTACAAAACTTCAAAGCAACAACTTGGAGGACATGTAGAGGAGCATCTTGGGGAGGTCACCTGTGACTTTGGTGTCTCTAGCTTACACAGGATCGGTTCTATACAGTCCTGAACCTCATGAACTTGTGCCTGTCAAAATGACTGTCATTTCCCCAGAAAGCACTTTCCTGGGGCAACATTTTTTTTGGGGGGGGCATAACTTGGACCCCACAAATCCAGTCCTCACCAATTCTTGAAGGGCAGATAGATGAGAGTCAGCCGGAGACCCCCTGCGAGTTTGGTGTCTCTAGTGCATGGGGGCGGGCATTCTGCCACCTCACAAACTTCAGAAACTGAATGGGTTCATGAGGCATCTAAAAATTCACCAGTCTGTGGTTCGCAAATAGGGCACATCAAGAACCATGAACCAAATCCCATTTTTCTGGTTCATGCCCATCCCTATTTACATATCCAGAATAACCCAATCAAGAAGGTAGAAAAGGATTTTCTTAGGAATCATTAGACAGATAATCTGTGTGATCACAGTAACTTTCCCTTGTATGGATTCTCATGTTTTGCTACTGCAGTCATCTAGTCATATCTTCCTGAATGGAGTCATCTAGTCATATCTTCCTGAATGGAGCACCTGGACTTGGTGCACTTCAAACACTGTAAATCTGATTATGGGTTATACATTAATGGATTCTTATGTTACTATTTATCCTCTTTCTAAACCCCCCCCCCAATTCAGACTGTCAAGGGCTCCCTAGACAGGAGTGTACAGGTAGCAGGGGATCTTACTTTTGTACGGAAGGGCAGAACTCCATTATTTCCGCGGTCACCTTTAGCTGTACGATTTTTGTTCCCTGAGGATCAATTTTAGGCTACTGTTGCTTTGTATGTATAGAAAGATACAGATTTTAATTTTTTGTTAGTAGAGTTTGATAAGGCTAAAATACTTTTTTTCTTCTTTTGTATAAAATGTGCTGCTTGTCTCAACTGTATTCGTTGTGGTGCTGAGAAAATTGGAGCTGGGAATTTTATGTATCCAGACACTGGGGAATGATCATTATCCCTTTTATCAAGTAAAATATTCATTATGGTTTAACAGATGACAGGGATAGATATAGAAGAAAGAAATGCAGAGAACAAGGAACAAGCCTCGCTAGCCTTACTGCTTTCAAAAGGAAATTGTGAAGCTTCATCAATCAGCATAATGGAACAGAAGTTCACTGATAAATGATTACATTTTTGAATGGGGCTAATATTCTATACCTTCCACTTATTTGTTCCATCTTTTATGTTTTGCTACCTATTTATCTTTGCATGTGTATGAAAGTTCCCACATACAAAAAAGCATTTCGATTTCCCATTTTATCTGTGTGGTTGGGTTAATAGTGATTTAAATTAATTCTTTTTTTTTTAAAGGCCTCATTTTGATCTCCATGTTTCAGACTTGAACTCTTTTGGTGGTGGAGGGGAGGACCCTGGCCTGGCAATTGGATTCTCTGAGGTCATATATTTCAAATAAAATGTCTCGAGTTACTTAAAAGTAAACCAACACTTCTGTCTAAAATGCAAATGGTACATGAAAATATAAGAAGAGCTTTGCTGGATCAGACCAGTGGTCCATTTAGTCCAGCATCCTGCTTCACACAGCAGCCAAACCCGATACCCTGGAAGGCCAACATTCTATTAAAAGTGTGCATCACATGACTTCCATATGAATTATAAATCCACCAGTCATCGCATGTAACTTTCCAATTTACATTATGCTGTCCTGTCTTTCTTTGCACTGGTATCCAGCCTGACTTTGTGCAACGTGTAGTAAAATTAAAATCATCCCCCACTGGCTTAACCCTGTCTACCAGCTGTCAGCCTAAACCACTAACACCTTACATTGCTTTGGGAGGATACAATAAATGGGTCTTTTGATGTGCCTGAATCAAAGGAACAAGATTTGTTTAACTGAGCTATACTGAGTTTTTGATTGAAAGACAAACTATATATTAATACAGGTCATGAAGTTCAAAGCTGCCTGCGAGAAACCACGCCGGCTGCTCCTTTGAAAGTTGATAATGGGAAAAATATCTCACAGCTATGGTTGCCACATGAAAGGCTTCAAAATGTCCCTTTTTTATTTTGCTATCTGAGTTGTTTTTCTCCATCATGATTATCATTTTACCTCAGTGGCAATGTTGGAAATGCTCTTTGAAATGTGCATATATTTAAATTGACTTGCTTATGCAAAGACGCATTGGCCTTTTCAGTCTTTGGGGGAGAAACAGATGGAAATATCATCATCATTGGACCTCTTGTCTTTGGTCTGGACATCCCCCTGAAGTAATAAACAAAAACAACCTTATCATGTGCTCACACAGCAGATTCCATGGCAGTATTTGACACAGTGAGGGGCTATTGTGCAATTAGGCTTGCAAATGTGCCCCAACAGTAATGCTCCTTTCTTGCTAGGTCACATGTGTTCTTAATGAAAATACAACAATACCAGGTTCAGTAGAGGAAGCTGTAGGTTGCTGTCTCAGTCCAAGGTTAAATCCAAAAACCAGTCAAAAGCCACACAATACTTGACATCAGGACTAATCAGAATGACTCGCAAACAACCCATCAGGCTGAATATTACAGATTTAAAAAAAAAACAAAAACCAGAAAGGAGGGAGGCAGGCCAAGTTCTTAAGACATTGTCTTTTCAGCATGCTATTTAAAGTGCTGAGTAGGTATACAGATTTAAATGGTGCTGGGGTCAGGTTGCAGTAATCCAAATATCTCTCACACCAGGAGAAATATGCAGACCCCTTGAAGTCTGAGAGCAGAGGAAGCATTTGGTAGTCCTTTAATTAACAACACTGTTTTTTTAAAGATCCAGCAAGGGAAGATGCTGCGGGCCAGTGTTAGAAATATGCATCCAGAAGCTTTTAGATTCAATTCCTGGCATCTTCTTTAGTCAGTGAAAAAAATCTCAAATGATAGGTGAACTTACTTTATCCACTCTCTCTATACTTGTTACAAGGGAACTCAATACAACATAAACGAGCTGCAGCAAGAAGAAAGACGGACTATACCAAAGATAGAATTAGTAGGCACCGATGCTCCCTCTAAGCTGTGGAGTACCACTTGGATTTGTAGACATCCTATGATTAAGCATATGACAGATAATCCCAAGAAACAATAACAAACTGTGAACAAACTTCAACAAACTCTAAACATAGAGTCAGCCACACTCCAAGGATTATCATTACAACAAAGTCAAAATAGTTACAAACACTTGCAGGGCCGGCCCGAGGTTTTGCTGCACACTAGGCGGGGCTACTTTCTGGCGCCCCCTGCACGTTGCCAATCTCCAGGTGGGGCCTGGAGAGAACTTAGTCCAACTTCTCTCCCCCTTTTGGAGGCCCCAAAGTTGCCTCAGCTCTGTCCAGGGCTACCCAGTGGCAAGGAGGACCCCCTGGTCAAGAGGGGACCCGAGGGGTGGGAATGCCAGCGCCTGGGCTCCCCCCTCCCCCAACTTACCCTGCAAACTTGGACATTTGGGCTGGGAGAAGCCACAGGGCCCTGATTATCCCAAGCGGAAGTAAACATGGCCAGGGCTGGAATTGATGCAGCATCACTGCAGGTGGAGAACCACCTCCCTCCTACATCAGAGAACTATTTTAAAAAAAAACCTTGTTCCCCCCAGCAAGTATTGTGGGGCCAAAGGGAGAGGGCTTCTGATGCCCAGATCCCTCCTGTAGGTTTGAGATAGGGAGGCAGCCAAATCCCTCGATCCCCACCGCCTTTCTTTTCTCTCTCGCCGGGGGGGAGGGGCTCAGCTGCCGCGGGGACCTGCTCCCCTCCCCGGCCCTTTCCATGGCTGCAGCGATTACCCGCTGGCCACCGCCATGCCGCCTCTGCCTCCTCCCCCCTGAGGGGGGAGGGCAGGCAAGCTGTGGTGCCACCTCCTCCACCCCAGCTGGGCACAGAGAGGGGGGGGGTGGGCAGAGACCCTCGATCCCCGCCGCCTTTTCTCTCTCGCCGGCCCGGGAGGGGGGGCTCAGCTGCCGCAGGGCCCTGCTCCCCTCCCCGGCCCCTTCCCATGGCGGCGGCGATTGCCCGCTGGCCACCGCCATGCCACCTCTGCCTCCTCCCCCCTGATGGGGGAGGGCGGGCGAGCTGCAGCGCTGCCTCCTCCACCCCGGCCAGGAACAGAGAGAGAGCGAGAGGGGTGGGCAGAGACCCTCGATCCCCGCCGCCTTTTCTCTCTCACCGGGAGGGGGAGCTCAGCTGCCACAGGGCCCTGCTCCCTTCCCTGGCCTCTTCCCATGGTGGCGCCGATCGTTCGCTGGCCACCACCATGCTGCCTGAGGGGGGAGGGAGGGCGAGTTGCGGTGCCACCTCCTCCACTCCAGCCGGGCACAGAGAGAGAGCGAGAGGGGCTGGTGGGCAGAGACCCTCGATCCCCGCCGCCTTTTCTCTCTCGCCGGGGGCACAGTTTGGTGCCCCTGAGGGCCAGCGCGCCCTAGGCGAGCAGCTAGCTCGCCTAGCGTGTGAGCCGGCCCTGAACACTTGATAACTGCACACAGCCCAACCACAAATACAATTAGTGTCACAATAATCTTCATAACACTGAAGGCAAAATACTTTAGGCTTGACCTTGGTGCTACTAGTATAACTTCATAAGGCAGACAAAAGTCCAAAGTCCTTTATTTTTCCATAGCGCTGGTCAATTGCCACAAGATTCATGACTGACGTATCCAGATCAGATGTTTCGGTTTCCTTCTTCAGAGTCAGAAAGTTTATGCTGGAACCAAATAAAGTTCTTATAATGCCTTCATACATTTAAGATCAACACTGCTACATTCTTCCCTGCTTCAAATGGTTCCCATGTGTTAAGGAACAGGTTGCCAAGGGGCAGATACTATGAATTTCCCCAGCGAGAGGTAGAATTCTTCTGACAACCGCCAGTGCCCAAAGCTCTCACCATTGCCACTAATACCAGTGTTTAAAAGATCTATTGGACAACATGATGTGTGAAAATTTCCTGGATCTTTTCAGCAGGCAGATGTGCTCAATGAGTTGTATATGCTGTGGTTTTGTTAGCTTGGCTGGTGGCTGCCAGATAACACAGCTTCCCTCAGCAGATAACTTGCTAAAATTCTCTGCAAAGGACTGTGTTTATTTTAAAAACAATTACAAAAGAATTTTATGTGTGTGGGGGAATCTATGTAACTTAGAAGGTTGCATAGATTTTTCTGTATGTGTGTGAGAATTCCCACTGAAGTCAATGCAAGTTTTTTTATATGCAAAATCAATTGCCTTTTGTTCAAAGACAAATAGGAGGATGGCAGACACAAAAATCTAGTGAAATGTAAAATAAAGGCTTGATTCACTTTATTCTACCTATTATACTGTTTGAGAATACTTTCCTTTTTAATGTTCCCAGGTGAACCCTATAAACCTTCTAACGTGAAAACTGCAGCACTCTTCCTAGAGAGTTTCGCTACTAGAACACATTCTCTTCAACTGTGATCTTGTATTGATATGTACATGTACATTCTGTGGATTTCAGGGGAACTTATGCACAAGTAATAGTGGGACTATGTCATGGAGCCAGCATGATCTAGAGTGTTGGTCTAGGAAACCGAAGACACAGGTTCAAATCCCCACTCTGCCATAGCAGCTTGCTGTGCGACCTTGGGCCAGCCACACTCTCAGCTAGCATTGTTATTGAGAATACAAGCTCCTTCCCCCAAATTCACTTTTCTAGATATAACCATTGATTGCTCTTCTTCTCTTTCAAAAGAGGGATTTCTGTTTAATTTCCCTTTTGATTTATCTTTTTCATTTTCTATGATACCTATATGTGCCTATCTTAATTTCAGCACTTGCAGGATTTAGGGTTGCCAACCTCCAGGTGGGGCCAGGAGATCTCCTGGAATCACATCCGATCTCCAGATGACAGAGATCAGTCCCCCTAGAGAAAATGGCAGCTTTGTAGGGTGGACTCTATGGAATTATACCCCACTGGAGTCCCTGCCCTTCCCAGGCTCTACCCCCAATTCTCCAGGTATTGGATTGGGACCTGGGTTAGGACCTGTAGTTGGCAACCCTGGCCTTTTGGTTTTTTATGTTATTTATTTATTTATTACACTTCTATCCCGCCCTATCCCATGGTGGGCTCAGGGCAGCTTACGACATAAATAAAATACAACAGATATAATTAAAACCAATTAATTAAAACAAGATGGCAGCAAAAACATACAGTGTTCTAGAGCAGTCTGATACACCTCCTGTTAGACGTTAGCAGGGTAGTAAGTATCTGTAGACTTACAATGGGCAGGAGAGGCTGAGATGATAGAGATATCCACCACCTCAACCAAAGGCCTGGTGGAACAGCTCAAGTTTTGCAGGCCCTGTGGAACTGTAACAAGTCCCACGGGGCCCTGATTTCAGCTGGGAGCACATTCCACCAGGCTGGGGCCAGGGCAGAAAAAGCCTGCTTGAGACTAAGCAGACTTATTTTGGACCAGGGACTACCAGTAGATGTTGGTCGGCGGAGTGCAAGGCTCTCCGGGGCATATATGGGGAGAGTCGGTCCCAAAGGTATGCTGGTCCCAGGCTGCGTAGGACTTTAAAGGTCAGCACCATAACCTTGAAGTGGATCCGGTACTCAATTGGTAGTCAGTGCAGTTGGCGCAGCATTGGCTGAATGCGTGCCCACATAGATGATGCCATCAGCAAGCGTGCCACCATATTCTGAACTAGCTGGAGTTTCTGGGTCAGGTTCAAGGGCAGCCCCACATGGCGTGAGTTACAGTAATGCAGTAATCCAGCCTGGAAGTGACCATTGCATGGATCACTGTAGCTAAATCCTGGGAGGAGAGAGAGGGAACAAGTTGCCTGACCTGCCTCAGATGATAGAAGGCAGACCTGGGAACAGTGGCCACCTGGGCCTCCACTGAAAGTGAGGCATCCAGGATCACCCCAAGGCTCCTCACCCTCGGTGCTGGTGTCAGAGGTGCCCTGCCAAGTGTTGGAAGCCAGACACAGAGCAGTGCTCTAGCAGTAGAGTAGGAAGGTTTGGAGAAACATTCCCTTCCTCTGAGCCTCTGTCTGCAGAGCAAAATTCTGAGCCTCTGCAGAGCAAAATTCTGAATTTTTGCATAACCTCCCACTCAAGCCCACTCAGCCATTGATTATATTGCAAATTAAAAAATAAATAGATGGGTTAACAAAAATGTTTTTACCTGGTGCTTAAAATTTTACAAGGAACATAACAGGCTGGTATGGAAAGAGTTTCAGAACTATAGTGCCACCATTAAATAGGCCCTTTCAAGCATCCACACACCCACAGTAAGGCATACACAGTAAGGCTTCAGAAGCAGGTCTTAATGATTGGTAAGATACATGGAGAAAAGCGGTCATAAAAGGTAAGTATGTTTCAAGCTTTGACGATAAAAGCACTTTGAACTGCGCTCAGAGGAAACTGAAAGCAGTGAAGCTCTTCCATTTATACCAGTTTGCAGCAGTATTCTGTACACTTTCAAAGGCAGCCCCTTACAAAATAGATAGTGGTATTCCAGTCTGGATATGAACACAGGGTAGATAACCAAGGCCATATATGGGTCTTCCATGAAGGGCCACAGCTGACAAACCACCTCCAGGATTAAAGGCCTCATGCACCACAGATGAAACTTGAATATCCTAAACCAATGGATCAAAAGGTACCCCCAAGCTGCAAACCCGGATTTTGATCCAGAGGTCCTTTTATGGAAAGATCACAGATCTTTATGTAAGGATGGTGGGTCTTGCCTACTTTCTCCTCCCCAACACTCCCTTCTGACCCTGAGAAAGTTTATTATAACAGGATATGCTTGGAGTAATAGCTGTGTAGGTCAGTAGGACACAGTCAGGAGGGGAAAGGGAAGGGAGGAGCACTTTCATCCCTCATCAGAGCTCCGCTAACAGAAGAGACAGCTCCACTCATTAAAAAGGGAGAAGAGAATTTGCCTCCTTCCTCTCTTTACTGCAATGCATTGACCTGCATGGCTATATGTGCCCCACAATCCAGGGAATCCACTCACCCTGAGATGACTGCCGGAGGGAGGGGACAGTGTGGAAGATTACAGGGGAGGTACAATGCCATTTGCTATTTGCTAAATTTGATGCCTCCTTCCTTGATTGGCACCCTTATTGACCAACAGCAACTCAGTCTTGTCCAGACTGAGCTTCATTTTATTAGACTTCATCCATCCCATTACTAACTGTAGTCACCAGTTCAGAACAGCCTCACCTGATTCAGCAGAAAAGAAGAACCAGAGTTGTGTGTCATAAGCATGCTGGTACGGACACTTAAGTCCTGAACTCCCTGTGGTGCTTCTTGGTGATTTCATGTAGACATTAGACAGCAGCAGAATAATGTTGTGCCATATGTAAATTTGCCTTCTTCACTGCGCACTCCTGTCTCCAGAATAATTTAAGAACTGGTTAAATAGCACTGCAGACACCCAGTACTTACATCCCTCCACTGAGAGAGTTGTTTTATTTATTTTATTTTATTTATTTAAATTTCTACCCCGCCCTTCCCACGAATGGGCTCAGGGCGGCTAACAAGCCAATACATAAAACCAAGTAAAACAAGATAAAATTGAATAAGTATCAAAATTACATAAAGTGCTTATTCCTACCCTCTGCTTCCTGTTTAACCAATTACAAATCCATAAGGACATCTTCACTAGTTGCATGATTTAGTGGGACGCCTTAGGATCATGTTCCATGGCCACCATTCAACAGGACATAGACTTATTAAGCTCACAGATTTCAAAGAATGTAAGCATACCTAAGTCACTCAGGGTTGGATTGTGGCCCTATATGCTTCCATTTTCTTTGAATTGATATCCATATGTTTGACATTTGTTTTATGTTTCATCTGTGCTATTTTTATTTCAGCATGCATAAACAAATGTAAATGTATGTAGTCTTCATTTGAACAATTCATTTTGTGTATATGATTCAAGCTCTTAAAATTATAGCACAGAATCAATCCACCCTTGCCCTGCACTTTTCTTTGTGTACAAAATGTTCCTTAGAAATAGGAGTTTTGATGCTCCAGATGAACTACGGAAATTACTTGCCCTCCCCATTTCCCACCAATTGCATCTTAAAGATACTGACACTGCAAGGTCCTTCCTATTCAACCCTCCTGGCCTTTTGTCTTCTTGACCCCTTGAAGATTTCTTTTGCCATGACTGTCATGCTCCCCCCAACAACCCTCCTCCCATCCACTCTGTCCTGGCTCCCCAGGAGTTTCAGCTGCACTTCCAACCAACTTAGGCCAGCTAGCATCCTGTGTGGGTTGTTTATTGACCTTCCTTGTAAACCTACCATATTGGAGAATTCATTCTTCCTTTGCTCCCATTGTTGCAGAAACACGTCCAAGCAGGAATCACGGGTGAAGAAATCCTGTTCCTGATCCTGCAGCAATGAAAGTGCTGCTTACCTATCAAGGGTATCCTCGTGATAAAGACACTGCTAAGGTGCCATAAGCTCTAAAGGGAATGGGACTTTTATCTCATCTGAACACCTGTTTGCCACTAAACTGTTCCATTCTTGTAGCAATTTGTGCTTCAGATACTCTCAGGCAATTCAATGCTATCGGGGCCCAGGAGGATCAGTAATAGTCATTTTAGGTTTCCTCTGAATTTTTGAATATTTTTTATCTCTCTTAAACTTGTATTTATATACCTGAATCAGAAATACTTTTTATGCCAGTATCCTCTTCCCCTGGGCTTTATTCCCAGATTTCTGCATTAAAGGGTAGGATTTATCAGATCACAGCTACGGCTGCCTGCTCGACAGTTCAAAGTAGCCTTACCTGTGAACTTTTCCACAACATCAATAAGCTTTTCTGTAACTAGTCCCCATGCATCTATTTTTGGAGCTAAGCTTCTCCATTATATACCTTTACTGTGGTTTTAGTTCCTAGAAAACAGCAAGTTATTTCATTTAACTGGATTTATTGACTCCTATGGAGCTGAAACACAATGCTGATCATCTGGAGGCACTTCTGATCCATTGCCTGATAATGCCAGCAGGGGAACGATGTTTCTAGGTCACCCACCCCCTAGCGAATTGATCAGACTTTGGCATTTTTCCTATCAGGTTCTTTTCGAATTGCTCTTTCGCAGTCAGCTGAGATGGAATTATTTCAGGAGTACCCACACAGCACTCAGTGGTGTATTTCCCATAACCATTTTGCGGGGCTCACAAGTGTGCAAGATGCTAAGTACATTTGCACAAAAATAAACAACATTCAGTCCAATGAACTCTCAAGAAAATATTCTGAGGACTGCAGTCTTCAGTCTGTGGTCTCCCTATTTAAAGCATGTTAATGCTCTCGAATTCTGTATTTTCTGGTCTTAAGACCAGAGAAACTGCATGTGTGTGTGTGCGCGCGCGTGTGTGTGCATGCCTTTTCATGTACAAACGGGGCAAAATATCACAAGGATGAAGATGGCTTGGCTTGTTGGATGAAAATCTGGGAATACAGCTCAGGTGGCAGAATTTTCCATTTGTGTCCAGAGCCACATTATAAAAAGCATGGTTCTTTGTATTACTATTACTAAGGCAATCAGAAGCATCACAAGTTCCTTGATGCAATTGCCTGCTACTTTTTATAGCAGCTACCTCCATTTATAAAGGACATTTCTGTAAATATAATACATCCAGTCATTGTAAGTGCTCTGGGTGAGAAGATGATTGTGTGGCCTCCCCTCCCACCCTGGTTAAAGGTTAATATTTTCATGCATTTGTGAAGTACTGTAGACTAGCTTGCTAGCATGTGGGCTGCTCATTATGAGATAATTGTCTCAAAGATTTGCTGAAAGTGCTTAAATATTAAATATGTGCCACTTATAAGCAAATAGTTGCTGGGATTTTGGTACAGATGAACGGGGGGGAAATCTAGGTTAACTAATAATAGTAGTTGAACACAAAAGATAACAAGGCCTATGAAAAGAGATGTAGTACCACATACCTTGTTATGTATTTATTAGTAACATTTTATTAACCATTTAAAGAAAAAAATATAAAAACACATCAGTTAAATAACAAGAGCAAATTGCAATATAACATACACAAAAGTTGCAGCTGAAAAAGGAGATTGTATAAAGGAGCAGCCCTGACTCTAGAAATAATGAAGGGTACATATCAATAGAAGGAGCCCTACAAAGCTGTTTTGCTCTGGGTCAGACTGTTCATCTATTTATTGCTTCCTAACTGACAGTGGTTCTCCAATGCCTCATGAATGACTCTCAGAAAGCAAAGCACAGCCTGGGATAATTGGCAACAACTTCATGGATCCAAAACTTACAGCTGCTATCCCTTCATCTTCTGCCCGTGTTAGACAGCTTTCCTGTAGGACCAGATCCTAGTTTGTTCCCACAAAAGTGATGGCCAAGGGAATGGAATATGATCAAGGTGAAATGGAGTCTATAAAAGATGGAGGAGATGATAGGAGGCAACAACAATCAATGTTCGGGAAAGGACTGGTGTATTTGTGATAAGCGAACAGAAATCACATGTATTTGACCAGACAAAGAACCTATTTGTTTTTATTTATTTACTTGATTTATACCATACCCTTCTCTCCATTGGGGACCCAAAGTGACTTAGACCATTCTCTTTTCCTCCATTTTATCCTCACAACAGCCTAGTGAGGTAGGTTAGGCTGAGAGTATGTGACTGGTCCAAGGTCACCCAACAAGCTTCCACGTAGAGTTGCCAGGTCCCTCCTGGCAACCAGTAGGGGATGGGGGGGAACTTAGTGGGAGCAGCAGGGAGACCCGTCCGATGGGCAGCGATGTGTCTATGTAGTTGAGCATGTGACCTGGAAGTGACATAAACACTTCTGGGACATCGGGGTGACACTCTGGTATTTGGGTAAAAACCCTATGGTAAATTTGTCTTCTACCATAGAGTTTTGCCCAAATATCACAGCCTCACCCCAATGACCCAGACATCATGACATCACATCTGGGTCATGTGGGCAGTGATGTAGACACATCACTGCATGTTGGATGCATCTCCCTCTTTTTTTGTGTGAATTAAAAGTTTACTTTAATTCTGAACCATTTGTATAAGTGTTCTCATGAAGCATCTATATCACAGCAGGCTACAATAACTTTGGGATAAAAGGCAACTGGTAAGCTGTCCAATACAAGGTTCCATACAACTGTTCTTACTGGCCCCTACCCAGACATCTCCAGATAAAGTTTTTGATCAAAAACATGAAATAGATCCACCTGCTTATTTTAAGCATATTAAAAAGGAAACTAATTGGACCATTTCTATTTTGTCTAATTTTTATACAAAAAGGCTACACAATGTTACACTTTTCAGAATACAATTAGAGTGATTATGAATTAGTGTTCTACACCATTAATAAAGGTAAAGGTAAAGGTTCCCATGCTCGAAAGCCAGTCGAGTCCGACTCTAGGGTTGCGGTGCTCATCTCCCGTTTCAAAGCCGAAGAGCCAGCACTGTCTGAAGACGTTTCTGTGGTCATGTGGCCAGCGTTACTAAACACCAAGGTGCACGGAATGCTGTTACCTTCCCACCGAAGTGGTCCCTCTTTATCTACTTGCAATTTCTTGCTTTCGAACTGCTAGGTTGGCAGGAGTTGGAACTAGAGACGGGAGCTCACTCCGTCATGCGGCAACTCGGGTCTCGAACTGCTGAACTACACCATTACTCGATCCTTAAAAATCAGAAATTGCTGTAGCGTATTCATTATAACTTAAACAGAGACTTAAACCCTAAAGTTACTGCAAAAAAGGAATTACTTTCAAAGCAAGCAAGGTCAGGACCATTACAGAGATTTTAAAAATTAAAAAAAGTTTTAAAATCTGCCTCTTTTTCAGGGTAAGTTACCTCTTGTCAGCCAGCTGATAGATGGCAGGGCAGTGGAGTCTGGCAGCAGAGGACCCCTGCCTCCACAGGGGGGTCTGGCAACCCTACTTCCATGGCAAAGCAGGGATTCAAACCTGAGTGCCCCAGATACTAGTCCAACATGTTATACACTACATCACACTCGCCTCCATTGGGATGTTCTCTATTATCTCTGAACAATACCTGGTTTTTGAAAGGTAGGACAGAGAGTCTAAAAGAACCCATTTTTAATTACATCTTTCACATAGATTATCTTCCTTTTTAGACTCATCTAACCTGATTTTGCTTATTTGTGCTTCTGGAATTGCCAGGCCTGACTACTACTATAAATCTAAGATTTCAGCCTATATCTGCTAAACTTGTGTTCTGTCTTTTGCATCAGTGCCTTCATTTTACTTGATGTCCAGTGGTGATCCAGAAAAAGAATCCAGTAACTCCAGCTTTATTTCTGCACTGGAAATACAGGGCTTAGCTATTTATATAGCGCTTCAGAATGTTAACAGAATTGAGAAACTGAGTTGGATCCAATGCAAAATTTCCACTTGTGCTAGAGCTCTTGCACAAGTGGAAATGCAAGAAAAAGACTGTGGTAGAGGCTTGTGCTAACATGTACCCCCATTCACATTTCTGCTTGCACAAGATCTTGTGCAACCAATTTTGGGCACTATAACAGAGAGCGGAAAGTGGTAGGTGGTACACAAGATTTTGTGCAAGCGGAACTGCTCTAAGCCTGTTTATATTTCTGCTTGTGCACCACTGAACCCAAACCACAGGCTCTGCAGTCATGTGAACATTTACACCAGTTTGCCCATTGATTAAACTGAAGTAACTCTATATAGGATTGTAATAATACTTTCTGAAGGGCTTCCATATTCACAATTCAGCCTCCATGCCACATGGAAGTCTCATACAGGGGTGTGCAACCCCCCAAAAAAAAACCTCAGTATTTTTCAGGTTTGGATATATTAAACCCAAAGAAATCAGTATTTTCTGCTATTCCAGAATCCAAATATTGGTATGATATTTAGATTTGGTAAATATTGAAGATACTGGGGGTATCTGGGGCTCTGTGGGGGCTGTTTTTTGAGGTAGAGGCACCAAATTTGCAGCATAGCTCCCTAACCCCCCCCCATTTCAAAAAGTTTGGAACAGAGGGTCCAATTCTATAACCCCCCTCCAAAAATGCACCATTGGTTTCAATGGAGGAAAAAAGGCATTTAAAGGGATCGCAGACCCTTTAAATGCCTTCTCCAAGCTGCAAGTGAACTCTGAAGGCATGTACAGGGCTTGTGGCCCTTTAAGCGCCATCTTCAAGTGGGGAGTTCACCCAGAACTGAGAGCCCTTTAAATGCTCTTTAAAGGTAAAAGTATAGGTTCCCTTGCTCGAAAGCCAGTCGAATCCAACTCTAGGGTTGCGGAGCTCATCTCTGTTTCAAAGCCAAAGAGCCAGCGCTGTCTGAAGACATTTCCGTGGTCATGTGGCCGGCATGACTAAACACCAAGGCACACGGAACGCTGTTACCTTCCCACTGAAGTGGTACCTATTTATCTACTTGTAATTTCTTGCTTTTGAACTGCTAGATTGGCAGGAGCTGGAACTAGAGACGAGAGCTCACTCCGTCATGCGGCACACTCGGGTCTTGAACTGCTGAACTACCAACCTTCCACAGCCTGCATTTGGGGGGGGGTATTTTTTCAGCTCAGTTTAGCCAAATGCACACCCCTAATCTCATATGGGATAGGAGTACCAGACCACCTCACATGTCTCTTGAGAAACACAGTTAGAACCGGATATGGAACAACTGATTGGTTTAGCATAGGAAAAGGAGTACGACAATGATGTATATTGTCACCTTGCTTATTTAATATATATGCAGAGTACATCATGCGAAATGCTGGCCTGGATGAATCACAAGCGGGAATTAAGATTGTTGGGGAAAAGATCAACAATCTCAGATATGCAGACGATACCACTCTAATGGCAGAAAGTGAAGAGGACCTAAAGAGCCTCCTGCTCAGGGTAAAAGAGGAGAGTGCAAAA
>NW_015165840.1:1246520-1261750 GCF_001447785.1 Gekko japonicus | reverse complement strand
ACGATGGTGCTGGAGAAGACTCTTGAGAGTCCCTTGGACTGCAAAAAGATCAAATCAGTCAATCCTAAAAAAAATCAACCCTGACTGCTCCCTGAAAGGCCAGATAATGAAACTGAAGCTCGAATACTTTGGCCACCAAATGAGAAGGGAGCACTCACTGGAGAAGACCCTGATGCTGGGAAAGATAAGGTCAAAGAAGACGGGGACGGCAAAGGATGAGATGGTTAGACAGTGTCATAGATGCAACGAACATGAAGTTGAGCAAACTTCAGAGGACGGTGGAAGACCGGAGGGCCTGGCGTGATCTGGTCCATGGGATCGCGAAGAGTTGGACTCGACTGTGCGACTAAACAACAACAAAAATCTCATATGTCACAAAGACATGGGATTTTTTGTCAGAATGCAGCTACTCTCAGTGAAATTCTAAGAGTGCTCCACTCATATCAGTTTCCAAATTCTGAAATTACATGTCTATTATATTTCAATTTGAGGAATATTGTATAATCTTGAGAGGGCATTTCCGTTCTATTTTCTAATTGGATGACTTTCTCAGATTTACTGTGAGTGCTAATAATTCTAATTAATTTTTCATTAACAATCTAAAGTAGGAGAAATTACATGCCTTATACATTATCATCTTGTACTTTGTAGCTGCATTTTCATATGGTAATCTGTTATTTAAACCTTGCATTATAATTCCACTGCCACTGTTCTCTCATTTTATTTAATATGTCAGCTGCTCCATCTGTGTGTATGAGATAGATTTTCTTACATGGGGTTGAATAGATTGTACAGTACTACAGAGATCAAGGGGACATTCCTAGAATGCTTTAATAAAACAAAATGATTTAGCTCAGTCACAGTTAACTATCTCCATTCATTTCTATTTTGAGAATGCTAGTTCTAGCTGGGAAATGAAACCTCAACTCCCAATATTCTTATTTGTTATTAATCTACACACTACTGTCAATGAGAGTTTTAATACTGGCGTTGCAAATTCCAGGATTTATCTGTAAAGGGATGCAGTTTGCACTTCTGGGGTAAATATAGACAACTATGTATGGTGAAAGGACAACATGTCTAATCCAATCCAAGACTTCTGTACTTGAAATCAAGGTAAACTGGCACATAGTATGGTCCTTTTCACTTTTTTAGTAGGATGACTAAGACTGGTTACACATACGTCATGGCCAATGATTATACGCTTGTACTTGCATGCATGAGAGCCAGTTTGGTGTAGTGGGTAGGAGCGCAGACTCTAATCTGGGAGAGCCAGGTTTGATTCCCCACTTCTCCACATGCAGCTGCTGGTGTGACCTTGGGTCAGTCATAAATTCTTTCAGAGCTGTTCTCTCAATGGCAGTTATTGAGAGAGCTCCCTCAGCCCAACCTACCTCACAGGGTGTGGGGAGGGGAAGGGAAAGGAGATTGTAAGCCACTCGGAGACTCCTTCGGGTAGTGAAGGGTGGGGTTTAAATCCAATCTCTTCTTCATCTTCTTCTTCTTCATAGGAACTGGACATCAAGCCCAGGTTTCTAGCCTGAGATTCAGTCGAGAGCTTCAAGGATAGTGTATCCAGATTCTTTAGACCATAAAAGTGTGAGCATCCAAGGAAACTTAGTGTGTTGTAGTAGTTAGTTTTGGACTGGTCTGGGAAGACCTAGGTTCAAATCCCTGCCTGGTTCACAAAGTTCTCTCTGTGAACTTGGCCAGCTAGCCCATCATACCTCAAGGGGTTGTTGTAAGGAAAAACTAGGATTGCTCCAATTGTGTACGTCACCCTGCACTTTTTTGTGAAAAGGCAGGAGATAATATGATCGAGGGGGGGGGGGCTCCATGAGCCTGCAAATTATCACTGTTTGAAAACAAATGTATAGCTCATTCCTTCTCACAGATAATGCCAAATAAGAGGGGTCCTGTACAGTACCGAGTGCTTCAATGCATTGAGGGCAAAGTGTGCTTACAGGCTCTGCGTGCCTTTTTTTTTCTCCCTGGAAGTAAAATTCCTGGATCAAAAGTTCCATCTGCATAGTGGGGCCCACACTTGCTTACACAACCACTATCATGCCTTGGAAGCATTAACACGGTCATATCAACATTTAATACAGTACCAAAGAAGAACAGTTTGTGGAAGCGCTGCCATTTTCTCCTAGATAAAACATTCTAAGAAATCAGTAAAATCTATATAAATGGATCTATTCACACAATACTTTGGAAATCTACATCTGGACATATTTATTGGTACTGAAACCAACAACAACTGCCCTCCTACACAGAAACCCCTCTTCTACATTTTAATATTTGTTCAGTTTTGACTTTCAGTTTTTCCCAGAAATGAATAATAAATTCTTGTGCATATGGTGTGTAGACATTCCATTGCTGCTATGCTGTTGAGTTACCATATTTACCTGAAAGGAAGATAACTCTAAATGTAGGATGACAGTTCTAACAAAAAGTTACACTCAAAAAAGTTTTTATTAAATCACTGTACACATTTACAACTTGTGTACGTGAATGGTAAGATGGACCCCCCTCTTTTTCTTGACAACACATCTGAGAAAAAGCCAGTCTTCCTTTTTCATAAATATAGTACATAAACAATAAATTCATGGCAAAATCTCACCAGCTTCAATTGCTACAAGACAGCAGTATCTTTTGTCACTTACTTGTAATATATGCCAAGAGGGTATTCTAAGTTTTCTGGGCCACTCGTATTCTGAAGGGTTATCTGTAATTATCAAACAGACAACTTGCAAGAGGATCATATAAAAGTCATGTCTATTTTAAAATAGCAGCAAATTGAAAAATAGATGAGAAAGGGTGGGAATGTTAACCTCTGGTATGGGAATAATGTATCTGTTTCAGCATACATTAGCACATAATTAAGCAGGATGCATATGAATTACAATGCACACATTTTCTGTACATGGGACATTTGCTCTCCCCCCACCTAAAATACGCGGTTATTCTGTATCAAGACATTGGTGGTGTTTGTGAAAGTGTAAATTTGCAGGCTATAGGTTTTTACACTACAAAGCTGGAGTCTAATTTTAAGGTGAGTTCCATTTTGGGAATAATCTACTTGATCTTTTGTGTGTTGTGGTTGCCTTTAAAACTGCCAGCTGTGGTTGCCAATAAAAACTTGATTTCCTTAACAATTTGCCCAATTTTTAAATCACAGAACTATGTCCTGCTAAGAACCAAGCAAGGCCAGCTCTATATCAATCCAGCCACTGGTGTATAAAAGGTAAAGGTAAAGGTTCCCTTGCTCGAAAGCCAGTCGAGTCCGACTCTAGGGTTGCGGTGCTCATCTCCGTTTCAAAACCGAAGAGCCAGCGCTGTCCGAAGACGTTTCCGTGGTCATGTGGCCGGCATGACTAAACACCAAGGCGCACGGAACGCTGTTACCTTCCCACCGAAGTGGTCCCTATTTATCTACTTGCAATTTCTTGCTTTCGAACTGCTAGGTTCCAATAGTAATTAAGTTAATTAAGGAAATAGAAGCAATTCAGCAACAGAAGTTAAAACAACAAGTTCTCCAGAATGACATGTTATGGGTAGTTGTATTATTCTTTTCTGTACTGATTGCTTTTATACAAATGCAGACTTCGGGGGTTGCCATTTAAATGGGAGACCAGCACAGGGAGTGAAGGACTGTCTCTCATTTCCCCTTATGATGTGTTCCTGCTGAAGTCACTACACCTATAGAACTGAGAGAGAAAACATGCTAGAGCCCTCTGATGTGTTGACACCTCTTGATTGGAGGTTCCAGATATGGCAGGCTTGAGCCCCAAGTCTTGGCACCCAGATTAGATGAAGGGCCCCAAGCACATGTGGTGGTGGGGGTCTGAAAAGGAGACATGTCCCTCTGTTTAGACTCTAAACTTTACAGAGTTCTCTTAAGTCCACTCTGGGAGTGTTTTTTGTATTTGTGTTTGGTATCAGTTTACCGTGAAGGATGGCAGAGGACAATGATGATAAACAGTGTTGCAGATGCACCAGGGACAGGAACGGGATCATCCTGCAGCTACCAAAGATCAGATATACCACGGATTGTAAGTGCCTTAGTAACTTTTCTTTTGTTTAGTTTGCCCAGTGCACCAAGATCCTGTCCTTTCGTAGTACCCTGAGTTTGTAGAAATAAAGTTTGTTTAACTTGAGAGAGTCTGTACAAGTCCTTACCCCCCTGCCTGGCTGCTTGGTATGATTCAGTGCAACACCACTGTGAGGCTGACCGCAGGAGAACTTATGTGAGAGGGGGGTTGGATTTTGCCATGAGGTAATTGCAGTTACAGGGAAAAGGGGAACAAAACAGTGGTTAATCTTGCCTTACACTGTGTCAAAGAGCATGGCACACTCTACCGAGTCCATTGAAGTCAAATGGTTTAGGGCCAGACTAGACATTCTGGCATCCATGGGTCTGACTCATGGCTCCTGCCACTCTTGTCCCCCCCCCCCCCCCCACCCCCCCCCCCTGTGCTGAAACAGCCCCCCCCCCATATAACTGCTGGCACTGTATGAGTAGATGGGATATTTTCCCAGTAGAAAAAAAAAGAGTTTGAGGAGGGTGATTTGAAATAGGAAATGGTTTGAGGGAAAATAGTAAAATACCCTACACCACGTTCCCCCTTTAAATAATAGTCCCCTGGCTTCTTTCCATTAAAAATAATGAGTCGGGGGAAGTATCATAGAACTACACATAACGTCGTTTTGTGTTACTCTGAGAGCAATCCTTAGCAGGTCTAGTCAGAAGTAAGTCCCATTTTATTCAATAGTGGTTACTCCCAGCAAAGTGTTCTTAGGAGTGTAGCCTTTGCTATGTAACTTTCATAGCCCATTCCTTGTGCTGAAGTCAGAGTTTCTCCCTGAGATCAAACAATTCTGCTCTGAAACTTTTTTCGCATCAACAAAAATGGTCTGCAATAACAAATGGTTTTAACAACCTGCATCTAGGACAATCCGCATCATGCCAGCTCCTGAATTATACAATACAAAAAGGTCCATACAATATTGGCTTTAAAAATAGCAGACATTTTCCAGTACTTTTGAAATTTACATAGCAAACAACCTGGAATGGACTTCATCATCCTGTCTAGCCATCTTCTATATTTTAAATTATTTTTTTTAATTTAAATTTCAGCCAGCGTTAAAGTTCATAGACTCTCTTCTCTCTATATTTCACAAACTTCAGTTTCAGGATCCTCCGGCAAGAAGTCTAACATTTTGCATTAATTCCTAGGTCCCATGTCCCATGCTACAGCAAATGCCTTCAGCAGTTCAAGCTGGCCTTTATCCAGGACCCATAAATTTTGGGTGACCTTGGCAGCCAGCTAAAAATTGTGGTCACCATCAAACCTGCTCTCCCCTATCTTGGTGGATGACCAGGGTCACACCCCTCCTATCACGTTGGGCTGAGTTTGTATGCAAAGAAAAAGTGATGCTTCTATCATACCACCCTCGATTTTCTTAAAAATATATTGTCTGCCTCCAACCAAAAAGAGAATATTTCAGGTATGATTTTTTTTGCATTGTTAACTATTCTTTTCCTGAATTACTTACTGTTGTTGAGCAAAAGGAAATGCGCTTGTTCTCAGTAGCACATGGTTTTCATACCCCATGCAGTTTGTATATCATTACATTCAAGTGGAAAGGAATGATAAGGATGAAAATCAAGCAACTTTACAAAATAAACCTTTGCAGTGTAAAAAGCCAGTCGAATCCAACTCTAGGGTTGCGGTGCTCATCTCCGTTTCAAAGCCGAAGAGACAGCGCTGTCCGAAGACGTTTCCGTGGTCATGTGGCCGGCATGACTAAACACCAAGGTGCACGGAACGCTGTTACCTTCCCACCGAAGTGGTACCTCTTTATCTACTTGCAATTTCTTGCTTTCGAACTGCTAGGTTGGCAGGAGCTGGAACTAGAGACGGGAGCTCACTCCGTCATGCGACACACTCGGGTCTCGAACTGCTAAACTACCGACCTTCCACAGCCTGCAGTTCAGCGTCTTAACCACTTGAGCCAATGCAGTGCAGTGTACCCATAATCTATTTGTCACTAACCAAGATTACACAATGAAGCGACGTTTCCCCACCATGTCAATACTGAGGCTATAAAATAGGAATTGTTGTTAATGTAGTGAAGCACAAACTGGAGATTCCTTGCAAAAAACAAACAAGTGCCAGCTAAAGAAACAATATCCTCTAGAGCCAAATGAAATGTGAACAGCTAACACTGTTTGCAAGTTAAGAAAACAGTTTGCCAGGCCAAGCCTTTTCAGCTTGGTCAGTTCAGAATAGCAGAGCTCTTTAGGAATCTTCAAACAGTAAGTTACAAGAAGACACCTGTAATTGGAACAACTTCCCCTTCACCACGCTCGTATATGGAAGGGACAAAAACCATTCTGCTGGCTGGTGGTGAAGCTCTTTTTGATCCTTTTCTTAATTCCTAATTGTACCTGCTTCCTTCACAATGGAGAGATTAAGTTGACCTGACAGGATCACAGACAGCTTCCACTCAATCAATTTCACTCATCAGAACTCAGGAGTGACCAGTTAGTCTCCAAGCAATTGAAAGTAGATTTTCATTTTTCTCCAGTGCTACTATAATAACTTCCTTATCCTTCCATTTAAAGCCACCACAGCTGTGAAGGGGCTGTGACTCAGTGGTAAAACACCTTGCTTGGCATGCAGAAGGTCCAAGATTCAATCCCCAGAATTTCCAGTTTAAAGGATCACGTTGTAAGTAATGTGAAACACCTCTACCTGAGACACTGGAGAGCTACTGCCAATCTGAGCAGACAATACTGACTTTGAGGGACTGATGGTCTTGTTCAGGATAAGGCAGCTTCACCTCTTTCTCTTTCGTGTGAAGGAGAAGGTAATCTGGATAAAAACACTACAGCATCTGTACTCTTTCTCATCTTCCTCTCCTTTTCCTCCCTCCTCTGAACTAGAGTATAACCTGAGAGCACATAAGAATCTGTATGAAACTAAGTAGGTCTACCTGAGAACTGTGGCCTGAATGTGAGACCTCCTGGTAACCCTGTTTATGCCTACTTGAGTTCCATGAAGGAAGGATCCTAAAAAAAAGAACATGTTCTTCAATGTCAATGCAATGATGTGATAACTTTTTCTTTTTAAAGAGATCCCAATGTATAAATAGGAGCTGCGATGGCTCAAGTGGTTAAGACGCTGAACTGCAGGCTGTGGAAGGTCGGTAGTTCAGCAGTTCGAGACCCGAGTGTGCCGCATGACGGAGTGAGCTCCCTTCTCTAGTTCCAGCTCTGGCCAACCTAGCAGTTCGAAAGCAAGAAATTGCAAGTAGATAAAGAGGTACCACTTCGGTGGGAAGGTAACAGCATTCCGTGCGCCTTGGTGTTTAGTCATGCTGGACACATGACCACGGAAATGTCTTCAGACAGCGCTGGCTCTTCTGCTTTGAAACGGAGATGAGCACCGCAACCCTAGAGTTGGATTCGACTGGCTTTCGAGCAAGGGAACCTTTACCTTTAATGTGTAACTAATAATCTTTTAACATACTAATTACTTTTTAAAGATTTCACCTGAAAATCAGTTTACTCTGAAAGAGCCACCTCTTACACCAGAAAGTACTTTTAAAATCTCTGTTTGAAGCAAGAGAAACAATAACCATAAGTTTCCCATGGCTCTTCCCACTTATACCATCTGTCATACTTGAAATACATCTAGAAGTTATTATTAAATATTGGTTTGGATTATTTGAGGTTGGTTTGTTGTGCTGGATCTATTTGTGCCGCCCTCTCATGTTGCTCATTGTTTACACCCAGCTACAAACACAGGACATACAAGCATATTTTATGAGTCTGTGCATTTAGGGCTGGGTATGAGGGTTATGAGATGCATCCATATTACATACCTTTGTTCAGCCACAGAGTGTACAAAATTAGCAGCTATTGTAATGAACAAGTTCAGCAAAGCTACACAGAGTGTATGTTTGACTGACTTTTGTTGATTACTTTGTCCAGAAACAAAATCTATTGTAAGGCCTTATTTTTAGGCCAATTTATTCTAAAACTGGGGCAAAAAGTATACTATGCAGCTAGCTTTTTTAAAAAAAATGGTCAGTTTTGGATGCAATTTCCAGTTAAACAAACTGCTAGCCTGGAAATAGAGTGGTGCATTGCTACTTTTATCAGTTTGATCTAGATAGTAATCCCATGAACACTTTTCTGGGAGTAAGACATTGACTCATATTGGAATTACTTCTCAGCAGACCTGAATAGGCTTGCTGTCTAGATATTCTGGAAGCATAATCAGAGATATATTAACTCAAAAATCATAAGTATTAAATGAAACATTCTCCTCTAGAAAAGAGTAAGAGTCCAGTAGCATCTTAAAGACTAACAATATTTGTGGTAGGGTATGAGCTTTCATGAATCACTGCTCACTTCTTCAGATAAACTTCACATTTATCCAGGTATTGGTCTCTGGTTTCATATATAAAGTGAAAGTGTGTTGGCTTTCTTGCAAGTGAACACATGTATATGCAGGTTGTATGTGAGTTCAATGTAACATGTGAACATGAGTAATGGTAAACTTCATAGATCTGTGTCAGTATAATATAGCTACCCATATGCTCAAGTGTTCACAATGAAACAATCTAGGGCCATAAATGTTCAAAAATGAGGAATTATTCTTAGGAGACAAATGCCATACCTATCCCCTAATATTTTGTTCCATTTGTTTCCCCGGAATTGGGGAAAGTGTTTTTTAAAGGAGTTTCACAAAAACATATTCAGTATCACTATGAATATGTAAGAATGTGTTGGATGTGCCCACACTGGACACTTTCCCTTTAAAAATCCAAATCCTACACTGAACTACTTATACAAAAGTCCAGTTTTTTTTAAGCAGGATACATTGAAGCACAACTGCATCCTAAATAAAATGCTGGAAGAGTGAAGCAAGGTTACTAATTTTTTTCCTACGGTTAAGTCATGCTGGTTATAGGCAATTGACATGAATTTCAGAGAGTTGCATTATGTCGCTGAAATACCAGCTTGCTAGAATGCAAAATTAAAACACTGACATTTAGCACATCATGTTTGTATGACTGTTGCTACTTCATCACCCAACTGGCATTAAAAAGCTGCATATAAATAACACCGTTTTGCATCTTTCATTTACTTTGTTGCACATTTGACTGGCATGATCTTTTATCAAAATCCAATTCAAAATCTTTGGAGGGAAAGACTTTAACAAGATCTTATCCAGTTCCTGGATGAAAGCTGTCACTGGCAAGCACCTCTAGCTTCTCACCTACATATCCAGAAATACACACAGAAAGGTACAATTTAACAGCAGTGCACTTCAGGAATATAAATAAACCATATTGTCTTAATAGGTTTTCTTCCCCGCCATGAAATATTACTGATAAGTGCATAAAGTCTGCAAACATCATACTACATGGTGGCACATGTGGTGAGAACACTGCATATTGTACAAAATAAAATTTCAGTAGGAGTGGAAAGAAGTTTCCTTCCAAAAACTGTTGTTCACACATGTTGATGCTGAGTATTCTCCTAACTTCAGCATACATTTGAAATCAGTGCTTGACATTCAGTAACGTTTAATTCCAATGGTCATCGTGAAATAGAGTCATGTAGTAGTATTTAGTATTTGACTGTGTTTTGATAATTGACATGCGATGAGATTTAGTATGTGATACTAGTCAATAGCTGATGTGCATTAATCTTTGGCAATATTTGGAAATTAGAATGCAAACGTATTTGATAATAGTGGACTGCTTATGAAATTTCATATCTGACAGATACCAAATCAAAACAAAAGATGGCAACAAGTTAAAGCACTCATATTTAATACTTTGGAATAAAATCCTAGATCTTACAGTAAATATACAAAATTCCATATTCAAACATCACTTTCAAAATTTGCAGTCAGAATTGAATGACAGCACCTGATGTGTCCAGTTGCAAATATATGAAAGAAAAAAAAAACATTTGTATGACTGCTGCTGCTTCCTTACCCAACTAGCATTAAGCAGATGAGTATAGATAACATTATTTTACATATTTTATTTGCATTAGAATGTTCATACTGATGAATGGTACCAACGGTGTGCAGTTGGATTTAACAAATCAAGATCTGACCCAAGCCGCATCCACTTTCTCATCTCAAGTGTTCCAAGTATAACCCTTAGTGAATGGCCAGACATCTTCCTCTCTGACAGTTATTACTGATGCCCCCTTCTCTCTCTGATTTCATTTTTCTGGATGGGGGGAGGGGTTAGGAGGGGCACTGGGACAGTGACTAAGCAGATATGTGCACAGTGTACATGTCATTCAACCAGGACAATTTGCCCACAGCCCTGTCAAAGAAAAAACATCCCCAAAATGGTGTTACTGTGCATAGGTCCAGTTGAGAAACACTTGGAGATTTGGGGATTGAGCCTGGGGAAGGCAGGGACCTCAGAGGGGTATAATGACATAGACTCCACCCTCCAAAGCATCCATTTTCTCCAGGGGAACAGAACTCTGTAGTCTGGACATGAACTGTAATTCCAGGGGTATCCCCAGGTCGCACCTTGAGGCTGGCATCCCTATGCAGCATTTCCTCATTCTTTTTCCAAACAGTGCACTGTCTCTGGCTTTGGGAAGAACTTCTTGACTCTAAAAACGTATGGGTCCTATTTGCATGAACTATTTTCTTTTCTGGGTCTACAACTACCAAGTAGGCAACCAGGACAAAGCTTTGATTTTATCTATTAGCAGGGAATACTGCCTCTGATACTGCCACTGTCTCACCTATTTTGGAGTCTTGAGGGATCATATCCAGAAGCTTGCCAGGGTGCATATGCTCTCCTATAAGATCGGGGTGTGTGTGTGTGTGTGTGTAAAGTGCCATCAAGTCGCAGCTGACTTATGGTGACCCCGCAGGCAAGAGCTTAACAGAAGTGATTTGCCATTGCCTTCCTCTGCATAGCAACGCTGGAATCCCTTGGTGGTCTCCCTTCCAAGTACTAAACAGGGCTGACCCTGCTTAGCTTCCCAGATCGAGCTCTGATACCAGAAGGCAGCCAAACGATGTGAAAAATGCTAAAATTCTAAAGTAAGATTTATGGTGGGGCAAGGTTTAGCTTAGACACCTGCCCGCTTTCTTTTCAGATTGCATGCTGTGATGACTTTACATGAAATAAACACATGTCAGGACTGAGAGCTCAGAAATTTGTTCCTCGTTATCGATCTTTCACAGAAAAATTGTCCAGGGTTACTATGCAGAGGCAGGCAATTCCACTTTACTCCACGCTGACTTTTACCAAGATGTACAGAGCCCATAAGATATCTTGAGCACTTTTTATCTGCTGCTTCAGAGGCCAGAATAGAGCAGGTTCATTCCCCTCCCCACTTCCATCTTCAAATAAAGTGCAAAACACTCTGCTGATTAGGGATGGACACGAACCAGCTCACAAACTAAAGTTCGTGACAAATTTTGGGCAGTTCATGGTTCACAACTGAAGTTCCTGGCTGGTCAACTGGCAAGAACCTTGTACAAACTTTCAAGCAGTTTGTGGCACTTTGTGAATCGATATATTTCCAGACAGTCTGTTTCCACTCAATCAAAATGTTTACCAAACTCCAAAGCAATGGAGGTGTGTGAATTCTTCAGCCTTGGATATACCAATAGGGGCCCTCCAAAGCTTAACAGGCACTGCTAGCTGCCAATAATAGAGTTCCCATTCTGCTCTATGGGATCAGAATCCTCAGCTCAGCTCTGAACCCTCTCTTTGTAGGGTGTTGGAAGTTAGACAGAGAGGCAGGGAACATTCATTTATTCTTGATTGTGAACACCTCTCCTCTGGTAGAGTTTCGGTTTTAGGTGGACTCAGGGCTTTGAGCCACCCTGTCTCTCTGCTTACGCCAAGCAAAGGGGCTTAGCTACTGGGTGCCTCAGCTGAGGACCCACATTTTACACCCTCCCACTCCTCCTGATTGTGAACACCTCTCCACTGGTGGGGTTTGGATGGTAGGTGGACTCAAGTGTATCATGGTGGTGATGTTCTGTGCCATCTGGTCTTCATCCATCCACTGCCCATGGAGCAGAACCACTTAGTAGCCAGATGGCAGGACTGTCCCCTCCTGGGGCCTGGACTGTACCCCGACAGTCCAGACAGACTGCCACCAGTGGGCGGTGAAAGGTAGCCTTGGCATACCACTGAGCCTGCCAACACCAATCCTCTGGAATACTGGACACCTGTTATCTGGCCTGACCTCTCTTGCTTGGCCATGAATCTCCTCTCCTGCCCTCCCACTAATGTCCAGAGTGAGTGGGTGTTCTCCCACTTCTCCTGCCTGGACGTAGGAGTGTGCAAACCCCCCCCCAATAGGTATTTTTCAGGTTCGGATATCCCAAACCCAAAAAATATCAGCATTTGCCGATATTCCCAAATCCCAGTATCAGTATGATTCTGGGGCTTGGGAAATTATTGGTATAGCCAAATTAATTTGGCCCAATTATACCCTATCGGGACTGTCCCCATAGTGTATAATGATCCCCCCCCCAGTCATGGGGGTGGCATGCTCCCATCATTGAAGGGAAGGCAATTTGCCTTCAATGAAGGGAGTGTGCCATCGCTGTGGTGTGATTCCAGAGAGGGGGGATTTAACCTTTAAACCCCCTCAGTCCCTGGAGTCACTCCGCAGAGGCGGCACACTCTCTTCAGCTGTTTCTGCCTGGCAGCGGGGCCAGTGCTGGCCCCTCTGTCAGGCAGAAGTGCCTGGGTTCCTTTTCTCTCCCCCCTTGCCTTTGCCCCACTTGGATGTGAGGCAAAAGGAGGGGGAGAAGGAAAGGAATGGATCTCAGGCACTTCTGCCTGACAAAGGGGCTGGCACACTGGCCCGTCTATCAGGCAGAAGTGCCTGGGTTCTGTACTCTCCCTCCTTTCAGGATCCCCAAATAAATGCCAAATGGATTCGGCAGTATGCGAGGATGCCTTATGCAGCCAGCTGAATCAGATCAGAGAAGAAGAAGAAGAGGAGATTGGATTTATACCTCGCCCTTCACTACCCAAGGGAGTCTCAGAGCAGCTTACAAACTCCTTTCTCTTCCCCTCCCCACAACAAACACCCTGTGAGGTTGGTGGGGCTGAGAGAGCTATTCCAAGAACTGTCCTTTCAAGAACAGCTCTTATCAGAACTACAGCTTGCCCAAGGTCATCCATCAGGTGCAAGTGGAGGAGTGGGGAATCAAACCCGGTTCTCCCAGACACTTAACCACTACACCAAACTGGCTCTGATTTTGTATTTGGCCATCCCGTATTTGATTTTATATTTGGTCATCCTGTATAATGTCATATAGGCATTATTTGGGTTCTTATTCAGCTTGGCCAAGCTGAATGCACATCCCTACCTGGACCCAGCCAGGGTAGACAGGTTGGCCTTCCTCAAGGTCAACCTCCCCCTGCTGGACAACCTTCTCTGGACATCATAGAGAAAGATCCAGGCCTCCTGTTGTCCCCTTGCATGTCCCCCCTCATTCCTCCTCCTTTCTGGGTGATCCTGAATGTGGCCTGGGGGTTGCACCCTTGGCACTTGGGTGGGAGGATGGCTGCCTCTGCCAGCCCAGCCCAACCCCAACCTTTTCTCATTGAAATTCCCCCTCTGATAAAACCCCTGGATACCCCCTTTACTTTTACCCTCCAAAGAAAATCTCCCTCACCCAACACCCACTTCATGAAACAACATCTACCTCAGTCATAACACAACACCTACCGCACGCAGCAACATCTGCCTCACAACACAACACCTACCTCATGGAACAACATCCACCTCAGCAAATATCTACCTCAACAAACATCTGTCTGTACAAGCAAGCCCCTATTTGACTACCCCTTTCCATTGTATTTGTACAGTTCACAACAGGTGCTCTCTTATCTGTACAATGTGTTCCACTAATGGTGAATAACCAGAAATTTCACCTAGGGGTGGGCTGTGACCAAAAGATCTATGTGAGGGGGCCTGGGAGCATTGTGAGCATGCCTTATTGGGTTCCAGTGCTTGCCAGGGGTTTCTACCAAGCTGCTGTGGGGTTACTTTGGGGAGCTCCTGTTGAAACTCTGGAAATGTCTGCCTTTCTGTCCTTCAGACATGTGCTTCCATTTCTTTGCTGCATAGAATAATACACCCCAATTGATAGGTGTGCTCTGGACCTGTGTGTTTCAGCCAGGGGGGAGGGGCTATGAGAGATGTGGGCATGCTTCCCTTGCTGTGTGTTGTGTGGCTAGAGAGACTGCCAAGCTGCTCTGGGTTTACTTTGAGAAGCCCCTGTCAAAATTCTAGGGATGTCTGCCTTTCTGTCCTTCAGAACATGCCTTTGAAGACTTGGGGGGGAATTGCAAGCTATGGGGAATTTTTTTCTTGCTTTCACTGCCTGGCTGGGAGGTGGGTCTGCCCAGGTGAAGTTTCCCTGTTTGTTTGGTATCACTGGCTTGTTCCTGAGCTATTCCATTTGTTGTTGTTCAGTCGCACAGTCGGGTCCGACTCTTCGCGACCCCATGGACAATCTCCCGCCAGGCTCTCCTGTCTTCCGCCGTCCTCCGAAGTTGGCTCAATTTCATGTTCGTTGCATCGCTGACACTGTCTAACCATCTCATCCTTTGCCGTCCCCGTCTTCTTTGACCTTCAATCTTTCCCAGCATCAGGGTCTTTTCCAGTGAGTGCTCCCTTCTCATTTGGTGGCCAAGACTCCTGTAACTGTAGCTGTCTTTTCCAGAAAGAGCACTAGGGAGACCTGGGGGGGGGTCCGTAACTGAGACCCCAGAAATGTAATCTGTCCCCAATTTGGAGATACTATCGAGAAGCAGGTGGTAGTGTGAGGTTCCCTGTGCATTTGGAGCACGTAGCTTGGAGGGGGTCCATTCTATACACTTTTGAACCTGTACCTGACATTTCCCCTAAAAGCACTTTCCTAAGGACATCTTCTTTGGGAGACAATAACTCGGACCACCAAAATCCAATCTGCAGATAACTTGGAGGGCCAATAGAGAAGCATCAGCTGGAGATCCCCTGCAAGTTTGGGGTCTCTAGCTTGCTCAGGATCTGTTCTATACACTCCTGGACCTCCTGAACTGGCACCTGTCATTTCCCCAGAAAGCACTTTCCTTGGGCACCTTCTTTGGGGGGGCCATAACTCAGACCCTGTAAATCCAATCCTTTCCAAACTTAGAGGAGGTTCAGC
>NW_015165840.1:1239273-1246109 GCF_001447785.1 Gekko japonicus | reverse complement strand
ATGACAGTTTGTGGCTCACAAACAAGGCACACCATGAACCATTATGTTTCCCAGTACATGCTCATCCCTATTGCTGATTCTGGCTATTAATGCCAGGATTATGCCTGCATTTCAGAGAGTATTTTCCTTACCTCTAAAATGGGGATAGTTTTCTCTACCTGACTGCAATTTATTATGAAGGATCCTGATTCAACAGTATAACCCCTCAGCAGTCAATTTGAAGTGGGTAGGAGAAGGGGATTATATTTAGCAATGTGTTTTCCTTGGAACCCAATGGAAACAACAATGAACGAATTGCCCTGTTGGGCAATGGTCTATGGCATGACAGTACACAGGGGGAGAAGAATTCCCACTGTTCCCAAGTTCCTAGCTGGAGAGGCTGGGGAGTTGGAATCCCTCTGCCATCTTATATACGCTGTGTTTTTTGCCATCTTGTCTATGCTGTTTTATGTTTTTGGTATTTATTGGGCTATTTTAATTTAGTCTTAATCTGAGATTTGTATATTATTTTGTTGTAGGCCACCCTGAGCCCTCCTTGTAGGGAAGGGTGGCCTAGCAAATCTAATTTAATAAATAAATAAATAAATAAACAAACCATGGTGTTTGGCTGTAGGTACCCAAATGTATGAAATCAGCTGCTTAGGAATGTGCCCTTCCACGTTTCTGTGGTCCTCCCTGCTCAGTTCTACAAAAAATAACAAACCCCCCCCAGCATAATTAGCACTGATTAGCCATTGTTGCTGGAATGCTTCCTATGTGGCAAACATTGCTGTGCATCTGTCTTCAAAAGTAGTTCTTCGCATTCTTTTAAAAACCTTAAGATTAGGCTGCCAGGTTACCATTAACATATGTTGACACTCTGATAAGGATCAAAATCAGTTCAGGTTTCCTCAGCCCGTGCATAAATTGACAGTTGAGCTATGAAAACAAAACAACCCCCAGATTTTTGAATAGTTGCTTTGCAAACGAACACTTGGGAGGGGGGGGGCTTTGTTCTTTTCTCCTAGCAAAGAACGGTGTGTTGTATAAGAACTAGTGATTTGGACACCTGCCTTATTTTAGCCTTTTTTTGGATTAATTCTTGGGACTATGTTTACCACTGGATGACAGAGGCTATCTCATATTGGTTGGGGATGCAGGTATTTCACAGCTGCATCAGGACTAGGACTACACTAGTATAGGGCAAAGAATAATACTCTTTTTGTAGTCTGGGGTTTTGTCATAGAGAATTTCTGGGAGCTGTTTCCAATGATTTCTCTTGTGCAGCTAGATGAGTTATGCAGAGCAAATTCATAACCTCCCCGTGGAACAGATGGATGCAGGAGATCCTCCCACCTTCTGCCTCAGGATAGATAGGCTGGTACCATAAGAAATTAAGACATTTTTCAGTATGCTCTGACATGCCCTTTCCCTCTGCTTCAGATTTAATCATACACTAAATATATGGCCTAATATTTAGTAAAGAAAAATTACTTGCCTATGTTAGTGATGTTCTGCCAGAAGGGCTATCCTGATGAAGAAACCTGCACAGAAAGCTGCTTCAGACATTACATTTGTCTGGATCAATGTGGATCTTAAGACACACTGGTATAATTTGGGCATAACTGTTGGTATAGTTTTGCCCAGGTGGCCCAGGCTAGCCCAATATTGTCTGATTTTCTGGAGTTAAGCAGGGTTGGCCCTGGTTAGTTTCTGGAGTTAAGTATTAGGATAGGACACCACCAAGGAAATCCAGGGTTGCTACGCAGAGGTAGGCCATGGCAAACCACCTCTGAATGTCTCTTGCCTTGAAAACTGTATATGGTCGTCAGAAGTCAGTTGTGACTTGATGGCACTTTCCATCAGCAAATATAATTATATTTCTTATTTCTGAGCTATACATAAGGTTTAGGATGACCAGACCAATTAGGAGAGTTTAGTTGACCTCTCACACTTGAGCCGTATTTAGTAGCATCATTTAGTTGACCTCTCACACTTGAGCCGTATTTAGTAGCATCAGTATAAACACCCCAGTACAAACACAGGCTATGGGTAAGACTGATCATAAGTACTGGGACGACCCTGTTCACTCTAGCCAGCCCAAGGCTTGGAATTGCTTTTGTAAATCTTGGCAAAAATCCAACTCACAAAAGACTGTAATCCAGGCAGGCTCTTATTGTACAATCCCAATACAACTGTTTGATATTACAATTAATCACTTTTAAAATAATAAGCATGGTTTTATCAGAATAATACTGGTTTATTATAGAAACAACAAAAATAACATAACAACTTTCAAGATTACTTAGGTGAATTGTCTTTCTGCACAACCTATCTGTTATTAACAGCAGGGTGCCAGAAATAACATATATTTCAAAAACCCTCCATTTTAGGCCATTTCCAAAATAGAGGCAAACACATGTCCTTTGGACAACCAGTCCAAAGAGTACACTCAAGCTAGAATCAGGAAAGCAGAAAACTGAACTGTCCAGGAGCCTAGAATCCTATCCTTGAATATGGAAACCACGACTGGATGCAGGTGACTTGAGGACACATGGCCTCAGAGAAGATATAATATCATGGAGGTCTTGTAAAAAAAAAGGCCACCCAGGAAGGATAACATATAAATGATGTCATGAACTGCAGCAGGAAAAAAACCATTCTGCCAAACAACATGTCTTACGGGGAATTACAGGAAATGGATCTCAATTCCTGGTCTTCAGATCTCTATCAGCAATCTGTAAGATATGTCACAACTTTTCTGAATGGTGCTGAACAAATTTCTAGCTCTCTCTGTTTGTTGTCAGTCAACTTGAGAATCAGACTTCATCTAACAGGGTTTTCCAAGTTTCAATTAACTAAGATAATGTTGCTTATATTAATGAGAGTTCTTTGTGTCGGTGTGACATAGAAACCATCCAAGCATTATTAGTATTATAAAAACAGCATTTCTGGATGTGCTGTGCCTTACACTGGCAGAGTTTCAAGCTGGCAGAAACGGGGGGGTGGGGGTGAGCAGAAGTGAAGAATCATTGACAGGGATGGGTGGGTGTGACAGACTGCATTTTAAACAACCTTTAAAGTGTTGTATCAACAGCCGAAGAATTGTGAAGGGTTAATTCTTCACAGAAACAGAAAGCCTTGAGTGACAGGCTGCTCCAAGCAATCTGATTGGTTAGCATCAGCTGAGCAGAGAAACACTTGAGAGCTGCCTGCTGAGGAGAGATTCAGTCAGATTTCTGCCTTGACCGAGGTGAGTACTGACAGTCTTATTTCAGCCCTGAGCCAGAAAGAAAACGTCCTGTGGCCGGCCTGCGTAAGTGCAGACCCAATGTGGGGCTGCACGAGAAAACAGAAGATGAACCTGTTTGACATTTGAAGGTATTGTGTTCAGCTGTGGCAATCAGTTCAGTGCCAAACAACTCAAATGCCTGCTGATTGAACAAGTTTGCATCAAATTTTGCAAAACTGTGCATGCACTTAGAGGCTATACCCACAAGGGAGCTTGTTGGATTACACCCTGAATACCGTTCAGACTTTGTATCTCAGGTGAATCCATGCCACCTTGTCTTACATGCCAAGGAATCCCTCCATTGGCTTCATCATTATCCCATGGAACTGAAAGTGCATCTTATAACACACCAACCCAGCACTTTCTGTGGCTATGTAATGTAGACAAATATCTGTATGTGGGTAAGTTGCCTTTCAGGGGAGTTCGTCTTCCAGACAACTTGTAGTAGCACAGGTTGAAAACCACAGACTTCTATATTTCCTATTTTTCTCCCTCCTTTCAGTTGCATTTGCTTATAGCATTCAGTGACGAGGCCCATCTGGGGCTGAAAAGTACAAGTGGCATAGAACTGTACCAATGTTCCCTGTTTTCAGGCCTGTAAATCCCATAATATGCTAAGTAAAAGGACTATTGCTGAGCTTGTGTAAAGCCTATGCATAGACCTCTTTCCATTGTTCAGCAGCCTTCTGAGGTCATTTTAATAACTTGTCTTCCACGTAGATATATATTCCCCTCTCCCACTGAGTTCTCCCACTGCTTTTGGCAAGACTGTCTTCCTGAGAAAACTGTTAAGTATGCCACAGAATCCTTTGGGATGCCTCAAAAGATTTTGGAGTGCATTCTTAATTCATGTGTTGTGCACAGGAGCCCAAACTTGTGATCTGCTTCAAACATGGCAGGTGGTCCTCAAATTGTGCTATCCTAGTTTGACTAGTAGGGCTTGAGCTGAACTTGCCAACTGGCTGAAATTGACATCCTTCCAACATCCCTAAGAGCTTCGTTCTGACATTCCTTGGGAGAATTCATTATAACTTCCATATCGTGAAAAAAAGTATGACTCCGCATTATGTATATTTCTGGGCTGTGCATCATGCTGAGGTGCACCAATTATGGATCACAGTAGTCAAAGGCTTGGATTCATAAAAGTGAATTACTTAGAGGTGTTCCAAATAGTTTCAAAGCTCCAGACTAGTTGAAAATGCATTAAAGGATGAAATATGCATTAGTATCTTTTCCACATATAGAAAAATATTCTTACTGCATGAAGCATAGCTAACTTCCAACAAAGCAAACACTTGCATAAGAATGTCTCTGCTGTGTGATTAAAAAAAAATCAGGGCTACAGCAGGAAGCGTACCTGTAAACTCATTATGCAGAGCTTTGTGCTATGCAGACATACATGCTGTTTGTCCTGTCTAATTGCTCTCAATTAGCTAAAGATAGGAAGCTTTTTCACACAAGAGTGAGCACAATTAAAGCTGAAAAACTGCTAATAGTCACAAGCTGTGTGAGCTACAGATCACCATTGGTTATATGTTGATGTCAATGTAAGTTAGCAGAGCATTTGTATATGCCAATTTTGGGGTGTGTGTGAATGTCTCCATAATTTGTGTCATGTGCACTTTCGGCAGAGTTTCATTTTTATAAGGGTCAAATTATATCACAAATAATCAGCCAGAGTTCCCTTTTGGAAAATCTTTGCGTTGGATACCATCAAGGTGGGTTTTTTGCTGATTCCCTCCTCCTGTGGCAGAACTTACGCTGTTCCTGGAGGTCTTATTCCCTCAGGAGCAGCATTTCAGAGGTCATTTTGGGATATAGGGACAGAAGTGGAAAAAAATCACACTCTGCAGGTGGAAAGCCAATATTTGTGTTAAAAATTGTTTCCCTTTGATGAAAATGGTTGACATTCCTTTTCTGAGCAATCACACACACACACACACACACACACACACACACACAAGCTCCAGACTCTTCATCAGCATTACAAGATCCTGTGTTGATTACTGCAGTTTCATACTACGGTTCCCACAGTACTGCTGGCTCTTTGGCACTGCTATGTGCCATGCTCTTCAAAAATGCACTCAGTTTAACTACATGCAATGTGTTATCTGGTCTCCCATCACAAACAAGTCTGCACCACAAGGTCTTGGCAGCTTTGTTGGGCCATTATTACATTTCTTCTTCACACAGAGAGGTGATAATCTGACATACAGGGTTATCAATGAATGATAGGAGATTTGGGGGAGCCTGGAAACAGTGGAGTTTTTTGGGGGGTGACATCACTTCCTCTGCTGCTCTAGGAATTCTCCCAATCCCTATTATTTTTACCCTAGAAATTAGGGGAATCTTAAAGTGCCACAAAAGAAGTAGCATCACTTCTAGTTGGGGAGGTCATTAGCTGTGACATCCCTTCTGGGTGACACTCTAGGAATTTTCCCAATCTCTACAATCACCAATGAAACCGTTGCCCCATTTTTTTCTCCCACAACTAAAATGAGCAAGGGTAGAAGACTGAGAATGAGGATAGGAGCTAGCCAGCTTCCACGAGCCAAATGGCAACCATAACCATACTCTATATCAGTAGCACCCACTCTGAGAGTCACATTCACAATTCCCATCAATCAAAAGAGCCACACAACCACTGGATGTCCTATATGTCACCCCAAACACCACTGAACAATAACATATAACTAGAACTATATTTATATTCTAATTTGATTATCAGAGTCCCTCTGGCAGTATAGTTGTCCCGAGGGTGAACCTCCCCAAGGCTGGCCTCTGCCGCTTGGAACTTGGGAACCACCGACCACTCCAGCCCCGACCTCAGCAGCACTTACCGAGGCCCGGAGCTGACCAACCACACCGACGCCATCATCCACGGGACCTGACGAGATGCCTCCGAGGCACCCAGGCCTTGCTGCCAGGGGCAGAGGCCCGGCTGCAGAGGGAGATGTCCTGGAAAGGGGGGAGGGGACCCGGCACGAGGGCGCACCCTTGGCCCCGAGCTGCCTGGAGGGAGAGAGATGTGGGGCAAACACACAAAGCTGCTGGGGCTGGAAAGAGGGGACCGGAAGGAGACCACACCCCCAGCTCAGCATCCTAGCCTAAGAAGGGAGGGCGGGGCTGAAGTGGTGGGTGGAGGGTGGAACCTTGGGCGGAGCAGGTGTCATGGAGCAGGAATAAAAAGGGGAACAGGAACAGAGGCCGGGGAGGATGAAAAGGTACTGGCGGCACTAAGGACGGGAGAGAGAGAAGGAGCAGCCTGAATATGCCAAGAGAGAGTGGAGGGTGGTGACATAACCTCCTCCCATCCTGACTGTCTGAGGCCTCTGGGGTTCCCCTCTTCCACTCCCCGGGTGGCAGGTCGTGGCGGCTTATAGGTCAGAGCAGCAGGGGACCAGCGACAGCGATGAGGGGTCTTCCAGCTCATTTGACAATAGTATAGTATAGTATAGTATAGTATAGTATAGTATAGTATAGTATAGTATAGTATAGTATAGTATAGTATAGTATAGTATAGTATAGTATAGTATAGTATAGTATAGTATAGTATAGTATAGTA